>NC_139681.1:39932026-40258632 GCF_964106915.1 Podarcis gaigeae | reverse complement strand
GCACAGATAATCCCCTTGGAGAAACCTTTTGATAGAGAGAAACTCTGAAAAATTCAAAAAATTCTTGTATGATTCAAGTAATTTAGCCACTGCCCAAAGCATTATTTTTATGCAGTACTGCAATATGTGGACTTCATGTATTTCCCTAAAATAAATGTCGCAGTAACAAGCACATAATAAATACATAGCCTTCAGATTGAAAAAGCTATTTGTTAGCGAAAGCTGTGATCGATAGTTTCGTATGACTGAGAGGATCACGGCAGGGCATTATCAACATTGACATGCATCTGTGCTTTGGTACTTGTTCTATGATAAAATTATTTGAGATGAAAGCAACGCCACCAGTGACTACAGCTATGGGCTGAGATCACTTGTAATTGCAAATGACATCTGGATCATATCTACTGATAGAGACAACAGCCACTGGGTATGAATGATCATCTTTTGAATCATAAAGCATTGGTATATCTAGGCTCCTTTCACAGTATATCAGCCAAGCATGCTGCAGAGATGGAAAAATATTTCACAGAAGAGAGCAGAGATATTGTCAGAGTTAGATTGCATACTGTAGAACTCCTCTGACCCTGGTGACATCAATTCCAAAGGGATGCAAAATGAAATGTAGGTTTGGGCTATTCCTCTAGCTGTACTACAGGAATGGCTTGTTGGGATTTATAGTGCGGAGATCATTGTGTGAACAAGCTCAGAATAAATGCTGAAGCTGGAGGGAATTTAACACGTTCAATTTTCCAACCATCTTTATCTCTCGTATACAAGGAAGGCAGGAATTCAGCAAAGGATGTTACAATAGCATACATAAATGGTGGTGGTTTATGGCACCATCATGATATATGGTGCCTGCAAGAGCAAAAAACATGGCCCTCCCCTAATGTCTCCTTGGACAGTCAAGATGAATAGGAAGGGGGCAAGTAAAAGACCACAAGATCGGCAAGATGGGGGGGTCAAATGAAAGAGGAAAAAGGAGTTCTCCAGGCTCTGGTTACCTCTAAACCAGACTGCAGAAATATAGGTCTGCCTCTGAAGAAGGTGCAGCAGGTAAAACTAGTGCAAAATGGGAGTGCCCAGATAAAAGTGAAGCACAGAAAATCTGAACATGTTCATAGAATCATATAGTTAGAGGGGACCCCAAGGATCATGTACTCCAACCGCCTACCATGCAAGAATATTCCCTTACAGGAATCGAACCTGCGACCTTGGTGTTATCAGCACCACACTGTAACCAACTGATTTCGCCAGTCACTTTCTGGGCCCCATTCAAAATGCTGGTTTAGAGTAAGCATTAAAACCTTAAGCCGCTTGTGTCCAGATTATCTGCAGGACTGGGCTGCCCTATGTCCGGATTTTCCCATTTTGCCTATTTCCGCCCGGACACTGCTGCCGACTGCAGTATTCCAGTTAGGTCTGGGAGATTCTGGACATATGGCAACCATATGCTAAGAACTACCTCAGTGGTCCTTCTTGAATGCTGGCTGTTAATATCAGCCAGGTTGTCATGAACAAAAGAAAGGGCCTTATTGGTGGCGGCTCTAAAACTATGCCCCTCTCTTCCAGTGGATCAAACTCTGTCATTTAGTGGGCCTTGGTGACCTTACTCTTCACAACTGCCTTAAATTGGGACCATAAATAGCTCGAGGCTCCAAAGCAGTTTCTCTGTACGCTTGATCTGTTATTCTATCCTTGTTTCTCACGCCACTTTGTGTGAGGGTGCTTCTGAAAAGCAGCTTAGAACATTTAAAATAAATAAGAATAGCAAGAGAAAGTGGTTGGAGTCATTTAAAAAAGCAGCAGACCCTTGAACCAACCATTCCAGGGCAAACTATATTTTCTGGACTTTATCTCATTCATATATATATATATATATATATGTGTGTGTGTGTGTGTGTGTGTGTGTGTGTGTGTGTATATTTGCCCTGTTCTATCTCCCAAAAAAGCTCAGGGCCTTTTAAAGGGGTGGGGTGCAGCGAAACAACATATTTAAAACATTTAAAACATCCAAAAATATTTAGAAATATTACTAGCAACATATAAAAACAAATTTAATCTTACACTAAAAGTTGCAACAAAATTTCTTGGCCTGGCCTTGCCAGTTAAGACATTTTTAAATGTTGAAGAGCTCAATGCCATGGCGTATACCATTGCAGTGATTCTTCATTGTGTGATACGCATTACATTCTTAAAGAAGTGCTTTAATGCTATAGCACAGCAACTCTTCAAATTATCTATTTCTTTCAACGGAAACAAAAGTTAAAGTGCCCTAAGGGTCTAAGCATGAAGGTAAGTGATGTGGAAGCTGCAGCTTGAACTATCTATTACTGGAATTAAATATGAATGAAACACTGCTTCTCTATTTTCAAAGTTCGGCACAAGGCAGTTTCAGCTTTAATGTTTATTACATAAAAATGTATGTAATAAACATTCCTTTTATTTTATTGATTGACCTTTCCTTGCTGTCAAACCACAGCTAAAAGCCTTTGAGCAAAGTATTTGTTACTAAAGAAATATACAACATCCCTGAACTATAATTCTGATAGCAGAGGATGGGGAAATGGGTCTAAAATTTCTCCATGCTCGTGAACAAATGATTGAAACTGATTACCAAGTATCCATTTTGTTCTGCACTGGCGGCTGAATATCCAGCAAACAGGAATTGTGTATGAAGTGCCAGTTACTTGTTACAAGTAACCTACTCGAGGATTTCCCCTACAAAATATCCTGTTAGGATGGATCACCACCGAAGCCTTCTTCCTTTCCTGGGTTTCAAACTCTGATCACTTTAAGTAAAAAGGGGAGCACAGTACATATTAACAAGTAGGAACCTACAAGAAAATGTTGCAGCGTGAGTCTTCTAAATAGCCAGCCAGCTACGCCCCACATGCCATCTTTCCAGGATACATCGTTCCAATTCACTTTTGCTTCTCAGTCCCATTGGCACTCCCCAGCTGAGCTTGCTGTTGAAGTCCACACAGAAAGATTTACCCGTATTTAAATGTAGAAATGAAGGAAAGCTGGAAAGGAAAATAGCAGATTGGAATGAAAATAGTATTATTTTCTCGTGTGTCAGCTTCTGGCAATTAAAATTGACTGTTAAAAGACATGAATAATAATAATTTGAATAAGAAAATAGTCATTTTAATGACTATTCTATCCTAGTAGATATAATCACGCCATTTACCACCAAGGTGGGAAACTGTTTAATAATAATAATAATAAGTACCCCACCCATCTGGCTGGGTTTCCCCAGTCACTCTAGGCAGCTCACAACAGAATATTAAAAATTTCCCTAAACAGGGCCGCCTTCAGATGTCTTCTACAAGTCAGATAATTATTTATTTCCTTGACATCTTTTTTTTTTTAAAAAATAATTTTTATTAATTTTCACAGCCAACAAAAGACAAAAAAGAAAACAACAACACACACGAAAAAAATAAAGAAAAAAAAATAGACATATACAAAACACAAAAAGTGTGACTTCCCCATTCCTCCCTTACACTGCATCCTTGTTTTGCAATTTTTTAGCAACCCTTTAGTCCTTTTTTCTATTTGTATCTCTCTCAAATTTCTTAACATTATTATTTACAGATGTAATTCTCTGTTTCTTACCCCCTGACATCTTAACAGTCCACAATCTTACAACAGTTTTTAAGATATAATTCAATTTTTTTCCAGTCCTCCTCCACTGTCTCTTTCCTCTGGTCACGGATTCTGCCGGTCATCTCCGCCAGTCCCATAAATTCTGTCACCTTCATCTGCCATTCTTCCAGAGTGGGTAGTTCTTGCGTCTTCCAATACTTTGCCAGAAGAATTCTTGCCGCTGTAGTTGCATACATAAAAAATGTCCTATCCTTTTTTGGTACCAGTTGGCCAACCATACCCAGGAGAAAGGCCTCCGGCTTCTTTGAAAAGGTCCACTTAAGGACTTTCTTAAGTTCATTATAGATCATTTCCCAGTAGGCCTTAATCCTTGGGCAGGTCCACCAAAGGTGGTAAAAGGTTCCTTCAGACTCATTACATTTCCAGCATTTGTTATTGGGCAAGTGATAGATTTTTGCAAGCTTGACTGGTGTCATGTACCACCTATAGATCATTTTCATTATGTTCTCTTTTAAGGCACTACATGCCGTAAATTTTATACCAGTGGTCCATAACTGCTCCCAGTCAGCGAACATAATGTCCTAACCGATATCCTGTGCCCATTTAATCATAGCTGATTTAACCGTTTCTTCCTGTGTATTCCATTTCAGCAGCAAGTTGTACATTCTAGACAGATTCTTAGTATTGGGTTCTAACAATTCTGTTTCTAACTTCGACCTCTCCTTCTGGAATCCTACTTTCCTGTCTTGCTTGAATACCTCATTTATCTGATGATAATGTAACCAATCTCGGACTTTATGCTTTAGCTTGTCATAACTCTTAAGTTTAAGCTTTTCACCATCTTGTTCTAAGATTTCACAATATTTTGACCAATTGGTGTCCATGTTAAGTTTTTTCACTGCCTTAGCTTCCATTGGTGATAACCACCTGGGGGTTTTACTTTCCAACAAATCTTTATATCAAATCCAAACGTTATACAATGCTTTCCTAACAATATGGTTTTTAAAGCCCTTATGCACCTTTACCTTGTCATACCATAGATAAGCATGCCAACCGAAGTTATTGTCATACCCTTCTAAGTCCAAAATGTCTGTGTCCTCAAGAAGTAGCCATTGCTTCAGCCAGCAAAATGCTGCTGATTCATAATAGAGTTTTAGGTCTGGCAGGGCAAATCCCCCTCTATCTTTTGCATCTGTTAAAATCTTAAACTTTATTCTGGGCTTTTTGCCCTGCCAGACAAATTTAGATATATCTTTCTGCCACCTCTTGAAGCAATCCACTTTGTCCACAATCTGTAATGTCTGAAATAAAAACAGCATTCTCGGCAATACGTTCATCTTGATAACAGCAATCCGGCCTAACAAGGAAAGTCTCAGCCTAGACCATGTGTCTAGATCTTTCTTCACTTCTGTCCAGCATTTTTCATAGTTATCTTTAAATAAATTCACATTCTTAGATGTTAAGTTCACCCCCAGATATTTCACTTTTTTCGTTATTCCAAACCGGTTTCACTCTGAAATCTATCTTTTTCTTCCATTGTTAAATTTTTTTCCAGCACTTTTGTTTTTTGCTTATTCAATTTAAATCCTGCCACTTGACCAAATCTCTCAATTAACTCTAACACTCTTTTAGTACTAGCGTCTGGCTGTTGCAATGTTAGTACTAAATCATCTGCAAATGCCCTTAATTTATAATGTTTTGCTCCGACCTGTATTCCTTTAACCAGCTGGTCCCTTCTAATCATATTCAACAAAACCTCCAGGACTGATATAAAAAGCAGAGGGGATATTGGGCATCCCTGTCGTGTACCTTTTTCTATTGGAATTTCATCCATCACAACACTGTTCACAATTAGTTTAGCTTTTTGTTCAGAATATATTGCACCTATACCATTTTCAAAACCCTGGCCTACCCCCATCCCTTGGAGATTCTTCTTCATAAAACTCCAACAAATGTTGTCAAAGGCTTTCTCCGCATCCACAAAAATCAAAACTGCTTTCTTATTGATGTCCACCTCTAATAACTCCAAAATGTCTATAATATTCCTCACATTATTTGACATATGTCTTCCTGGGAGAAAGCCTGTTTGGTCCTTATGAATCTCCCCTAACAATACTTTCTTGAATCTTTTTGCTAAAATGTCTGCAAAAATTTTGTAATCCACATTTAATAGTGATATAGGGCGGTAGTTCTTAACCTGATTTTTCCCAATCTCTGTTTTCGGTATAAGTGAGATAAATGCCTCTTTCCACGATTCGGGAGCTTTTTTCCCCTCCAAGATTTGGTTACAAACTTCCTTCAATGGTTGTATTAACCATTCCTTCAGCACTTTGTAGTATCTCGCAGTCAAACTGTCAGGTCCTGGTGATTTCCCCAATTGCATATTCTGAATGGCACCCTCTATTTCTTGTTCCGTAATTTTCTCATTAAGCATCATTTTATTCTGTTCTGAAATCCTTGGTAATCCATATCTTCCAACAAATTCTTCTATTTCTTGTTCATTTACTGGCCCTTGTGCATACAATTTCTTGAAAAAACTTTGAAAACAGTTACTTATCTCATTCAGTCTGGTGATAATTTTCCCATCCTCTTCAAGAGATGTCACAGTATTCAATTTTTGTCTTTTTTTCAATTGCCATGATAGAAGTTTCCCACATTTATCTGCCGAATCAAATGTCTTTTGTCTCATTTGCTTTATTTTCCATTCTATTTCTTGATTCATCAGTTCCATGTATTGCGTCTGATAATACTTTATTTCTCTCAGTATCTCTTGAGACTTTGGTTTGGATCTCAATTTCTTCTCTCCTTCTTTCATTTTTTCCAGAATTTTTTCTTCCCTCTCCTTTTGTTTTTTCCTCTTTAATGAATTCTGTTGAATTAGGAAACCACGCATCACGGCCTTACTTGCGTCCCATATTATTCTCTTCTCCACTTCTGTTCTCATGTTTATCTCGAAATAATCTTTTAAAGCTTTTTGGGCCTTCTTATAAATTTCTTCATCTCTTAAAAGGGTGTCATTCATTCTCCATCTGAATGTTCCAGCTGTTGTTAGTTTCATCTCCATCTTTACAGCATTATGGTCGGAGCAGGTTTTTGGGCAGATTTCTGTTTTTTTAACTCTTGGTGCCAAGTTGCTAGAAATCCAAATTTGGTCAATTCTAGTCCATGTCATTTTTGCTTCGGAGAAGAAGGTTCCCTCTCTTTCTAGAGGGTTCCTTGTTCTCCAAATGTCTATAAGGTCCATGGTGTCAGTCATTTCAAAAAAGGTCTTTGGTAGTCTCCCATCCTTAGATATTACAAGTCTTTGTGCTTTATCCATATTTGTTGAGACGACTCCATTCATGTCCCCCATCATCACGATTTTGTAGTCCAAAAAGTCCACTAAAGTCTCATGCAACTTCTTAAAGAATTCCGCCTTCCCTTCATTAGGCGCGTAGACTCCTACTATTAAAAATTTTTCTCCTTGTATTTGGATTTCAACTGCTAAATATCTTCCTTGATCATCTTTAAATATCATTTTTGGGGCCAGTTTTTCTTTTGCATAGATCACTACACCTCTTTTTTTGACCTTGTCTGATGAGATAAATTCCAGACCCAATCTCCTATTTGTCAAAAGCTTCCTGTGTATCCTGGCAATATGGGTTTCTTGCAAACATATTAAGTCCAATTGTTCTTTCTTTAGAATATGAAAAACTTGTTTTCTTTTTCGGGGAAGGTTCAAACCATTACAATTCCAGCTCAGAAGTTGCAGAGACATCTTTATTGATGGGTATCTTTTCCACCGACTGCACCAAGTTGTTGTTCCTCGTCAGTTGGTGCTGGGCTAAGTCCAAATGATAGATTTGCAATATCAGTTGGTTCTCTCTCACACACAGTCCCTTTTTGTAAATCCTCAAAGTATCTCTCCAAAAAGTGTTCCTTGTCCTGTACTGTTTTGATCTTAATCTTCTTCCCTTTAAAGTTAAAGGACAATCCTTGTGGGAACTCCCACCTAAATGGGATGTTATTTCCTTTCAGCAGGTCGACAAGATTTTTAAAATAAGTTCTCACTTGCAGGATATATCGAGGGATGTCTTTAAAAATCTGTATTTGAGAATTCTTTATTACTAATGCCTTCTGAAAATGTAAGTTCAATATTTTGTCTCTCTCTTCCTTGGATCGTAATGTAATTAGACAATCCCTTGGCTTCTTACCTTGTCTCCTGCCTAGCCGGAAGGCTGTAGTTATCACAAAATCTTCCTCACCTTCCAAATCATCAAGCCAAAATTCACGAAAGTTCTCTGTAAGGAATTCCCTAAGGTTGTCCTCTTCTTCCTCAGGAACCAATCTTAACTTCAGATTTTTTCCTTTCCTCTCCAGTTCCATTAAGGCTAAAGTTGCATCATGTTCACTCACTTTTTTTTCAATTGGCACAAATTTTTCCTTTGTTTCCTCAGCAGTACTTTTGGCGCACTCCGCAATTTTCCTTGTTTCCGTGCTTTCCTGGATTAACCTATTTATAGAGTCAGTATTAGATGAAATTGTCGTTGTGTTCAAATCCAGCCTTGTTGTCAATTCCGTCAGTTTCTTAGAGTTGTCCGTAGATTGCTTTGTCAGTGCCTCCAAAGATTGATTTATTTTAAGTAGTGCCTGTGTCATAGATTCCATTGATGCTGTTGCTATTTTTTCCTGTGCAGCTGGTAGTCCTGACGTGGAGCCTCTTTTCTTTTGTGCTTGTTTTGTTTTGGATCTTGTTGATATTTCCTCCACTGGATTGCTCATAGCCAAGGTCGTTCTCACAGGAAAAGTTTACAAGTGGAAAATCCCACTATTTCTTCCTTAATGCAACTGTGTCCCTTTTGTCCTCTAGAGGGAGTAAATTGTATCCAAATGGAAATAAACCACAAAGGAACATCTAGCATGCAACAATGAAAAAACTCCAGAAGTCAGCCTGGACCCTTACTTTGTCTCAATCAGAGGTGTTGCAATTTTTACAGTTCTTAAGTCCACTAAAGCCGTTACTTTCTGTCAAATAAAGTCCTACTTTGTATCCACAATCTGTTTGACAGATCACTTTCAGGCACGCGCTAATCAGGCAGTCCTGGCCAGAGGGGTCGACAGTACGAGGTTTTGCATCCAAACTAAATTAAGGCAGGTTCACAAAGTCCCATTTTTTCTTCCCCCCTTCTCCTGCCCGGGGGGGGGGGGGGGTCCACTTTCGATGTCAGGTTTATCAATGTAAAAGGGGATTTTCATTTAAATGTAGCTTTCTTTTTCGTTGCTTAGTTAATCATGCAGTTCCGGGAGGCAGACTTCCTTAATTTATGCCTTGCCCGCTTTCAGCCAGATCCAAATTTAGTGTCCCGTTAAACTTTATTTTCTTGTTCTTACTCACGGGTGTTGCTGTCGATCTGTAATTTCAGGAAGGAATCGGCACTCTCCGTTAATGGCGACGCGGCTTCGCTCCGCGGGCTGGGTAGCGATTCTCAGCACCGCGCTCACTCCCGATGCCGCTCCGGAGCCTTTAAAAAGGCTCTTTCGCAGTACCGGGGGGCGCAAAGGTGCCCACCGAATCTCCTTGCTCACAGGCTTCAGCGCCTGTGATTTTAGGGGTCCCCCGCTCGCCGTAGCGGGTCAGACCCGAACTCGCGGAGCAGTCTTGCCTTGGAGCTTGAGGCTAAGACCGCCATTAAACGCTGGCGCCGACCGGAAGTCTATTTCCTTGACATCTGATGGAAAGGTGTTCCACAGGGCGGACGCCAGTACCGAGAAGGCCCTCTGCCTGGTTTCCTGTCACCTCACTTCTTGCAGTGAAGGAACAGCCAGAAGGCCCTCGGAGCTGGACCTCAGTGTCCAGGCTGAACAATGGAGGTGGAGACAGTCCTTCACGTATACTGGGTCTAAGGCCCACATTCTCTTACAGAAACCTTCTGGAGGCCAGCTGAATGATGCTCCAGGACCAGTGGTAGTTCATGGGCCACAGTTTGGGAGCCCCTGTTGTATGGATTAGACCCTAGCCCAGTGAAAATAGACAGCAATAACTTTAACTAATATGAGGGAGCAGAGAAGTTCCATAGCTTTAGCTCATTGATAAAGGACACAACAGAGCACTTGCGTGCAAAAAAATCCTAGGTTTAGTCCTCAGCATCTCCAAACAGGGTTGAGAAGACCCTTCTCTGAATCCTGAACAGCAACTGTTTCCTCCCAGTGTAGAGGAGCCCATCCCCTACACCACTGAGCTAAATGGACCAATGGTATGATGCGGAATAAAGAATTTTCCAATGTTCCATTTATGTTACTTTTCTATATTGTTTAGATGGGCTCCTCTATTCAAACACAAGATATGCCTAAGGGGTAACACTGCCAGTCAGAAACAATCAAGCAAGCAAGTGGCTTATGCACCATTTGGCTGATCTTTCACATTGCTTCAATTTACCGTGGAGAGAAATCAATTGATCCTTTTTTGGGGGTTAAGTATAAACTTGAAAAGAAACATCAGGCATAACTCATGTTGATTCTGAACACTGCTGCATTGTCAAATTTCCAAAGCCTGGATATTTGGGGCAGGGGGGAACAGGCGAAATGAAGATGGTAGTGAAATGTTAAGCAAATATTATACAAGTGTACAAGTGCCACTGGGACAATTTATCCTGGTTTTTATGTGATCTGTCATGCAGCACCACAGGACAAATAAAGATGCTGTGCATCTCTATCCTTGAGAAACATTATATGATATACTCCTGGATTAATCTCTCCCAGCTTTAACAGAATAGTCATTTCGGCATCTATTTATGATCACACATCTACTAGCCCCTTAGGAAAGATCCTTTCATAATGGAGAATCTGTTACCTCACAGTGGAGAAGAAAAGCATGACTGGAGCATCTTCAGCACTATACGAAGCTGGAGCAAAAACCATATCCTGTACAGTCAAATTAGAGCAGACATTTATTCTTAGACTCTTTTGTGGGGGGCCCATAGGAACAAGCAAGCCTTCACCCTAAAATCTTCCTACCTAGATCCCATCTGCACTATACATTTGAAGCAGTATCATGCCACTTTAAACACTGCCCTTACAAAGCTACAAACTTCAGAGTGGTTTAACTATCAATCCCTCTTCCCAGAGAACTCTGGGAATCATCGTTCTGTGAGGGGACTACGGGATCTCCTAAACAACTCTCTGCACTCTTAACAAACTACAACTCCTAGGATTCTTTGGGGAAAGCCATTACTGTTTGAAGTGGTACAACACTGTTTTAGATGTATAGCACAGATCAGGTCAGATTCTCGCATTATGGCAGGGGTGTTAAACTTTTCTGGGCCTGAGGGCCAAAATCCTCTGGGGACCAGTGGTGGTTGTGGCCAACCCAGACTGTTGTGTGCACACAGGATATGTATACACACTGTGATATGTATACATACAAGACATATGCACGGACCTCTCCACCTGCCCTTTGTCTCTTGTTTTCTTTTTGCCATCATGGCCAAAATCACAGAGGGAGAAAAAAAGTGGATCTGCTCGCGGGCAGCAGCAGATCAGGTGCTTTGTGTGGGGCTGCCTTTAAGATTGGTCTGGAGGCTACAGCTAGTGGCAGCACCCTAACCCTAGCCCTTTCACAAATATGCAACAAATGTGCAACACTTTTGTTAGAGTCAATTGCACTAGCTTCCAATATGGTGTTGAGCCAAGATCAAGGTTTTATTGTTAGTGTATAAGGCCATAAACAATGGGACCCTCCTAATGGCGCCATACGCCCTAGCAGTTCATATTGTGGATACAAATGCAGAGTCTTGAGCACAGTGGCTCCTGAAAACCTTTCTCCTGGACCCATGATCACATGCTTTTCTTTTTTACCCATACTTTTCCAGGTAAGTCTGTGGGACAAGTATACTGCAGGTTATTGTAGGTATGTGAAATCACTGCATTTTGTTAAGCCCTTTATATGTTCAATCCTAAATAGATATGTAAAATAACACACTTATCTGGAAGTCTTTCTGAACTCAGTAGGACCCACTTCTGAGCAGGCTTAGATGTCAGACTTTGCCATTGAACCATCATGCACAGGACTGACCTGAATTTGCTCCAAAGCACATTACTAACACTTGTTGAGTCAGACAGTTTGATGCCTCCAAAAATTGTCCACTATGTTTTCAAAGTATTTTAGTGTACATTTCTTTTGAGGAACTTTAATTGTTTTAGCCTGCATTCATATATATATTTACCTATTTAAGGTATTATAAAGGCTTGTCCTGCAATTTCTTTATTTCTTTTACATCTTTCATCTTCTTTCCCCACACATTTTCTTTAAAAGTTTTAGCTATCAAGAGTAAAATGCATTTTGTATAAATTGTGTTATATCTTCCCTTAGTATCACCTGAAACCCTAAATGATTTGCCTCTTTTCTCTTATTCCATTGCCTGAGGCTGCTTGAGCATTAGATATGGAAATAGAGATTGCAGTTTGGCTGTTTCATAAATCCTGAAGCATATTACATTAATGCAGTTAATGCAGTCTGTTTGATGCTACATGCAAAATTGGCAAGTACAGCAGGTGCAGAGTACAGCTTATGGAGAAAGCAAATTTATAAGTATGATTGCTTCCAGATGACCTGTCTGTTGAGTATTCATCCTGATTTGTTTGCGGGGGGATTAGACAACATCAGCTATAGGTTGAGCATCAGTTCTGATTTGCTTGCAAGGCAGTCAGATGATGCCACGTCACACAAATGATATCCCACACTTTGCAGTGCATTTCCCAATCACTTTCCTTATTGCAAAAGGGAAAATTTCTTTGGCAGAGGGTGGGGGGTGGGGAGCAGATTTGTTGTGCAAGAGCTCCAAATCAACTTTGATTTTGCAACCTGAATTTTCTGATAAGTGATTGAATCCTACCCCCAAACAGCGGCAGTCTTGAAATGCCCTGTTCATCCTCTTACTGAGGGCTTGTCCACACTGCAGCAAAATGTGGATTCACACTTGCCTGCCTTCCATTAATGTAGGGGCTGCTACATGATTTCCTTCCTATCCCTTTGTTGTACCAGACCTGTCCCCCTTTAAGTGGAGGATTATTATTTTTTAATCATTTAAAATACTTTACTTACAAAGTGTTCCAAAGGTCAGATTCATGCATTTACCCATGCAGGCACAATACTCTTGGGTAGACAATACAGAAAGAAAGCTTCAAACATGTGCTCTAAGCTTGGAGCAAAGCTTAGACGTGACTTCCTTGTTGGGTTACATGGTGTGGTGCAAAGAGAGGGAACACAAAAAGAAGGCTTCACTTCCTCCCTAATCAAAGAAGAAGAGACATGACCTAGTTGCGTCTAGGAACACAGCTCTATGATCTCAACCCCTTCATGTACTAACTAGCATAGTTATGTTTGACTGAAATTTCCCACAGACATTTTGCTCCAGTGTGTAGTTGTGATGGCCTGGGAATCCGATTCAGAGGCTGAACCGGAGGAACCCCAGCCTGCACAAGAGTCCCTGCCTCCAGGGCCGGCTGAGCTGGGGCGGGGCCTTGGATCTGAAACGCCTGCACCTGTGCCGGATCCTCAGGAGCAGGCACCAGGTGATTCCACTCTAGCTCCGGAGGTGATTAAGGACACAGTGCCTACAGATGCGCCTCTCCCGGCCCTGCCAGAGGAAGGTGAGTCTCCCCCTGGGTCCAGTAACTCCCCAGCCTCTCCTGAACTGCAAAGGCTTAGGGCAGAGAGGCGGAGGGAACTGGTTTCTCCCAAGAGGAGTGCTTGCCTTAAGGCCAGAAGAGGCAGGTCTCCTGGGGGCAGGGACCGCCCCTGGCCTCAGAGAAGATAAAGGCCAGTCAGCCCGGTCCCAGGTTGTGGGAGGAACGTCGCTGAGTACCTGCTCTTGCCCGGACCCAGACCTGACCTTCCAGTGTTCCTGTCCCCACCCAGCTTTCTGCTTCAGACCTTGCCTCGCTCCTTGTGAACTGTTTCCAGACCAGTGACCCAGGACCGGACTTTGACTACGCCAACGGTAACCTTCCCCCCGGGACCAGCACAGTAGTCAAGCATGTAGTCCAGTAAAACCTGGATACAGATCTCAGAAGAACACTGTTGTGGGTTCACCTTTATGTTATGGTGAAATGGTTTTAGGTTTGAACAACAGTATTATGCTTCACATTCCTTCGTCGTCAGATGCAAAGCATGCCAGGGACAAATTTTGTTAGGAAAAAGACAGATATCTAGATAAGAATGACAATAAGCACCTGAACACACCTCTATGCACAGGAGAGACATTTTGGCAAAGGTATATTCTCCACCCATTCCCATTACAGATTATGTAATCTATGGTGTGTGCACATACATGCAAAGAAATGAGGAAAAAGTGCAGTTTAAGTCAGATTGAGATAGCGAGGAGCCAGGAAGCTTTGGAAAGTATTTTGTTGGGAGAAGGGTGCCCATGAGGCCTCCGTGAGGTGCTGGTGTGGTGCAGTGATTTCCTCATTGTGGAAGTGCTTAAGCTATATCCCTTCACCTCCATCACTTGCTACTAGCCACAATGGCTATGTTTTACCTCCGTTGTAAGTCTCTGAATGCTGGGAATCGCAGGTGGGCAGGGTACTGTGGCACTCATGTCCTGCTTACAGGCTTTCCATGGGTATCTGGTTGGCCACTGTGAGAACAGGATACTGGATTAAGTGCACCAAAGTGCAATTGCCATCTGGCATTCTTATTTATATTATATTACTGTCTCTGTGTCACTTTGCTATCCTTAGGCTATATATATATATATATATATATATATATATATATATAATATATATATATATATATGTGTGTGTGTGTGTGTGTATTTGTGTGTTTATTTTACTGAAGGTAACGCAAAGCAAATTACAACAATAAAATGATAAAATACGCAGGTTAATTCTTCTGTTATTTAAAAAACTGCAGAACCTTTTGTACTGGCAAAACAAAACGAATATTTCAGCACAACATGCCATTAATGAAAATCCACCTGCAAACTATTCTGTCCTGTTTTACAGGCCTTCTAAACCTGATGCCTGTTATCTGCAAAGATAGAGGTTTCCGGGCTGAGCGGGGACTATTTTATAGTAAACGTAATTAAATGTAATGACTTCATTTCAGCTTAAGTTTCCCTCCCCGCTAACACACAGTTATATATAACCAAATAAGAGTCTTATTTAGTTGCAGCATCGATACAGACCATTGAGCAGGCTCTTGCTAGTAAATGCCTCCCTAGCTGACACCTCTAGATTTGTTTTTGTATAAAAAGGATGTGCTCTATGGGGAACTGGCTTGATATACCAGGCCTGTCGGCAGACCAACTCTGCATTACAAAGATGTCTGCAAACATGACAAGAAGGTGGCAACATTAACCATGTCATGTGGGAATCCCTTGCAGATGAAGGCAGTGCCTGGAGACAGAAAGTCAGGTTGTGTATCCCCAACAGGGACCAGAGGAGAAATAACCGCTGGAAGGAGTGCAGAAAGAAGAAATATCATGGTGCATCTGCAGCAGCACAACTGGACAGCTTCCTCTGCCCCAGCTGCAACAAAACATGTCTGTCCTGTATTGGTTTATACAGCCATATCTGATACTGTAACTCTCCAATAGTTTGACTTCACCCAGGAACACACCACCTCATTATTCACAAGTGGTATGAGATTTCAGGGGTTGTAGGCGCACTATACCTGTGTTTCCTTCGGACAATGAGGCACAGCAGAGACTGTAGTGTCTGTATGATAAATGTTTTATTTGCACATATATACAACACAGTATATTCCAAGAGAGTCACTTGCTTCTCGCAGAGGCATAACAAGTTTGAGTCTAAGAACAGAGAAATCAGCCATGCTCTGCCTCTTTGTTACAGCCTGTTACAGACAGCCCACATGATATTTTGCCCTCCTTCCGCTTCCTTGTCTACGCTAAAGCCAATGAAACTATTCCCGTCCAGCCTACCTCATCCAAACTGAAATACTAAACCCATTCGGCCTCTGTCCACTGACACAAAACTGGAGGACTTCTTCTACCAGAGGCAGATTTAGGGCAGGGCAAGCAGTGCAGTCACACAGGGCACATAGCTAAGGAGGGTGCCTTCTCAAAGCCCAATAAACATTTGCCTAACTTCAGGAAGGAGCCATGAGAAAGAAAAACAAGGGAGGCACGAGGGCTCTGACAGGCTCTTGGAGTCCCTCTGTCTCCTTCCCAAAGCCCAGTAAGTGCTTGCCCAGCTTTGGGAAGGAGGTGGGATGGCTCTAGAACTCTGCCAGAGCCTCCCGCCTCCTTCCCAAAGCCCAGCGCTTTGTTTACCAGGCTTGAGCCAGTGCTGGGAGGGCATCAAATCGCCTCACACAGGACCACATGTTACCAAGGTCGCCCCCTGCTTCTACCAACCAGTGTTTACAAACATGCATACATTAGGGGAAATGTGCATGAAAATGAATATATTAGTGAAAATGCCATAGAAAAAGGCATTGCTTGCAAAATCTGTACATTAGTTAAGACTGCACAATAAAAAGTGTGTTTGTTGGAATAAATTTGCCCGAAAATACTGGTTGATTTTCATAAGGATTTTCATTCTACGTAGTGTAAGGTACACAGAACATTGCCAATACATCCAGCTCTACAGGCGTATTTTTAAAAATTTAGGACTGTCAGTTTGGACCTAATCTTTGCTTGCGTAACAGAAATTGTTCAAGCAAACATCTATGAAAGCACCCTAATTATATATTTATAGCTCTTGGCCACCACAGGAATGTTGGCAGGGCAAGATTTTAGCAATTGCATCTTGGCAGCTACTGTGCTTTTAATTGACAGGCATTATAGACATAAAATGTTAACTTTTCTGGTTAAAAATAAATAAAACACTTGTAATTTTCTGGGCACTTTGAAGCATTTGCAGTACTCTGGGGCCTTTAGATTGCATCCAGAATCCTATATATGTGGCTAGTAGAGACACTGTACTAGCAATGTGTTTCAAGCTGCTCTTCCCATGCACTATATAAGGCAAACAGCACATACCACAAGATGCAGCGATTACCACCAGCTTGGATGGCTTTAAAAGTGCCAGTTGCTTGTTTGTCAACTTCAACTTCAACAACCTCTTCTTCAGCATCTGACATCCATCTTTGGACATATGCGTCTTCAAGCAGAGGCGGGTTTAGGGTTGCAAGACCAGTTCAACGGTACTGGCCATCATGTTGCAGGGGCCACCACAACAATGCTATAGAACGGAGCACAACAGGTGGGGTGGGGTCATATTTTAGCATTGCACAGGGTGCCACTGAAATTTGAGAGCCCAAAGTCCACCACTGCCTCAGGTTCTCTCCAGCATTCTCTGTTGTTATAAGCCCTCTTGTTAGGTTTCGATCATCCATGCATCACGTGGGTGGTCATTTATTTCATCAGCCTGAGTCATCTCTTGCCGCATGGTCTGTGTATGTCCATTTTAACTTAGCAGCCTTTCCCCACTGCATCCGTAACTATTGATCTTTGTTGTCGCCAATTATTAGGTTTTTTTTATCTTTTCAGGGTATTCCTAACATTAATCAATTAGTTAACCAGTGACAAATTAATAGAGAATAAAGCTATCAAGGGCTGCTGTCATGACAGCTATATTACCTCCAATATCAGTGCTAGTGTTCCTCTGAATACTGGTTGCTGGGGAAACACAGCGTGTTATAGGCCTCAGGCCTGGCCTTTGGGCTCCCTATAGGCATCGATTTGGCCACTATGAGAACAGAAGTTTGGACTAGATGGGCCTTTCGTCTGTTGCAGCAGGACTCTTCTTATGTTTTTAAGGCTCTTTTCAGGCAGTATGTGTTTGCTTGATTTATTTTCAGAAGCTCAAGGCACTAGAACAAAGTTGCAATTACTTTCTTTCTCCTCAGTAGTCATATTACCGTTTGTACACATACTTCAAAATCAGCAAGATAAATATTTTCTGCTCAGGCTGGCGGCATTCATCTCTCTTCAGAGTTCTCCCTTTGAAATTTGTAGCCTTCAGCAAGAGAGCTCTTTGCTTTTGCAACACTCCTGGTCTCAATAATAAATGGTCCGTTCCTAAAGTGAAACATAACTCAGGACTATATTTCTACCCAAAGCGAAAGAAGTGGGAGGTTTATGAAAACAAGTCAGCAGGGATGCAATCCCATACACACTTACCTGAGAGTAAATCCCATGACAATAGGGTTTATATATCTGAGGGGGCATGTATAGAAAATCCTATAGAAAACCTTATAGTATATGCATAGCAAGGTCTTTATTCTACAGTATATAGCTACAAGTGCAAATAAAATGTTCTAACAGTGTGAGGAAGAGAGATGAGCGCAGTGCCTTTATTTTTAATGAATGCTGGGGAGAAAAAGTCTGCTTTGTTTTTAATTTATGACCAAGAATTAAGGTCCCACACAATGTAGGAATTGGGTCTTTATTGAAGACCTTCCTCTTTCAACAAGTCTTTGATGTCAAGATCTTTCCCAGTTTGCATCTGTTCTGGAATTGTTTTTAAGAAGTTCAGTTAGAGGCCTTTCCAGACTGGTGATTTATTTTATTTTTTTGCAGATAATTTCTGCAACATGTAATTGACTAAATCATTGTGCACCAGGAGTGGATTTATACTTGACTGTCCAAGTATATGTCAAGAAAATAACTATCTGACTTTTAGAAGACATCTGAAGACAGCCCTGTTTAGGGAAGCTTTTAATGTTTGATGTTTTATTCTGTTTTTAATCTGTTAGGAGCCACTCAGAGTGGCTGGGGAAACCCAGCCAGATGGGTGGGGTATAAATAACATATCATCATCAGAATAAGGTATATGAAACTATTTAAGAAGGTGACTATTTCAGACATTTTATTTTATCTGATGGCCAAATTATATCTGCACACATTCTAGGTGCCCTTTGTGACTGTCTGAAATTTGCTAATCAGTAGGAACAAAGAAAGTTGCCTTATAGTCAGACTATTAATAGTTGGATAGGAGAGCTGAAGATAATGCCAATATATTCCGCACCTGGCAACCAAAGCACCCCTTTGGTTTCAGATAGTATATGGGTTGTTGTTGTTTAATCATTTAGTCATGTCTGACTCTTCATGACCCCATGGACCAGAGCACGCCAGGTAGTCCTGTCTTGCATTGGCTCCTGCAGTTTGGTCAAACTCATGTTGACGAGTCTAAAAAGCCCGGGACACAAATTTCTATGGCCCTCTGGCAGCTATTGTGGCTCATTTACCAGAAACAATGTATTTAACATTAACTCTGGAAGTGTATACTCGATTCTGACCAAACCTTCTAGGGCAAAATATACATCATAAGATTCTGTATGGTTCAATTCCAAGGGAAGTGGAATTCAGGTAGCAACCTCCCAACATCTCGTATGTTCTCATTCCTCAGGAAACTATTTAAGAAGGTGACTATTTCAGACATTTTTATTGTCTATTTTAATAATATTTCTGGTTAAGTATCCTACAGATTGTAACTGAAGGATGTAGCTTTCAGGCTACTGAATATTGTAATCATTCTCCAAAAGCAACTAATAATATAGACTGTGCTACATATAAGAAAAAGAGCGTAGTTCAAGGATGAACAATCATATTGGAATATAAATCTTGTTAAGTACTAGAGCCTTCAGGAACCAGACTTTCATTTCCCTTACAATCTGCCATAACTTAAAATGAGGCTATACCAGCACTTTTCTTCTTTTTCAGAAGTCTAAAAACAGCATATCCCTTCAGTGCTGGGTTAGTTATGGTGGTGAAAGTTAGCAAATGATTGGTATAAGAACTCAAGAGTGGCTTATAAGAGCCATGTGGTCTGAGCTTCAGCAACCAGTTCAGACCTCCTCATGCATTGCAGTCCTCTGGTAGACTTGAAGGTGAACAAAGGCTTGATTTACTTAGTTCCTCTCAAGGTGAGGTGAGCCTGGCAGTACAGCTTACTCCATGGTCTTAACCCCTTCATGTATTAATTAGACTTGAGCATGTTGGTTATATGAGGCAGGCTATGCATTGTTGTGAGCAGCAATCTGACCCACCGGAGAAAGTATATTGTTTGATCCCCACCCCACCCTCATGCCTGCATCACTGCTAGGAGTTGTCTAGGAATGAATCAGTAAACACCAGTATCAGAATGGCTCCACCAATACACTCTTTCGAATTCTCTCTCTCCTGCCTTATGTATTTGTGATACATAGATGGATTAGGGAGTCAAAAGAACAGGTGAAGCACCCCCCCACCCCCATAGACCACCCCAGAGGGCTAAAGGAAGCCATATTTCAATGCTGTTGAGCCTTTCTCCTCTCCTGCAACCAACCTTTGTGAGGTTCCAAGAGAAAAAAGAGGCAAACACAGAATCATAGATAATCCATCGATAAACAAGTTAATCCACCCAGGACTGCAAGTGGGTCAGGGAGGGGATGCTAGTTGGTAATGCATTTTTTTTTAATGCTACTTTTGTAAAATTACATGGCACACAGCTTTGCTTTATTTTGCTGGTAGCTGGGACAAGCTCAATATCACTGGAGGGCTTTCTCCCCCCCTCCCAACCAGGGGGTGTCACAGCTGTCTTTTTCCTTGATGAATGACATGAACTTAGAGAGAGGAAAAGAGACTGTGCTGCAAGAACAAGCTCTTCCCTGCACAGATAGAGCATACAATGTTTCATTCTGTTTATAATCGGATCAGCTGCAGCACGTGTGGGATTTTACAGTTCTTAAATTTCTTCTGTTCACAGATGCAGCAGCAGCAGCAGCAACAACAACAACAAGGCTTTAGGCCAGCCTTCCCCAACCTGGTGCCTTCCAGATGTTTAGGACTACAGTTCCCATGAGCCTCAGCAGACACAATCAATGGTCAGGATGGTGGGAGTTGTAGTCTAAAACATCTGGAGGGCACCAGGTTGGGAAAGTAGTTTTAGGAAGTGAAACCTAACACCACGTACAACAAGGGTACAGACCTGTCACTCCAGGTGTTCTTGGACTTTTATTAGGGTACATGCTGAATATTGCATTACTTTCCTGGATTATAATGCTAGCATGTCTGCCACATTTTCTAACACTACTTTCACAGTACCTGTTGCAGTGGCTCTTTCACTGATGCCGTTCAAACCAGTGGCATGGCACCACAATGGAGATCACTGGACAACGTCACTAATCCCCCATGCTTTCTGTATGTGTGAGCTTCTGTTTCCTCACAAACCATCCACAAAAATGGCAGGAAAGAACTGTATGCCAACATAGCTCCCTATTTTTTTTTCACTTTTGTGATTTTCTGAGTTGGTAGGGTTGCAAATGTATTATTTCTAGAACCAATTAACATGGAAACGAGCCCTAAACTTGCACTAGATTTTCAAAAGTGGCTTTTGCACTATGTGAGAGCTCAAATATAATACAGAAGTTAACAGTGAAACACTGGGGAAATGAAATAAACTGCAATGTGAATTGAGCCTTAGTCTTAACCAGAAAGGCTAATGGTGAGGGAAGACAGGATTTGGGAGACCAGCAAAAACATCTTGAAGGTACCACAATTGGAACAAAAAGAATAATGTAAATGTAAAAAAGCAGTGAATGAAATCTGTTCTAGAGAACTATTAAAGGGAAGGAGGAACCAATGGGAGTTGCTACCTCTAGAGATCTGCATATGGAAGTAACTGGCATGCTGAATAGGGTAGCAATCAGCACCTAGCATCCATGGACAGCTCCCAGGGTCTCAGCAGGGTTCATTATTAATACCTGCCCTGGGCTCTCCTTACAAGTATTTTCTTCCAGAAGAGGGATCTACATCCGACCTAAACCCTCTTCCCTACCCTTGGAATGTTGTTGTTGTTTAGTCGTGTCCAACTCTTCGTGACCCCATGGACCAGAGCACGCCAGGCACTCCTGTCTTCCACTGTCTCCCGCAGTTTGGTCAGACTCATGTTTGTAGCTTCGAGAACACTGTCCAACCATCTCGTCCTCTGTCGTCCCCTTCTCCTTGTGCCCTCCATTTTCCCCAACATCAGGGACTTTTCTAGGGAGTCTTCTCTTCTCCTGAGGTGGCCAAAGTATTGGAGCCTCAGCTTCACGATCTGTCCTTCCAGTGAACACTCAGGGCTGATTTCCTTAATAATGGAGAGGTTTGATCTTCTTGGGGGGGGGGGTCCCTCCAGACACCCCCCAAATCATTGTTTGATTGCTCTCATAGGTCCCCACTGCGGTTTATTTATTTTAAAACATTTATAAACCACCTAAAATGTTTCAGATATCTAAGCGGTGTGCAACGTAAAAGGAACAATGCATTTAAAACTAAACACAGAATAAAACTAGCAGTGTATAAAAAAACAAGGATTCAGGGAATTCATAGGGGTTTTAAAAAAATGGTACGGTATTGTGGGACAGTGCGTACAAATATGTCTTTACAAGAGGTCTGATGGTCGCTGCTTCAGGTCTGGCAGAGAGAAGGGTACTCCACGGTACAGGAGCAATTGCGGGAAACGTCCACCCTTTTATTTGATTCTGTAGGGTGCGCTACTACGATACCAACGCTTTGCCCCTTCTTTTTCTCGCAGGGCTCCATGGGGGGAGACCAAAGGACAAGGACTGCAAGGGGGAGACGCCTCCACACTGAGGGAACCGGCCCCGGCCTGATCCTCTAAGAAAAGAGAGGGGGACTGTAGCACGGAGAACCACTAGCGAACTCCACGTCGTGCGCCTGTGCGCGTTCGCCGCTTGGCCGTCGGAGCACCCCGACCCCCCAAGTCTCTGCGCCTCCGTCTTCCGTCAGTTCCCAAGAGCTTGTGGCGCTGCTGCTGCTGCTTCCCAGCGGTGAGGTGGGACGGACAGAGCAGATGGACGGCGCTTTGTCCGTCCTCCTGCCTGGACGGCGCGGTGCCGCCCCTTGCCCGCCCCTTCCGCCATCTCCGCTCGCTCGCTGCGCGCACAGCGACACGAGGCGCTGGCCAGAGGCAGATCCCCGCGCGCGGAGCTGGCGCCGCTCCGTCGGAAAGTCGAAAGCGAAGCACCTGGAGCCGGATTCTCGCGGGCTGGAATTGTCCTGGCTGTCCTTGCGGCAACAGCGCCAAGATGCCCAGGGCGTCCCTTCTGTAGGTGAGTGTGTCTCCCCCTCACCTCTTCTCATCTTATCTTATCTTGCTGATGTTTGACTGGGTTACCTGCCCCACTATGCCATTTTGTCCCCAGTAAGTGCAGCCTAAATGCAACCTAAAAATACTTTCTGAACGCTTCCAGAGTTTGGAATTGTTTGCATGTTTGCTGTGGGCTCCCTCTCTTTGGTGGGGAAGGGTAAGAAGCGGGTTATGAAATAGGATCGCAACCTGATCCGGTTATTGAGCCCCACTGATTTCAGTGGGTAGGAATTGTAGCCTTACTTTCAATTAAGTGCAGGCAGAGCTCCATCCGTAGTAAGTTTGTAATTACCACGTTGCAGTTTTGTGATGGGGGTTATATTTTCAGAAGAATAAAACAGCCAATTTAGGAAATGTGCTTTTTAAAAAATATAAAAAACAACATGAAGCAGTCGTGACGTTTCTTTTGAAAATGGTGTAAGAATGAATTCTTCTTCCAGAAATGCCCAATTGCTTTTTAAAACATAAATGCAGGTAGAAATTAGCAGCATGACAGTAGATCTAAAGAATATGCCAAAGATATAAAATTATAAAATCTGACTATGAAGGTACATTAATTGCCTTTAAAAAAAGATTTTAGGTACCTTGAAAGAGGGGGGAAGTGGTGTCAATGTTTCTAGAGATCTTTAAATAAATAAAAATACTGTTAATGTATGTAGACATTATGAGCACTATACTACAATTAGAATTATTGCAGTTTTGTTGTAGCTTTATCATAACAATTTCGGCAAAGTTTGAAATCTGCAGCAGGAGTTTTGTCACTGATGTTGGATGAACTGTGACTTACCCAGCACCCAAAAGCTAACATTCACAGCATCCTTATATTACTTTCAAATACTCCAGGGGAGAGAAACCTAACCTAAATGAATAGATATATTTACTTTTTTTTTAAAGAAAGAAGATACAATGTAGGAGTTTTGTTACACAAATACAACATAGTTTAAATGGAGTTCTGAAGCTGGTGAAACATTTATTTTTGTATTTTATGTTTTTTTCTGCTAGAGTAGTTATTGTGGCTTTGATGGAAACAGTTGCTCATGCTGGCCAGGCATGTAGAACCCTTTCTAATATTTAACAGTTACAGATAGGTAGCAGTGTTGGTCTGCCATAGTAAATATATATATATATATATATAATCTTCCAGTAGCACCTTAAAGACCAACTAAGTTAGTTCTTGGTATGAGCTTTCGTGTGCATGCACACTTCTTCAGAGGGTGTATCTGAAGAAGTGTCCATGCACACGAAAGCTCATACCAAGAACTAACTTAGTTGGTCTTTAAGGTGCTACTGGAAGATAATATTTAACAGTTATCTCTTACAACAAAAGTGTATGCATGCTTACTGAGAAGTAAGCCCCACTGACTTCAGGGGGCTCACTTCAATGTGCACACCTTGATTGCCACCTTGAGAAGCCTTCAAGCTTTTGTTTATTTTTGGATGCTGCAGCATGTGTCTTCCAGTTCTTCCTTTTTATTCCAATGTACATAAAGTGTCCTTGTTGATAATACAGTGGTACCTCTGGTTACGTACTTAATTCGTTCCGGAGGTCCGTTTTTAACCTGAAACTGTTCTTAACCTGAAGCACCACTTTAGCTAATGGGGCCTCCCGCTGCTGCCGCGCCCCCGGAGCACGTTTTCTGTTCTCATCCTGAAGCAAAGTGCTTAACCCAAGGTACTATTTCTGGGTTAGCAGAGTCTGTAACCTGAAGCGTATGTAACCCGAGGTACCACTGTAAATGGCAGTCGCTTGTGCTGCATAGAGAAAGTAGAATCACACAGCTTAAAAAGTGGATTGGAGCCACTGTCCTCTGTCACATTGACTGCATTAGTCTCTTGCCCCAAAGAAATGATCCACATGCAGTAATGCTGCGTCTCCAACCAGGCCTCAAAGCAGCATATAAGATGGTACAGAAAAGCAGTACAGAGACAAGGCGGAGGATACTCTGCATGCAAATAATATAATAAAACAAATCTATGCCAAAGTAGCCACTAAACTCTTCGGTCTAAATGCGTTATCTAAATAATAAAGTGCACGTTTTTTAGGTGTTCAAAAACAATCAATGATAATTGTGTAAGGCAGGGGGAGGACCCTCACTGGCTCCCCCACTCTTGTTGTGCTCCATGCTGGCCCCTCCCTAAGACTGCCAACAAATTGAGAGCTTGTTTACATTGGGGCTCAAATAGGCTTTCCCCATTGGCTGGAAACCTGAGCCTACTCTCCTCCCACACATGATCATTGGGTTTGTTTTTGAATGCCCAGATAGGGCTTCAATTTGTTTATTTTCTATAACTCATTCTGCTTCTGCTCATCATGGTTTGGGTCAAAGAGTTATTCAAAGCACTGAACTGCCTTTGGTAGAGTGTGAGGCTCTTAATCTCAGGGTCCTGGGTTTGAGTCCAACGATGGGCAAAAAGTTTCCTGCATCGAAGGACTAGATGACCCTCGTGGTCCCTTCCAACTCTACAGTTCTATGACTGTAACCCTCATTGGTTGAGAACAGAGCAACTGGACCACTCGCAAAGGCTGGCTGCTCAGGACACATCTTGCCAGTCTTGCCATCAGCACCTCCTGTCTGTTCCTTGGCACAATTGAAAGTGCTGATTTTAACCATTAAGAGCCCATATAGCTCAGGAACTGGGTAATTATGCACCCAGATACAGTGGTACCTTGGGTTAAGTACTTAATTCGTTCCGGAGGTCTGTTCTTAACCTGAAACTGTTCTTAACTTGAAGCACCAGTTTAGTTAATGGGGCCTCCTGCTGCCATCGCACCACCGGAGCACAATTTCTGTTCTCATCCTGAAGCAAATTTCTTAACCTGAAGCACTATTTCTGGTTTAGTGGAATCTGTAACCTGAAGCATATGTAAACTGAGGTATCACTGTAATATGCTTATCAGCTGAGATCAGCAGCAGAGGGTGGTCTCTAATTCAACACAACCCTCCACCCAGATTAAGTGAATGGTGATTAGAGTCAGGGACTTTTCTGTGCTGACAACACACAACTTTGAAATGCTTTCCCCAACCCTGCTTGTTTGTTATCTACCTTAGTGATGAGTTGCCACAGCAGCGTTGAGACCAGATAGTGTCCCTTCCAAAAATTATTTGCATTGGTGGTGGTGGTATTCTTTTCATAAACTTGTGTCTCACTCTTCTTTCAAAAAACTCAGGGTATCATACACAAGGTTGTCCCCTGCTATACTCCAGACCAGTAGTTCTCAACCTGTGGGTCCCCAGGTGTTGTTGGACTACAACTCCCATCATCCCTGAGCTCTGGCCTTGCTAGCGAGAGGTGGTGGGAGCTGTAGTTCAACAACATGTGGGGACCCACAGGTTGATAAAGGCTGCTCTAGACGGTGCTGTGAGGTAGTCTAGCCTCAGAGACAGTGACAGATCTGAGTGCCAGCTTCCTTAGGTGACAGGCACAACCACCAGCTTGCAAACCAGATGCAGCCTACCAAGACCTTCCCATTCTGTTACCAGCCTCTTCTAACACCCTAGACCCCCCTGCCTCACCCCATAGTCCTTGCTTCTCTGCTGATTCTCATAGATCAGCTGAACAGTGTGTGTGTGTGTGAGAGAGAGAGAGAGAGAGAGAGGGAGGGAGGGAGGGAGGGAGAGAGAGAGAGATTGCAAGGAAGTGTGGTTCCATATCCATGCACTGTGGGCTGTGATTGGCTGGATTGGACTTGCCCTGCTTTCCACCCACTGTGGATGTATGGGTGTGTGTGAATGGATCTTTATGAATGAGCAGTGTGGGGGATGGAAAGTTTATGTAGTAGGGTAGGAGAAATGGAAAAAAACAACCCAACACACATCTGGCAACCGATGTGCTCCTTTGGTTTCAGATAGTATATCAGTTAATAATAATAATAATAATAATAATAATAATAATAATAATAATAATAATTTTTATTTATACCCCGCCCTCCTCAGCCAAGGCTGGGATCAGGGCAGCTAACAAGCAATAATAAAAACAAGTTGAATTAATACAACTTAAAAACAAGATTAAAATACAATAAAAATATTAAAACATTAAAACATTAAAATGCAGCCTCATCACAGGATGAGAAAGGAAAAAGAAAAAAGAAAGAGGGGGAGGGAATCAAATTGGCTCCAAGCCAAAGGCCAGGTGGAATAACTCTGTCTTACAGGCCTGCGGAAAGAAATCAGATCCTGCAGTGCCCTGGTCTCATGAGGCAGAGCATTCCCCCAGGCCGGAGCCAGTGTTGAAAAGGCCCTGGCTCTGGTTGAAGCTAATCTAACTTCCTTAGGGCCCGGGGACCACTAGGGTGTTGCTATTTATGGACCTTGAGGCTCTCCATGGGGCGTACCGGGAGAGGCGCTCCCGTAGGTACGAGGGTCCTAGGCCATGAAGGACTTTCTAGATGAATCTAGAAAGCCTGGACACAAATTTTCACGGCCCTCTAGCAGCTATTTACCAGACGTAATATATTTAGAGTTAACTCTGGAAATATATACTTGATTCTGACTAAACTAAGCCGCCTTGAGCAAAATATACACCAGGAGGCTTAGTTTGTGCTGTGTTGATCATGCACGGTTCCTGACTATAGGGAGGAGGTGAATACACGTACAAGCCCCTTATAGAGTGACAGGGTCATCAAGGTCCTGCACCTTCAACCTGCTTAGAATTTTTTTTAAAAAAAAATCAAGACAAGTAGGGATACAAAGTAACAATTTACACATTGATATATGATCCATATAAATAAAATACCAGGAAGAACCATGTACATAAATATATGGAAAAAAGAGCCATTTGTGATTTTGCAATAGACTAAATTAATAATAATAATAATTTATACCCTGCCCATCTGGCTGGGTTTCCCCAGCCACTCTGGGCGGCTTCCAACAAAAGACTAAAAATACATTAAAACATCAGTTATTAAAAACTTCCCTAAAGTAAAATAACTGCAAACAACATGCAGTAGCATGCTGGCTATATAAAGAATGTGATCTAAAGCAGATGTCCCGAGTCGTTTTGTGCCCAGGGACACATTGGTATAATGAAGAGACTGTTGTAGGCAACACAGAATGCCCATTTTATAGCAGAAAAACTGGTGATGCTCAGAACTCCGAACTCCCCACAAATCAGAAAAAACACCTGCAACTCTCTCCACCAGAAAAAGCACAGGAAAAAAAAATCAGGTAACACTCCTTCGACTAACAGACAAATCTTTCCAACCAACTCCTCCCTGCCCCAAACCACCAAAATATCAATTTAAAAATAAATTCAAATATTTGGGAAGGACAGGGGGACCTTGGCTGGGCCCCAAATCAGGTATTAATGGGCACTGTAGTGCCCAGATGTGCCACACTGGGGACCATAGAACTAAATAATGGTTAGATTACTACCACCAGTAAAGCAACTAATTCTATATGTCTCTACTTCAAGCTATCTCCAAATAATACGCAGTCAATCCACCAGATCCATCTCAGGACAGAATAGGAGTGCACTATACCATGTATTCTATCATAGTATGGATATGATGCGTCATTCTGATATTGAGGAAGAAAGCTCAATTTCTCATTAAATGCATCATTGTTGCCTCCTTTTTCAAACTCTTTTCTTTAAGCTCCTTTCTTAAGCCCCACCCCTTAAACATTTTTTTTCTGCAAACCTTGGGATTTCTCCCCAAACCCTCTTGTGTGGGGATGATGCCATTTTGCCTACTGGCGTTTGGAGAATGAGGTTGCTGTTGATATCGATGTAAAAATGTGAAGCTGTTGTAACACAAACCATGAGGGCTTAAAATATTCCAGTCAACAAGGTTGTAAACGAAAATGCATCATTGCCGTGTTGCCCGATCAGCTGGTTTGTGCTAGCGGATAGACAGAATGGCTTTTGAGACTTTCACCGGGGAGGTTTCCGCTCAAATTGTACCTCACCCATGAAAACACACTGGCAGGCCTTGGGCAAGTTATGTCTCTCAACAACAGCTCCTCATCTTCTCCTTTAGGCTGTCAAACATCTGTTTTGGAGACACATTTATGACACAGTTTAGCCAAGCCTTCATCTGGCTTCTAGCATATATCAGTATGAGTCAATATTACAATATACAATATACAAACATACACAAGGTTTCCTTAAAATTACTCTTTGATTGAGAACATAAGATTTTATTAATAGATGCAAGCTGAATGTGAGGCTGCTTTTTTTTTTTAATTGCTTCATTAGGGTTTGCAGTGAGAAGCTAAAACCTATTGCCCAAAATGCTAATCCACCTTACAAATACCTCTCCATTTTCTTTTCCATCAGCTACAGTCAGATGTTAACATAAACAGTGTAGGCGTTTGAAAGCAATATAATCTTCCTAAGTGGAAAATGCCAACACAGTGGCTGCATTTGCATGACACAGTAAACCACAAACCATGGTTTACAGTAGACAAGCAATTCACACCCACTTCGCTCCTTCTTGCTGGGTTAAGCCAGCATCCTGTTTTCACAGTGGCAGACTGGATGCTTATGGGAAATAGTCTTCATTGCAAAAAATGAAAAAAAAAGATGGCCCACTGACTGCAAAATTAAGGCACCCCACACCCAAATACTGTATTTTTCACTCCATAAGACACACTTTTTTCTCCCTAAAAAGTAAGGGGAAATTTCTGTGCGTCTTATGGAGCAAATGCGTGGTCCCTGGAGCTGAATTGCCCAGGGGCGAAAAGCAGATCATGCTCTTTTTTTTTGAAAGAGGGAAGTGGGTGTTGAAACAAAGCCACTGATCAGCAAGTGTTCGGGAACAAGATAAGGGACTCTAGCAATAAAGAAGGCTGCCTGGGAGGGGGGGAGGTAAAGAACGAACTTGCAAGGAGAGGAGACAGGAAGACTAAAACAATAAGGAGATAAATTAGAAGAAAAGGAGGAGCAAAAAACTGCTACAGCTAAGGAAAAGACACTAATGCAAACGAGAGAAGGGAGTGCTGAAAGGAAGCAGCTGATCGGTAAGCAATCGGGGAGGGAGATAAGGGACACTAGTGATAAAGGAGGCTGCCTGGGAGAGGGGAGGTAAAAGCCCATGGATCCTCAGAATTTTTACATTGGGTCACCCCAAATTCACCATCAGATCACATAGCATGTCCATGGCTACAGCCTGCACCAAAAACATCACACACCCACTGTTGCGTGGGGCCGCAATGGCACAAAAACGTGGTTACAAAGCACAGATCCACATGGATTCTCGGGATTTTTGCATTGGGCTACCCCAAACTCACCATCAAATCACATGTCTGTGGCCACAGCATGAACCACAAAAATCATACATACACTGTTTCGTTCAGAATATTTTTTTCCTTGCTTTCCTCCTCTAAAAACTAGGTGTGTCCTATGGTCAGGTGCGTCTTATGGAGTGAAAAATACAGTACCTAGGAGTAAGCTCCATTGACCTCTATTGGACTTGCTTCTGAGAAGGCATGCATTATCAAGGAAATAGGAGGAAAACCATGTTAAGAATTGCAACTGATGGACAGTGATAGAGATGCATCCCTAATAAATAGACCACAATGGATTCCACCAGTCTCTGCTTTCCCTGGCTGGACCAAAAAATGCATGATTTGCTTTGTATTGTTTGGATGGTTTTCTGAAATGTCATAGGATTATTATCTCTCTAGGACCCAGCTTCTATGTAATGTTGCATACAAGAGAGCGCTGGAGTGTGCTTAAAACCTGATGGGAAAAAAATACAAAAACCCTTTATTTTATTCATTTATTTATTGCTATACCACCCTTCATCCAAGGATCACAGGGTGGTTTACAGTATAAAAGCACAAAAATATGTAACATAGTAACAAACAAAAACAATACCCCTCACCCCAGTTTAAAAAGCCATAGATTATTTAATTAGCTAGAGGACTGGGAGAAGAGGAATGTTTTTTCCCAGGTGCCGACGATATGTAATGAAGGTGCCAGGTGAGCCTTACTGGGGGAGAGCATTCTGCAAATGAGGAGTCACCACAGAAAATGCCCATTCTTCTGTTGCCACCCTCTGGATCTCTCCTGGAGGAGGCACATGAAGGAGGGCCTCAGGTGATGATTGCAGGGTCCAGGTCTGTCTTGTAATAGTAATATTACAAGTAGTAGTAAAACATAGTGCCTGGTGCTCTAGTAATATATGCTAGCTTTTGAAGGCTTAGCAAATAATCAAATCCCACGAACCCTCACACTGACCAGAGTTTTGAATAAGTGGATCTCCAGTGGAGATGGGGCTCTGTTGGCGCAAGTCCTCCATCCCAGCTAAGCCAGGGCTCAGGCAGCTGAGGCAAAGGTGGCTGAGCCAAGGCCAGCATAAGTCCCCAAAAGTTGGTGTTCCAGAGGAGTGGTGACACCAGGATGGGACAGGGGGAACCTACCTCTATTCCAAACTCCATTCAGCGATAGCTTGTGACCTAGCAACCCAAGGGAAGTTACAATGACCAAAATGGCAGTGTAAGTCAGATTCTATTGCAAAGCCTTGTTTTCCCTCTGCCAGGCTAGCCCCACTCCTGAACAGAGTTTGGAATAGGGATAAATTACATAATTTAGCCCAGCATAAATTGCTGTTGCTTCCTGTAGTTTAGATTGCTGTTATTTACACCTGTAACAAAGGTTTGATGGTTCCTTCTCTATGTGGGTTCCATCCTTAACTCAGAATTCAAAAAGCCTTGTGCCATCCATGTTACTTACACACACACACACACACACACACACACACACACACACTTCCATTCTATGCTATGCTGAACTGCAGGCAGAAGCATCAATTTAAGTCCAATAACTTCATATTTCTTCAGAGGGAAGCATGAATATTTTTGTTCTCTGGAAATAGCACAGTAACTGTTGCCGAGGACAGACATTCCTTTCTAAAGGACCATCCAGTATTTTGAATTCATCAGACATTCAGCAAGCTCTAGCCTAGATCCTTGTGGTCAAGCGCGCAGGTCACAAGGGATACCATTCTATCCCAGAGGAGATGCTTAAGGATGGCAAGCGCTCTCTGGACATAACAATTATACAAGCTGGGCCTCCATCTAAACAGAACTGCTCCGTCTTCTCCCCCCCCCCCATTTATGTCTCAGCTGTCTTCCTGTGCTGTGCTTTTGATAGGCAAGATCTCAAATGCTGTTGGAAATTAGAAGTTGGCTGAGTGGCATGCCAGGAGCAAACTTGTCAGCCAAATGAAGGCAGGAAAACTACAGCTAATAACTGAAAGCGGACATGACCCCTGGCTTGCTCTCATCAATTGGTTATCTTCAAAGAGTGAATCCGGCAGCTGGACCTGGAAGTCCCGTAGCATTAGCCTCCTGGGTTTATCTCTTCAAATAAATGCTCTTAGTTTTGCTACAGCAGAAATAACCCACATGCCGCCGCCCTCCAGAGGTTATTGGACTACAACTCCCATCTCCCCTGGCTATTAGCTATGCTGGCTGGGGCTGATAGGAGTTGTAGTCCACTGCATCTAGACTGCTCCATGTTGGCTACCCCGTGCTAGACACTCCAAGCCCTATCTATGATCTTAATTGACTGGTAAGTAGATAATTCAGGTAAAGGTAAAGGGACCCCTGACCATTAGGTCCAGTCGTAATCGACTCTGGGGTTGTGGCGCTCATCTCCCTTTATTGGCCGAGGGAACCGGCGTACAACTTCCGGGTCATGTGGCCAGCATGACTAAGCTGCTTCTGGCGAACCACAACAGCGCACGGAAATGCCGTTTACCTTCCTGCCAGAGCAGTACCTATTTATCTACTTGCACTTTAACGTGCTTTCGAACTGCTCGGTTGGGCAGAAGCAGGGACCGAGCAACGGGAGCTCACCCCGTCACGGGGATTTGAACTGCCGACCTTCTGATCGGCAAGTCCTAGGCTCTGTGGTTTAACTCATAGCGCCACCCGCGTCCCTCTAGATAATTCAGATAGGGGTCTGTAATTCTGCTAAACTGACTGAATGGAACTCCTCCCCCTGCCCATAAGCTGATGCCACTGAGTGATGCTGGGTGATAGGCAGGAGGGTGTGGTTTGCTGGTAATTGGCCTCATGGGCCAAACTGCACCCCCTAGCAGACCAAGACTGGCACACAGGCTGGAGATGCCTCACCCCGATCAAGATGTTGCTCCCAACATCCTAACATTAGCTATGCTACTCGGGGCTGATGGGCCCCCAGTCCATCAGGGCTACAGATTTCCCAAGCCTGGTGTAGAGCTGTGGCAGACTTTGGGCTCTCAAATTTCAGCAGCACCTTGTGTGATGCTTAAATTTGGTGCCCTCCACCTCTTGCACTCCACTCTACAACATTGTTGTGGTGCCCTCTGTGGATCCGGGGCCTAGGGCAGCCAAACCGGTCATGGTACCCTAAAACTGCCTCTGTGTAGAGGAAATGGAGGCAGCGCTCCAAATGCCTCATAATCACTTGCTTTTTTCTTGTTTTTTGGAGAACTGTGGATTTTTAGAATCAGAATCAAAAATTAAACCTACGTGAAAATAAGACGGCATGGACCTGTTTTTGCATGAAAGAGAAGCTGAAATGGGATGGAAGTAGGCTGTTTTGTTCATCTCTATTCAACAACACTATTCACAAAAGCTGTTACTTCCTTGAAAAATCTTGCTCTGATATTCTGGTGCTTTCCCTTTCCCTTTTAACACTTTGGGTTGCTTGGAGCGGATATGAACTTCACCATGTCCATGAGGTAATTTAATTTTTTTTTTAAAAAAAATTAAATGGTCTCAGGAAGTGACCACACATCATAACATGCTGTGCTTTTCTGGGGAATTGTGTGTGTGTGTGTGTGTGTGTGTGTGAATGCCCCCCCACCCAATGATGAAGCATTTATAAATTGTTCTGAATAAAATAAACTTGTAGAAAGCTGACAGGAGCTGGAGAACACCAGGACAACTCCTCCCTCAGGGTAATTATTTCATAGCTCAGAGTGGGGACAGGGCCTAGGTTGCCAGCAAGCACACAGAAAATTATGGCAGCTGATCAGTTGGACTAGGGATGCACACACATCATACATTTAAAGTGAACTTCCCCCAGAGAATCCTGGGAACTCTAGTTTATTAAGGGAAGTGGTGACTGTTAGGCAACAAAGGTGTTCAAGGAGTATTGATGAAGGATTAGGGAGAGAAGGTAAATAATTGCTTCGTATTGTGTTTCCACTGGTCCCCATATCTGCCCCCTCCCTTGGGAAGAGTTTGTGAAGAACTAAATTTGCTATTCCATGCATGTTTTCTTCAGAATAAGCCCCATTAAACTGAACACAGCTTACTTCTGACTAAAAATGCATAGGATTAGCTCCTTGTCAAATAGACAATGTTCTTCAGCTAGCTAATAAGGAAAAAATGTAAAAGTTACTAGAACAGGGACTTCTTACACCTGAGGGTGAAATTGTTGGTCTTCCAATGAAAAAGGCAATTGTCAGTAAAATCAAGTCCTTATCTGGAGGACTGCAAGTTAATCAAGGTCACACTAGTATTTTTATTATTTTTTTATTTAAAGAAAGAAGCTATTGAGGTAGAGCTTTAGCTGTTGGTCAAGCAGCTTCTGTGGCTCCAAAAGGGAATTAGACAAATTTATGAAGCATAGATCTATTGGAAGGCATTATCTAGGATAGGGAAATTAAAGCTTCACGTACAGAGACAACATATACCTGCAAAACAGACATTGTGGACAAATGAGAGGTCTGTTGCCTAACTAACCAAGTGAGGGATGTTGGACTAGATCAGGGAAGGGAATCTGTGACACTCCAGGTGCTATTGAACTATTCTGTGTTATATTTTCTTGCTTATCATCTGAAAAGATGGTGTTTCAGGTTTTTGGGTGTGTTTTTTTTAAGTTGCCCTGAGGAGATTTCATTAAGGGACAACACAGAATCAGCCTTGAGTCTCCCAACTGCAGGAGTGTCAGGGCGGTTAGAGTCCAGGGGTCAGCAAACTTTTTCAGCAGGGGGCTGGTCCACTGTCCCTCAGACCCTGTGGGGGACCAGACTATATTTTGAAAAAAAAAGAACAAATTCATTTGCCCCACAAATAACCCAGAGATGCAGTTTAAATAAATGCACACATTCTACTCATGTAAAAATACGCTGATTCCCGGACTGTCCACGGGCCGGATTTAGAAGGTGATTGGGCCGGATCCAGCCCCTGGGCCTTTGTCAAAACAGCAGCCATTCTCACTACTATTGGTGGAGAAAGAGAGAGAGAGAGAGAGAGAGAGAGAGAGAGAGAGAGAAAGAAACAAAGAAAGAGAAACCTACTAGAGAGGGAAAGCTGTGACTCCAGTAGAAAAAAATTTTCAAGCCTAATTGCAGTGAGGGGAGAGAGCAAGGAGGAGATAATGCATTTCAGGTGGTGAGGGCCACATGTGGCCCACATTCCAGCTGTTTCCCACCCCTGCTTTAAAGTTCAACTTAAATAAAAGGGAATTGCTTCCGTTTAGGACCCGAAGTGTAAAACACAAACCTGCAAAATTGGATTAAGCTAATCCCCATGAACTCTGTCAGGATTAAGTAATGTTACTATCTGCAATTTCCCCAGTGATCCTTTTTTCCTTTCCTTTTTTAAAGTCACTCTTGGTAACCTCATGTAACCTGTTAAGACTCTCTGTGTTCTTCACAGTGCTCTGCGAGTAAGGCTTTTGCTTCATTTGCTTTTAGGAAAGAAAAATATCTTTTTTTGGAGCCAGCTCCAATGATGTACACCTTGAGCTGGGGTTTCAAAGCCCTTTCCCTAATGATATTATGCAGGTAAGAGACGGCGCTTGTTGCATTCTTCCTCTGTGCATGCAGAATCATTTGGGGTGGGAGCAAAAGGTTATTGGGGCATTTCAAGACAACGAAACTTGGGAGGCGGAGAGCTTGCAAGGAGCTGCCCACCTCTACAGCTTCTTTGATCAGGCCTGCCACCTCAGATTCTCTTGGTCCTCCTTTGACCCCCATCACCCACCTGTCCCTCCCATCAAGATCCTCATTTTCACCCACTACAGGCAGATGCGGAGGATGGGAAGCAGAGGAAGAGAAGTCATGTCAGGATCCTCCCTTGGGGCTTTCCAAGAGAGAGAGGGGAGGTGCTTCCCAAGGTTTTCACCTTACAACTGTATTATTCACTAATAGAATAGGGAGGGAAAGGTGGTCAGGAAATCCCATTACAATCAGACCTCAGGTTACAGATGCTTCAGGTTGCGTTTTTTCGGGTTATGGACCCGCCGAAACCTGGAAGTACCAGAACAGGTTACTTCTGCGTTTCGGCGGCCTTGCATGCGCAGAAGCGCTAAATCTCAACCTGCGCATGCGCAGACATGCCACTGTGGGTTGCGAACATGCATCCTGCATGGATCACATTCACAACCCAAGCGTCTACTGTATTTTCACTAGTCAAACTAATAAGTGGTTCCTTTTCTTGCACAGCTGATGTCTCCATTAACAGAGGGACAGTAGTTTTTGTGTCTACCCATCATGGACTATGCCAATGCTAGTTATTAGTCATGGTGGCTATACGCTGCTTTGGTTCGCCAGAAGCAGCTTAGTCAAGCTGGCCACATGACCTGGAAGCTGTCCCTCGGCCAATAAAGCGAGATGAGCACCGCAACCCCAGAGTCGGCCACGACTGGACCTAATGGTCAGGGGTCCCTTTACCTTTACTAGTTGTTGGGAAAGATGGAGGGCACAAGGAGAAGGGGACGGCAGGATGAGATGGTTGGACAGTGTTCTCGATGCTACTAAAATGAGTTTGACCAAACTGCGGGAGGCAGTGGAAGACAGGAGTGCCTGGCGTGCTCTGGTCCATGGGGTCACGAAGAGTCAGACACGACTAAACAACAACAACAACCAGTTGTTAGGGAGGGACTACGGAGAAAGCTGTTAATTGTCACGTCCCATTTGTGGGATTCCCATAGACATCTGGTTGTCCACTGTGGGAAACAGACTAGGTGAAGCTTTGGTCTGGTTCAGTGGGGCTCTTATTATACCCAGTAGTGTTTGGTGGAGCAGTGAAGGTGGGGTTGCATTGCATCACTGCTGCTGTCATGGACTGGTTGGACACAGAAGAGTGGTGGGGAGAACCAGCTAGGGAAACCCCAGGGGGAAAGACTCAGAGCCCAGGGAGTGGTGGTGGGACAATGATGTGTGGTCAGAGGGAGAAGACGTAGAAGAGGAGGTGTCAGAAGCTGAAGAAGTAACAGGGCTTAGTGAACTGGGAGAGTCTGTGGCAGAGGGGAGTCCAGAATCAGAGGCTGGAGAGGAGAGAGGCCAAGAGACAGAGATGAGTTAGGCTGGTGAAGAGTCACAGGTGTCTCCTCTTCCTGCTGCAACAAGCTGCCCTCCCCCCATCTCCAGAAGATGACTGAAATGGGCAGAGCAGTGGCAGGCTTCATGCTGGCACAGTCTCTGATTGCTTGGGGGAAGCCCTGAAGAGAAGAGGATATAGATGGCTATGGGGAGATGAGGACTTTCAGTCTTGGCAACTGATCCACACTGGTTGCCTTTGGTATCATTCTGTTCCTGTCCTTTATAACTAAACTCTACGCATCTAATGTTAATGATTGCAGATTTCCTGTTCTCTTTGACTTCAGCTAAGTGTGCCTTTGCTTGAATATACTATGCTAGTCACTATAGAAACATGCAAAGAAAAGTGGTTCCTGCCTAAAGAATTTTACTACCTAATTTGGAAACAATCAAATCTGTTCAGTCATGCATTCCATGGCAGGGCATGGTGCACGCATGTTTAGTTTCTTTGCGAGTGAATGAAATGGTTCCAGAGCAGGATTGTGTTTCAAGGTATTGCTCCCCAGCCATCTGCTTTCATAAACTCTGCAGGATTTTATCACATTTGAATTTTTATCCTCAGATACCTGTCAACAATAATTGCATCTGATTTGTATGTTGTGATAGGGAACATCATCCCTGCACAGGCAACTGTGAGGGTGGGTTTTTCAGGGGGCGCACTCAATAGATAGACCAGCAGATCAAGTGGATTATGGGATTATGGGATGAAGTTTCATATTATTTGTGCACCAGGTTGCAAAGGTGATATCTTTATTGCATGAGAACCAATTGGATCCACTGACCTGCCTAAGTTCAGTGCAAAGAGGATACAGAGGTATATTTGCACTTCCTGTATCATAATTTAGATTTCGATATATATGTGATAATCATCAGTATACATACAGGTTCACATGCATATGGGTATTTTCCCCAAATATACGCATGGATACTATGTAATTGAAATAAACATCAGGGCTCTTAGAGATAACTTTTGGATATAATTTGCTTTAACTAAATATAGTCAGAACAAACAGTAGAGATCTGGATTTGAACGTAATATAGCTACTGGTTCTAAGTGCAAGTAGAATCTTTCATTCTCTTCCTATTATACACTAAGGCAGGGTTTCCCAGGCTTGGGTCTGCCATCACCCCTAGCTAGCAAGATCAGTGGTCAGGGATGATGGGAACTGTACTCCAAAAATAGCTGGAGACCCAAGTTTGGGCAACTCTGAACTCAGGAGTGTATGAGGCCTAGTTTTGCCACAGCTCATACCTGATCACTATAGTAACTTGTCTGTACCAGAACAAAATTCATTGTTGTTCTGGAAATGGAAACTGTAGATCAGCTTGGTGCTCTTCTGACATTTTGGCATACAACTCTCTAATCATTGCTGGCCAGTGACCATGCTGGCTGGGGCTAATGAGAACTGTAGAGCAAAACATCTGGAGGACACCAGGTTGGGGTGCAGAGAACAGCTGTGGCATGCAAAAATATTTTCCGATGTATTTTATCCCTTGGGTAAATTTGACTAAGCAGATTTCATGGTATATAAAAATAAACTTCATTTTATCGGATGGGAAAAAGCCTACCTACTATTATGTATGTTGCAGAAACGGTAAGCAAACACTGAACACTTTAGAAATTCATTCAGCTATCAGGGCAGTTGTACCAAATTTGGGCCAGATATAAAACCGGCAGATTCTGCTCCTTGGGGGACTAAAGCTTTATCAAGTCTGGCATTTTGGGAAATGCTCTTGCTACATGTAGACATTATGAGATGGAAAAGCAACACAACTTCTGTGTTAGAAATTTGGCACAGCGTTTCGTCTGTGACAATAGCCTGAGAATAAACTCCCTGTTCTTTTTCCTGGTTAGATTAACACAAGTTTCTCCGGCTGAAGAAAAGGGTGAAATTCTTCCTCCAACCATACAGAAAATAATGAAAGGATATAACAAGTATCTGCGACCATTTTTTGACAGTAAGTAGGAAAAAAAGTTTTGATGGGAATAGGCTCTCCTGAGAGTTAGAGAACAACTGAAAAATGAGAAATGAAACCACAATTAAAGCCTTTTCAGTCATGTATCTTTGGCAGCATCATGTCATTTTAAAAGGTTGTTCTATCTCCCGAGCTGCAGGGTTTAGAAGGAACCTGAAGGGTTAGCTCTGTCCCTGTGATACCGAACTATGATCTGCCATATCTAACAGAAGTGACAGACCGGCCTGTATAGTCAAGATTCTTATTTATAATGGCCCAAAAGCAAAGTGCAGAAGGAACTGAGGAGCCTGTGGTGCAAAGAACACATTCGCTAACTAAGAAGATCCAGATATCAGAAGGAATCCAGTCATGTGCTAGAAGGGAAATGTGTTGTCTGCTATCGTCCGTACTATATAGACTGTTTTGGTGTTAACTTATGACCTCTACAGCCCTGTCATAACAGTGACATGTTTCATAATTTAGATCTCTAGGGGACACCTCTGGCTCCTTGTGCACTTTCAAGTGGTACCAGAGTGCCTAGTAAAAATAATAGTTGGAAATGCTGAAGAACCAGAGGTTGTTTTTTCCCCTGTTTGCTGAAAAAGAACCCACTTCTCTGTGTGTATTTAAACTATAAAAAGACTGAGGAGAAAGTATCCAGTTTGCTTCTTCAGCTGTGCAGCAGCAGCTTCAAACAACAACAAAATCCTTGCTATATGCTCCAAATTATGCATTATGCATAATTGTAAATAATGATCAAATTTCATATAGGTATATTAGATGCTGGGGAGTAATACAGTTTTATACTATTTACCCAGTTAATAATTTAGAATGGTATGTTTAAAGTGGGTTGCTGAACATCATTTACAACTACTGCAGATCTGAGGGATGCACTGGGCTCCACATTAAACCCCTCCTTTTAAATAATTGTGAAATGAGTTAGACTAAAGTAGAGCCAGATGTTTCAGTGCTGATTTTCCTCCCCCCTGTTGCCCTGGGAGACAGATGCTTTGAACACAGAGAATGAAATATGGAACAACAAAACGCACCACAGTCTGAACAGGTTGCATCTCAGGGTATACTGAATTTCAAGATATGGCTGGCTTTGCTGCCAAAGCAGAATCTACAGCAGAATCTCTGGTTTCGTGGGAACTTTGGATGTGAAACTGTTGGCTCTTCACCTTCAGTTTTTAAAACAAGAAATTAAAAGTGTGGGTTGCAGAAGCAGGTGACTCTATTTGAATGCTCAGTTCTAAACATCCTACCACAATTGCCTAATATTTTATTGAGCTATTTGAAGAAGTTGATGATGTGTAATGGCATAAAACAGAATTCTGGGGCATTTAAACATAATCTTCACTTTGCATTGGAAGTAACCTTAGTGTGGTTACTTCTGGTTCTTGCCTAGTAAAATATGTTAAATTTCTAGTTGAGCTTCAATGCATTCTATGCATCCTTGTCTCTCATCAAATGATATTTCATTGCAAAACTGTTTTATTCATTAGATTGAATAAAAGTAATAATTTCCAGTTTATACATATTAATCCAGTATTCATTACAAAATAAAGCATTCACATCTATCGTAAGATATTTAACCTTTATTGGTTTAGCCCTCTGGCCTTCCAAAGCTGGAAAAAGGGAATAGTTTTCTATTGCCATCTACTGGAGAGAGGCAAGAATAATTTCAAAACCTTCACTTAATGATGCAGTAGGTAAGCTCAAGGATCTTGGGATCAATCTTTTTTACAATTTGGTCAAATCTTACCAGTTTACCATTAGAGGAATAAATCTCATGTATGTTATCTGGTTATTTTATTACAACACATTAAATCATTTTATCAATCAGAAACAACAAAGAGTCTTGAAGACTTACAACCGTTATGCATTTAAGGTGCCACAAGACTTTCTGGTTGTGGCACTCAGGTTGGTAGCTAGCTTTTATTTTCAGATAGGTAACCAATTTATACCAGCTGCTATTCAAATTTTTCAATCTAAATTGTCATCCCAGATACTTTTTGGGATCCCAATATGGATACAAGCATATAATAGTGATTTAGATAAGATACAGTCAAGTTTCTTGAGATGTATTCTGAGGCTCCCAAGTCCAATCAAGTAAGGGGCAATGTGTGCAGAACTAGGATCCCTTCCAGTCGGGATTCAGGCCTCATCATGGGACTGAAACTGCCTTGGTCGCACTGGTTGATGATCTCCGGCGGGCTAGGGACAAAGGTGAGAGCTGTTTCCTAGTTCTGCTGGATCTCTCAGCGGCGTTTGATACCATCGACCATGACATCCTTCTGGACCGTCTTGAGGGGCTGGGAGCTGGGGGCACTGTCATACAGTGGTTCCGCTCCTTCCTCCTGGGCCGTGTTCAGAAAGTGGTGGGGGGGGATGAGTGTTCAGACCCTGGGCTCTCACTTGTGGGGTGCCCCAGGGTTCTGTCCTCTCCCCCATGCTTTTCAACATTTACATGCAGCCACTGGGAGAGATCATCAGGAGGTTTGGGCTCGGTGTTCATCAGTATGCAGATGATACCCAGCTCTACCTCTCTTTTAAATCAGAACCAGTGAAGGCGGTGAAGGTCCTGTGTGAGTGTCTGGAGGCGGTTGGAGGATGGATGGCGGCTAACAGATTGAGGTTGAATCCTGACAAGACAGAAGTACTGTTTTTGGGGGACAGGAGGCGGGCAGGTGTGGAGGATTCCCTGGTCCTGAATGGGGTAACTGTGCCCCTGAAGGACCAGGTGCGCAGCCTGGGAGTCATTTTGGACTCACAGCTATCCATGGAGGCACAGGTCAAATCTGTATCCAGGGCAGCTGTTTACCAGCTCCATCTGGTACGTAGGCTGAGACCCTATCTGCCTGCAGACTGTCTCGCCAGAGTGGTACATGCTCTGGTTATCTCCCGCTTGGACTACTAATCCAGAATGCGGCAGCTAGACTGGTGACTGGGAGCGGCCGCCGAGACCATATAACACCGGTCTTGAAAGACCTACATTGGCTCCCAGTACGTTTCCGAGCACAATTCAAAGTGTTGGTGCTGACCTTTAAAGCCCTAAATGGCCTCGGTCCAGTATATCTGAAGGAGCGCCTCCTCCCCCATCGTTCTGCCCGGACACTGAGGTCCAGCTCCGAGGGCCTTCTGGCAGTTCCCTCACTGCGAGAGGCCAAGTTACAGGGAACCAGGCAGAGGGCCTTCTTGGTAGTGGCGCCCGCCCTGTGGAATGCCCTCCCATCAGATGTCAAAGCGATAAACAACTACCTGACATTCAGAAGACATCTGAAGGCAGCCCTGTTCAGGGAAGTTTTTAATATGTGACATTTTGGTGTATTTTTCATCTCTGTTGGAAGCCGCCCAGAGTGGCTGGGGAAACCCAGCCAGATGGGCGGGGTACAAATAATAAATTATTATTATTATTATTATTATTATTATTATTATTATACACGTTGGAATATTGGGTGTAGGCTAGCACTATAAAATACTGTGGTTGCGTTGCCATTTCCATTGCCAACCTTTGAGTTTGCTCTCTGACTTACTTAAGGATTCTTATAATTCCAAATGGTTTCAGCTCTTACATAGCAAAATCAGATCTATCAGTATTGACTTAGAACTCTTGCATAATTCAAGTGAGCAATAAATTTATTGCAATATTCAAATCCGATTAAGGGACACTGAAAAACAAAACATCAAGCCAGCTGTAAATAAAATTTGCTCCCCCAGGTTCTATGGTTTAAATACACCAGATAACAGGGTCACTTATATTTCAAAATTAATAATTGCAGTCCAACACAGGGCCTTTCTGTTAGCCCAACTGAACGTTTCCCCCTCAGCTTCTGTCAAGGACAGATATTTAAGCATTCCCAGAAACGATAGACATTGTGGATGTTCTGTGAATGTGCCAGACACAGTAGAACATACCGGTATTCTTTTCTACTGTCCATTGTACAACCAGCTACGCAAGCTATCTCCTTTTTTGGGTAGTCTAACATCACGGCACAATGAAAATATCAGATTCTATCTGTATGACATTAACCCGGAAGTAACTGCAAGGGGGGCTGAGTTTTTATCAATAGTATCTCTTAGAGTGGTGAATGGCACTATTTAGCAGGAAGAAATTCCAATGAAAATCCTCGTCGTTACATATTTTTACATGGCTGTTTATCTGTATATATTTTAAATTTTTATATATGGATGTTTTATGATAGCCTATATTTGTAATGCCTAATAAAGGTTTGGTGAAGAAGATGATTATGTATTTAAGGTGCAACAAGACTCTCTGGTTACGACTGGACATAATGCTAAATGTGGTTTATTGGTATGAGAATGAGCCCAGGTAAGTCTCTGCTATTCATGCCTCCCCCTTCCTTCTCTCCAAGAAAGAGATTGGAACTTTTCACCCTAAACTGTGGTTGATCTTAGTCAGTGGTGTGAGATCAGTGGACTAGTGGGACTAGGCTAGTCCCCCTGGTGCTTCCTTCCCAAAGCCCAGGAAGCTTCTGGCCAGCTTAGAGGAGGAGGTGTGATGTTCACACCCCCTTGCAAGCTGGCATCTCTGGCCCTAATTGTTCCCCTACGAAAACATTCACCATATGCCACTGATCTTAGCTATGGTTTACTGGAATAAACCAAGGTTTGAAGTTGGATTGTTTCATTAAAACAACTTAAAGCTAACCAAAGTTTGTCCATATCTGGACAAAAGGGCAAATTATTATTTGTAAAAAAGAAAGGAAGTTTTCGGTGTCCTCCTAGTGGCCATGCTGAAGGAAGAAGGAAGGGGAACCCAAAGTTTGCCTGAGCTCATTGCCATAGTGATAAACTGCAGTTTATCATTACATTCAAATGAGGCCTCTCTTGTTTTTGCTGCAATTGACTTGCATGACTAGTTACCTGGAAATCTTATCTATTGAGATGCAAAGTCCATTTAGCTTCACTAAATGCAGCAACTGTTTTCTTTTCCTTTAAATATTGGAAATTTTCAAACAGTATCTTAAGGTGAATTGCTGGGACTAACTTTGAAAAGACCTTTTCTGTAATAAGACTAAACTCTGAAGAATAACTCCTCAGACACATTTGCATGTTGTTCACGTGCCAAACCCAGAAGCAATTGCACCATCAATGGACATCTGGATGAAGCAGAAGGATGCAAGTCACCGAGGGAAGGGAACCCTCATTGCAGTTTCGTCAATTTTATATCATTCCCAAAACTGCAGAAAAGTGTGCAGCATTTCTTTGAATTACTTAAATAACAGCAGGGTTGCTGAAGATTTCACAAGCATGGAAGGATGCATATGCCGAGTGTTTCACACAGAGTAGACCCACACTGAAATTAATGAATAGGATTAAATTAATTCTTGCTGGATTGAATCAAACAGACCCCCTTCCCCCCAAGTCATTATATGATTTTAGTATTAAACATCTTTGCTAAATTAACATCAGTATTTTTTTTAAAAAATACATTTGGCCTTAATGCCCAATTTTTGATGTGCATTCTTATTTCCAAATGGATACATTGCACTGTATTTCTGTGATACAGGGATTTCTGCACTGTTTCCTATCCAGGAAGCCCTACCCAGTAAAACTGCTAAAGCTGGCTAAACAACTCCAAAATGTGCTCAATTGTCTTCACATGTTTGCTCTGAGACCACCTCTGGTCTGCAGAAATTCCTGTGAGACTGATATTTCTCCCTCAGGAAAACTGACCTTGGAAGTCCTGCTTTTAGCTCCAGTCTCATGTAATCTGCCACAGCATAGTGATGAACTCTCAGTACTAAAACAAAGACCACAACTTCTTACTATAGAGTGAATATTAATTTTATGCTATGTTTGTGCATCTATTTCAGATGGCCCTGTCTCTGTAGGAATGAGTATGGATATAGCAAGCATTGACACAATATCGGAAATAAATATGGTATAGTAGTATTTTTTTTTCTTACTTCATATTGCACTAAGTATAACAGGAAACTCTTTCGTTCTCCTTTTGCTTCCAGCATCTTTGCTAGACTTTCAGAATAAGGAACCAATATCATCATTTAAAAAAACAAAACACCTCACCAAAACACTTTGGGGCAACATGGCCATTTTAATTCATACAGCTAAGCTTGAATCCAGTGCTGTGCGAGAACAGCATTTCACTCACAAAAGGCATGTAGCGAGTTGCCTTTGAGAACCTATCCCTTTTGAAACTGCTATGAGTTAAGAATAGTTGTTTCCATACATATAGCAGATCAAACAAAAGGGGTATGTGTGTTATAATGTATTTAGTTAGCTGTTTTAAACTGTGCTCTCTTCCCAGGATTACACAGCTACCATATTCCTAAGACAACGATGGACTGATGAACGCCTTTGTTTTGAGGGTAACAAGAGCTTAAGCTTAGATGGCCGTCTTGTGGAGATGCTTTGGGTACCAGACACCTTTATAGTGGACTCAAAAAAGTCATTTCTTCATGATATCACAGTTGAAAACCGTCTAATAAGAATATATCCCAATGGAACAGTCCTTTATGCCATAAGGTATGCTCATTGCCCAAAGAGTGCTTTTTCAAAGAGCCCTTCTGAGATTGATTAGAATGAATTGTGACAGTTTTAAGTGGATCCTCTTTCACCAGCTACATTATACTAGACCAGATAGATTCCTGATCCAACTTATTTGTTCCATACTTTCAGAGCTGCTCTCCCCTCCATCACAATTAATGGGAAAGCTGTATGCGTATCAGTTCTGTGCCAAATATTCACCTAGAGGCTTTCACCCTAACCCTAACCCTTGCTCACCTCTTTTCAAGTTCAGATGTTCACTGCCTCATCAGTAAATCCTCTGGCACCATCTTTTTAAAAGGAAGAAAACAGGGATTGCTTCATGCTGCATATGTGAAGCCAACAATATGGGATTACATAGCCAATGTGATGATGATTGACAATGTCACATGGCCAGTAAGATCTGACTAGCTGATAATGTCATGAAGGCAGTTCATAGTGAGGACTGTGTTGCCTTGCCATCCTTCTCACTTTGATGGCCAGAGCAGATGAATTGAAATATTATAAACCATTTTCAAAATTTGTTTCTGTACAATTGGGGTAACCTTTTTCAGGATCTAAAAAGGGAAGAGTAGCAATTCCAAGTGTAGGGCTTAATCAATATCTATCTATCTAGTAAATCCAACTAATTAAAAAATACATTTACTATAGACAAAAAGCAAAGCAACATAGAAAGGGAAATGAAGCCAGGGATAAACAGGAAAATATGCTGTTGTTTCAAGTGCGCAAACACAAGCAGTTATAGTTTATCAGCCTTTCCCAACCTGGTGCCCGCCTGATGTTTTAAACTACAGTTCTCATCATTCCCGGGCATTCTCCACACTTGCTGGGTCTCCTGAGGCTGTAATCCAAAACCTTTGGTGAGCACCAAGTTGGGAGAAGCTGCAGTAGGGTGCTGAGACAAAGGGAGATGATGGTGATTGTACTGTAATTTGGCATGGTTTTTATTTTATTTATTCCATTTATATACCACCTTTCACTTCCAAGGAGCTCAAGGTGGTGGAAATGGTTCTCCCCCTCCCCATTCAATCCCCACAGCAACCCTGTGAGGCAGGTTAGACTGAGAAGGAGTGTCGGGCCCAAGGTCACCCAATGATTTGAACCCTGGTCTCCCAGGTCAGAGTCCAGCACTCAAACCATTGTGAGGTGGGCCCAAGAGACAGGGTCTTCAGCAGTAGAGCCATCATTATGAAATGCCCTCCCAGGATCTATCAGGCTTCCTCCAGAAGTGAGCTGAATGCATTTTTATTCTGGGTGAAGCTTCCCATAGTCCCTGGGGTAACCCAGGCAGCATGCTTGCTTTATTTATTTATTTATTTATTTATTAATTATTATTATTATTATTATTATTATTATTATTATTATTATTATTACTACAGACCTTTGATGTTAAATAATTCTTCCATATATTTTTGGCTGCTGCTTACGCCTTTTAACTTACAATACTGCAGTTTTCTTACCTTCATGCACTGCATTTGTTTTTAACCATTTTTGTTTTCCACTGTCTCATTTTTGCTAAGATTCAGAATGAAGTGGGGTGTAAAGGAGTTAATAATTTCACATCTTTATTCCCTAGCTGTCTTTTGACAAAAAACATCAGCCGATCTTTCCCCCCAGCCATATGTTTTGCCTTTTTAAAAAAGCTCAAATAAGTAGGATAATTTGTTTCTATTTTCAGTGCTCAGTATGATGCATGGATGGTAACCATCTGTACTTTGCTTTTAAAGGATAACTACAACAGTTGCCTGTAGTATGGATTTGACTAAATACCCTATGGACAAACAGACGTGCACCTTGCAACTGGAAAGCTGTAAGTGATTTTATTACCTCTAACAAAGAGAGGGGCAGGGGGCAGGGAAGGGAGCCCATTTGCAGGGACACTGGAGAGAGGGTACTACAAAAGAAGCTCCCAGGTAGTGCTAGGCTGCAATCCTAAACCCACTTACCTGAGAGAAAGCACCATTGAATTCAATAGGACGGTGTCGTGGGCTAGCTGGATGCTGAGGCGTGGTGGAAAGCAGCAGATGGGGAACCCCTAGGGGAAAGATGTCTCAGAGCCAGGGGATTAGTGGTGGAACGACAGAGGGAGCAGACTGGGAGGAGGTGATGTCCGAAGCTGAAGAGGCAACAGGGTTTAGTGGGGCAGAGTGGTTTAAAATCAGAAGCCGAAGTGGAGGCTGGAGAGGAGTGGGGGCAAGCTGCTGAAGAAGCCATGGAGTCCCCCCGCTCTTTCTGTGACCAGCTCCCCTGGTCTCCATGGCCATGGAGAGGATTAAAGAGGGTGGAGGAAAGAGAGACAAGATGAAGGAACCTCAGGTGGATGGGGGAAGGAGTCTGGGAGAGTGGTGGGAAGGCGGGACATTTAGTCCTCAGAAATGCCTTATTGGGGCAAGATCTACAGGGAAGAGTTGCTGCGATCACTAGGCCTGCAGAGTTTGGGTTTCTTTGGGTTAACTTCGCTGACACTGGGTGTTTTATTGCTGACTTGCTCCTGGACAGCAGGATTTCATCCTGCTCTAGAATAATTAGTTGAGGCAGGATGTAGAAGTTAAAACCTCTGCAGCTGAGGCTCAACATTCAAAAAATATGCCTCTGAGTACCAGTTGCCAGAGAGAAACAGTGGGAGAGAACTCCTGTGCTCAGGTCTTGCTGGTGGGCTTTCATTGGCCAATGTGAGAGCAGAATGCTGGACTAGACAGGCCTTTGCTCTGCTCCAGCAGGGCTCTTCTCTTCTCTTAATGAGTGGCAGCCATGTAGGGCTCCCACCCACTGAAATATTTCCATGTCAGTGCAAAGCCTCCACAGGAGCAGATGTGGAAAGTATCCGGTGAGATCTAAGCAACCAGCATGATTGCTTCTAGCATACAGAAGTACTTCAGCTGGACCTCTGACCACACAGAAGAGGTTGCTCAGCTGCACAGTAATAAAACATGCATTGGGCCTGAGAATTTGTGCGTATATAGAAAATGTACTTGTTTCTTTCCCATTGCTGAGTGTCTTGATAATTCCACACATTTCAAATGAAAACTACTGTACCTCACTAGTCTAATGTTTTATGGTTTTAACCCATGTGGGTTCTGACGAGGCTGAGATAGGGTTGGATAGACCCATCAGTATCTGGCCCATACCAGTTTTGCATTGGGACAGGACTAACTATAATCTAATGTAGTGATGTGGTGAAAATTTCTGATGATACCATCCTACAGCCAAAACAAGCCAGAGTTTGGCTTCTTGTGATTTCTGAACCCAGGCTCATGCTTTGTTTCCTCCCCCCCCCCCAAAAAAAAATGAGCAGTAAGGTAAGGACAAATATTAGCTACCGCTTGTGGGTTTGTGTGAACCGAACCGAACCGAACCGAACCGAACCAAACCAAACCAAACCAAACCAAACCAAACCAAACCAAACCAAACCAAACCAAACCAAACCAAACCAAACCAAACCAAACCAAACCAAACCATGAGCTTAGGTTTGGAGCACATGACAAGCCAGACCCTGGCTTGCTTTGTCTGCAGCAGCATCCAGAAGCGACACTGAAATATACTCAGAGCCGCAAAGTGATTTCATGCTCTTTATTCAGCTCATAGTGGTGAGGAGGAATGAATGAATGTCCCCTCAGAGTATCTGCTTTATATACATTATTTACACAATGGGCTGCACATGATTGGCTAATTCCGGAATTCTACTGTAAGCCAATCAGGCTGTGGATTCACTTCTATCTGGAGCATGATTGGGTGGTTCCTGCTAACCAATCATACTGCTGCATTGTTCTAGGACCAATCAGACTGCTGCCTTTTGGAGCCTATTGTTCTAGGACCAATCAGACTGCTGCCTTTTGGAGCCTATTGACTCAGTACATAACACCCCTCCTCTCTAAGTTCCAGTCCTGCCCGGGAGGTGGCATTCATAGTCCTCAAGGTACGCCGGCGGCCTACGTGTGCGTTGCGGCCTGTGGTGTTCCCTGGTCCGGGGTTCAGGTTCTGGCTCGTGTTCCAAGGATGCTGGCTGTGATGGGGCTGTTTGGTCTGGCGCAACCGGCTCACTCAGTCGTGGTTCTGGTTCCGGTGTCCTTTCGGCCTCACAGGTCCTCTCTGTATTTACTGATTCTGCCTCTCCTGCTTGCTCCTGCTGCTCTATGGGCCTCACTGCCCCACTGTTCCCTTGGGACTCCTCTGACCTGTCCTCCTCCTCCTGGTTTTCTCTTGGGAATCGTCACCGTATCTGGTCGCAGTGGCGGCGCCAGCATTGCCCCCCATCTGTTAGCACCTCGTACGACACGGGGCCAGTGACCCTGGTGACTGTGGCGGGTACCCATGCAGGGCCTGCCCCAAAATTCTTTGTGTACACTGGGTCCTGGGCTGTGAAGGTCCGGGGGTTCCTGACTTCCCCCACCACTACCTCATCCTGAGCTCTATCGGGGTGAAGGCGGTCCAATCTGATTGCAAGGCGCTGACCCATTAGTAGTTCAGCGGGACTCCGGCCAGTCGTTGAGCTGGGGGTGCTGTGCTGTGCTCGAAGGAATGTGGCAAGGCGGTACTCCCAATCCCCTTGCGTCATGCGGCGAAGGGTGTCCTTGGTGGTCCGCACCATGCGTTCTGCTTGGCCATTGGTGGCTGGGTGGAATGGCGCCGAACGGATGTGGCGGATGGCGTTTTGCACTGTGAAGGTTTGAAATTCTCCTGACGTAAATGCAGTCCTGTTGTCTGAGACGAGAGTGTCAGGGAGCCCGTGGGTTGCAAACAGCCTGCGTAGTACCCGGATGGCTGCGGACGTAGAAGTGGACGGTACCAGTGCGACTTCCAGCCATTTGGTGTAGGAGTCCACCACTATGAAGAATGTTTTCCCCTGAAAGGGGCCAGCGAAGTCCACATGCAGGCGTGACCATGGTGCTCGGGCGGACTCCCATGACTGGACTGGGGCCCTTGGGGGATCTGGGCGGGATTCTTGGCAGGCCTGGCAGTGTTTGATCCAGGCCTCTATCTCTCCGTCGATCCCCGGCCACCACACGTAACTCCTGGCAAGGGCCTTCATTCTTACTACCCCTGGGTGTGTCTCGTGTAGGGCTGTGAGGACCCTTTTGCGGAGGGGCTGGGGAACAACGACCCTGCTTCCCCATAACAGGCACCCCTTGTGGGCTGACAGTTCATGTTTGCGGGTTGTGTAGCCGGCGAATTCTGGCCCGGGGCTGCTGCTGGGCCATCCCCCCCACACCCAGTCCAGGACCCGGGAGATGACCCTATCTTTCTTCGAATGGTGTGCAACTTCTTGTGCCTGAATGGGGCGGTCGGGAAGCAGCTCCAGGCTCATAACCTCTTGTGCAGGTGCTGGGTCCGGTAGTGGTAGCCTGCTGAGGGCGTCTGCATGGCCCATCGCCTTTCCAGGGCGGTGAATCAGTGCATACTGGTAGCTGGCAAGGAAAATTGACCACCTGAGGACGCGAGGAGACAGCACTTGGGGGGGTCTGCTTTTCGGGGGCAAACAAGCCAAGCAACGGCTTGTGGTCAGTCACCACGGTGAAGGGCCGCCCGTACAAGAAATCATGGATTTTTTTTACTCCCTTCACGATTGCCAGACCCTCCTTGTCGATTTGCGAGTAGTTCCGCTCGGTTTCGTTGAGTGTCTGGGAAAAGTATGCTACCGGTACCTCTCTTCCATCCGGGAGTTGGTGTCCCAGGACAGCGCCAATGCCATAGGGTGAGGCGTCGCATGCTAGCACAACTGGCAGTCTCTCGTCGAAGTGTGCCAAGACCGAGTTTGAGACAAGCAAGTCCTTGACTGCCTGGAATGCAGCCTCCTGGCACTGGCCCCACACCCAAGGAGCCCGCTTGTCCAGGAGTCTGTGTAGGGGCTCCGCTACCGCCGCCTTGTGGGGAAGGAAGGAATGGTAAAAGTTCAATAGTCCCAAGAAGGCCTGAAGTTCAGTCTTGTTCTTGGGCGCTGGGGCATCACAAATGGCCCGTACCTTGTCCCCAGTTGGGTGGACCCTTTCTGCATCTACCATAAATCCCAGAAAGTCCACCTGAGGCACTCCTAGTAGACATTTTTCCCGCTTCACCTTGAGACCCGCCGTCTGGAAACGGTGCAGAGGCGGTCCTCAAACTCCTCGGGTGTGGGCCCGGCAATCAACACATCATCGAAGAAGGGGGTGACACCAGGAATCCCTTTAAGGAGAGAGTCCATTAGATTCTGGAATATGCCTGGTGCCACGCTGACCCCGAATTGCAGCTGCTTTACCCTGAACGCTCCTCTGTGCGTCACAATCGTCTGTGCCTCTGCTGTAGCCTCATCTACTGGCAGCTGTTGATATGCTTGGGCCAAGTCCAGCTTGCCAAAAATTTTCGACCCAGCCAGGGTGGCAAGGACATGGCTGACCACTGGCACTGGGTATGCATGGGCCGTGAGGGCCTTGTTTATGGTACATTTGTAGTCTGCGCAGATGCAGACCAAACCATTAGGCTTGACGGGTGTGATGATTGGGGTTTCCCAGGGGGCATTAGGCACCGGCTCCAGCACTCCTTGCTCCACGAGTCGGTCCAATTCCTCATCTATATGGGGTTTCAGGGCGAACGGGACCTGGCGGGCCTTGAGCCTGACCGGTCGTACTGCAGGGTCAAGCTGTAGAGCAATGGGGGGGCCCGTATACTGTCCCAATTTCCCATCGAAAACCCCCGGAAATTCCTTGCATATGGCGTCCACATCCACTTGTAAGCTCATGTGGTTCACCCCGGTGATGGCTAGCCCCAGTGGTCCAAACCATGCCAATCCCAGTAAGCTAATGTAGGGGCCCTTGACCACAAGCAAGTCCAGTTGCCGCGTCCGCCCTCTGTATTGCACCCTGAAGGTCCCCACCCCCATTGTGGGGACCTTACGTTTTTGGAAGTCCCGGAGGGTGAATGGGGCCGGCCTGAGTTTGGGACCCCCAGTAGGGCACAGTTTCCTTAAGGTCCTTGCCGAGATTATGGATAGAGTTGAACCCGTGTCAAGCTCCATGCGGCATGGGGCCCCCTCTATCCGTACCTCTACATAAATTTTCTCTACATTGGGGTGGGGCAACTGGTATACCTGGAAGTCCGTGAGCTCCGTTGAGTTGCCTTGGTGCGTTGGGCCCCGGGACCTGGGGCTCTTGGATTGGTCATCTGATGCCTGGTGTCGGGTGGGCTGAGCCCGACACACCCGGGCGATGTGTCCCAATTTTCTGCACTGCCTGCACTCTGCGTTGCGGAAACGGCAGGTCCTCCTCTCATGACTTTCTCCACAGCTTGTGCAGTTCCCTCCTTCTCGTCGAGGCAGCTGTGGTATGTGGGCTGCTTGAATGCGCTGCTGTACTCGGTGCACCTCCTCCCTGTCGGATCCTGAGTTGTTGGTGAGGTCTTCATGGTGGACCCTCGGTTGGGACGGCTGGCTCGGCCGTGCCTCTTGCGTCGACCTCTCGGCAGCTTCCGTTGCCAGGGCCTCCTCCAGAGCGACCTGGAACGTTAGGTTCTTCTTAGCGTAGAGGCGTCGTTGCAGCTTCTCATCCTTCAGGCCACCGACAAGGCGGTCAAGAAGCATGTTCTCCAGCTCTGAGAAGTTGCAGAACCGGGCAGCTTGGCGGAGAGAGGTCACAAACCCAGTTATGGTTTCCCCAGGGGCTTGCCGCTTTGCGTAGAAGGCATTTCGACGAGCCACCACTGAGGGCTGTGGCGAAAAGTGCCCCTTCAGCTGTTCCATTATTGTTTTGTATGGAACAGTGGTGACGTCTTCAGGTGCAAGGAGAGCCCGGGCGATTTCAAACGTCTCCTCTCCGCAGACGCTGAAGAATATTGCCCTCTTTTTGGCGTCTTCTTCATCGGTGATCCCTTTGGCTTCTAGGAGGAAGGTGAAACGGGAGGCGTACGCTTCCCAGTCTCCAGATGCTGGGTTGAACGGCGAGAAGCTGCTGTCGGTTGTCATTCTGAGTTCCTTGGGTCCCGGAGCTGAAGCCTGGATACACGGTGCGAGGCAGCGGTGCGGCAGGTGGCGGTGCTGTGTGTGGCAGTTAGCTCAGCGGGATCCCACCTTCGTCGCCAGTGAAATATGCTCAGAGTCGCAAAGTGATTTCATGCTCTTTATTCAGGAGGAATGAATGAATGTCCCCTCAGAGTATCTGCTTTATATACATTATTTACACAATGGGCTGCACATGATTGGCTAATTCCGGAATTCTACTGTAAGCCAATCAGGTTGTGGATTCACTTCTATCTGGAGCATGATTGGGTGGTTCCTGCTAACCAATCATACTGCTGCATTGTTCTAGGACCAATCAGACTGCTGCCTTTTGGAGCTTATTGTTCTAGGACCAATCAGACTGCTGCCTTTTGGAGCCTATTGACTCAGTACATAACAGACACCATGGGAGCTTTGGGGCAGTATGCAGAAGCACGCTGCTCAGTCACCTTAAATGTGAGTTTGTTACAAACTAGGGTTTCGTATGGCATGCAAGCAAAGCCACTGAATGCATGCATGAACGTATGGCATGCAAGCAAAGATGTTCAGCCCTCCTGGCCAGCTTGAGAAGAGGCTTCCCAGTTTGTTAGATCAGTTTTCTGCGATACCAAAACAGGGACACTATGGTTTAAGCACTGCCTACAGTCCTGGTTTTCAAACTATACATTCAAACCATAGTTTGGAGTAGGAGGAGTTTGGATTTGATATCCCGCTTTATCACCACCCTAAGGAGTCTCAAAGCAGCTAACAATCTCCTTTTCCCTTCCTCCCCCACAACAAACACTCTGTGCGGTGAGTGGGGCTGAGAGACTTCAAAGAAGTGTGACTGGCCCAAGGTCACCCAGCAGCTGCATGTGGAGGAGCGGAGACGCGAACCCAGTTAACCAGATTACGAGTCTACTTCTCTTAACCACTACACCACACTGGCTCCTAATTTGGCTTCTAGGCACACTTAAACCACAAGTTTCTGGTTTAGATTCTATGGGAAACTTTAAGTCATTGCATAAGAGAGTAGGAGGGAGTGTTTGAGCTCATTGCTTGCTCCTGTTCTAACAAAGCACAGACAGTTGGGAGCCATGGTATAACACCTCAACCAGGCCTTAGAATGTCTCAAGAAATGTTGTAGACAAATAAGACTGAATAAATATTTAAATCAGAAGAGCAATTCCTTGCTCGGTTTCATACAGAATTCTTTGGCATATTTCCATACACATAAGGTAGATTTGTGTATCTGACTGCATACCCCCCAACATTTCTCCTATTCCATAGCAACAAACCAACAACATTTATACCCCACCCATGTGACTGGGTTGCCCCAGCCACTCGGGTGGTTCAGGGAGGTCAGATAACTATATCCTCCAACATTTCTTCGTTGAAAATAGGGATATTCTAGGGAAAAGCAACACATCCTGGGATGAAATCAGGAACTGGGCCAGCTTCTGTAAATCTAGGACTGTCCCTGGAAAACAGACGCTTGGAGTGTCTGTGATTGGCAAGGCCTGTGATCACATTTCAGCCTTTACAGTCAGGCAAATGCAGTTTATTACAAATGCAGTTCTTGACTGCCACTCTCTGCACAGCCAGGCTGCTGCCTAAATCCCATTAATAAATCTGTGCAGGATTATAGCCACAAAGGCAAATTCTCTCCACCTCTCCAAATAGTCTCAGTTCAAGATTTCTGACCATTTAAAATATCTGTGCTTCAAGCTACATTTCTCTTCTTCTATAAAGCTGTGCCCTAGTCTTGTCCAGCAATCTACGTTTTCCACGTCTTCTGTCTGAAAGCATCTGAATGTGCCGGCTTAGTCTTAACTTCTGACACCATTCATGCAAGCAAAACTCAATTGCACAATTATTCACAAAGTGGGCCACACATTCATTTTCTAAAACTGAGCAAATATTTGTTGACTTTATTCTAACAGAATTGGCCCTATTATAGCTGTTGGAACCTCCAAACCAACATTAGATGCCTCCAGGGAACATGAAGTTTATAGGGGAAATAAAATGATCCTGATGCTCCCCCTTAAAATAAGAAGCTGTGGTATTGCCTAGTTTGATAAACAGCCTAGTGGGGGATAAATTAAATGTCCAGAATAAAAAATGCTTCCAATGTTAGAAAGGTGGATGAAATACAGTTTCTATAGTTTAGGTTACATGTTCAGTTATGACTAGACCACATCATCGTAAGCTACTTCTCAAAGATGACCTGGGCCAAAAATTCACTCTGAATGAGGATCCCATATATTCTAAATTTCTCTAACTTATTTCATGATAAATTGGAATCTTTAGTCACAATATTGAAAGAGAAAAACTTTAAAGGATTTTTTAAATTCTAAGTTGTATGTATACACTAGCTTAGCTGTATTGTAAACCACTTTGTGAAGACTTTTTGCCTGGAAAAGCGGAGTATAACTGAAACAAACACATACAGCTACACTATTAATTGACTTATATTTCTTGCTTGACTATTGTTCAACACTATACAGTCCTACTTTAGGTAGAAATCTCACACCATTAATTGCTCAGATTAAGTGTGGGATTCTTTTTACCAGTGATTTGCAATCCCAACCCCAATTGAATAATATATCACCAAACACAGAAATATACTTTTTCATTACAGGGATTTCCAGAGGGATAGTTGCATTACTCTGTTGCAGCGAAAAAGGTGGGGAAAAGTCTTGTTTCACTTTAAAGAAGAGTTCATTTATTTTGGCATAAACTCCAGTCCACAAAAGCAGGTCCCACAATAAATGTGTTAATCTTTCTGATACCACAAGATTATTTCTTATTTATACCTCCCATGTACTTATTTTAAACATGCTCTGATGCATTCAAAGCTCATTCCTGCTGTCTGGGACTTTTCTATTAATTAAAATGGTCTGTGTGTATGTTAGGGATGGGTGGGGAGTCAGTTCAGTATGCATTTGAAGGCAAATCTATCAAATTCGCGCTTTCTGAAACTACATGAGAACTGAAACACAGTCACCCTCACACGAACTTTGCAATGCAGTGGTCCAACCAATTTGTGCTTTTTAAAAAAATGTATATATTTGGGGAAAGTGTATATAAAAGTGAATACATTTGTGGAAATGAAATGCATGTTAGGATATTAGGCGATTATGTTAGGTGCTTGCAAAAATGTGTGCTTTAGTCAAAAAATACATTTAGTGGGAGAAATTTGCACCAAAATTTTCCACAGCGTTTATTTTTGATTGCAAATTGCTAAAGAAATTTGGAAAACTGAATCTAAGATGGGAAAATGAGAAACAGAACTGAAATGGACAGATCTATCCCTAGTATATGTATTATTTTGAAGCAGCAGATTGTTTAAATTTTTAATCTGCCTTACAGGTTAATCTGTTCTACAGTCCTTGCATGCAGTAACTGTCTCCAGATATGAGAGTACAAGATAACAACAACAACAATTTATACCCCACCCATCTGGCTGGGTTTCCCCAGCCACTCTGGGAGGCTTCCAACAAAAGATTAAAAATACATTAAAACATCAGTCATTAAAAACTTGCCTAAACAGGGCTGCCTTCAGATGTCTTCTAAACATCAGATAGTTGTTTATTTATTTGACATCTGATGGGAGGGTGTTCCACAGGGCGGGCACCACCACAGAGAAGGCCATAATACCATAATGTGGATGGGTATAGGGCTGCAGAGGAAATATGTGGATTGTAATTTACCACGCTTTAAAGATTAACAGTGCAATCTTAACTACGTCTACTCAGAAGCAACTCCTAATGAATTCAGTGGGACTTACCCTCAAGGAAGTCAAGGTAGGATTGGAGCCTTAGGGCGCGATCTAAACCCAACTTCTACCAGGATGGGTGGAATCTGGAATGAGCAGACCTTTGGTTGAGCTGGTACTGTCTCAGCTGAAGCACCTCATCTTGGCTCTGCAGGAGATACACCTGCATATGTTCTCCATCCTGGGGCAGCCAGGGCTCTTCTAAAGCTAGTTGAGTCATGGTGGGAGCAAGTCTCAAAAAACGTGTGTGCCAGGGGAGCGGCAAGGGCATTGCAGGGGTGGGTCAGAGGGAAACCTATTCCAAACTTTGCTTAGCTCGGTCATGTGGCCTAGTAACTCAGCAGAATTTATAATAGCCGAAAGAGTGCTGCAAGCCAAACACTATTTATTTGCTGCCCTTCATCCTAAGGCCCCAGGACAGGTTACAGCATTAAAACACATTATTAAAAACAAGTCAAAACAAATGTTTTGTTCTCCAATCCTCCCCGCACTTGGGCTGGCTCAGCCAGTATTAACCCTGCTCCTGAGTGGAGTTTGGAATAGGGGTAAATTACACTAGCATAATTTATCCCAATGTAAATTATGCTGGCTTCCTAAAATTTGGATTGATTTTGTTATTCAGTGAGGCTTGCATAGAAACAGTGTTTGATGGATTGCACCATATTCAGTCTGCAATGTTTGCCATCTTTTTTTTTTTTACTATTAAGTGATGTACTATGTATTTACATATACCATTCCCACCCCCAATTTAAAAAGTATTTTTATACAACTTTACAAGGCGAAACGACAGCCCCCCTCAAGGTGGTTTACAGGGAGGTGGTGGTGAACTCCATAAAAGAATTTAAAACATAGAGAACAATAAACTGAAAATAGTAGCATAAATAAAAATCACCCCCAGGTGAGAACTGTAGTAATAAACAGTAAAAAAAAAAAGCAATTGTGGAAAGAGTTACAATTATGACTTTAAAGAGATACAAATCAACAAAGCCCTATATTTATGCACTTCCCCCAGGAAGCAAAATAGATAAATAAATCCATATGCACCTGAAAACAAAAGGTTTCTGAATGATACCATCTGCCATTCAACAAGCACACAAGTGTCTCTGGAATGAATGAAGGAAAAACATAGCAATGCAATAAAAATGGATCACATGACATTTGTTGTTCCCTTTCTAGGGTAGGAGAGTCAAGATCAGAAATGACTGAGCAATCTATAATGATCCAGTCCATATCTGTGTGCCACTTCCACCCTTCCTGGTTCAGTTTGAACAGTTGTTGGATAAATAGTGCTGTCTTCTCAAAATAAGCTGCAGATATCACTGTGCCCTTGTCAAAACAGTCAATATGAATACGCAAAGGTTTCTAGCACCAAAAAAAGCAAACAAACCCTTGTTAACTGGAAATAATGTGTACATCTGGAGGAAAACAAGTAATATCGCCAAAGGACTCTCAATTAGAAGCAGATTATAACAGGCTCTTGGAAAAGAGTAATGGCAACATTTGTAGCCGCTGAGTGCAGGATTTAGCAAGCAGCCTCAGGATTATGACAGCCGGTTCCTAGAATGGCAGCAATAAAGTAGAATAACCTCTACAGAAATTTCACACAATTTCATATTGCCTTAATAAGTGCATATGAGCCTAGCTGAAAGGAACAGTTGCGTGGGCTATTCTGGGAAGGATTAAATGCATCCTCTTCATTCTTCCCTTGCCATGTTGATCGCACCTGTATTGCAGGTGTAACCTTCTCTTCCTTCCTTCCAGGATCTAAGCTATAGAGACAATTACTGAGGCATCCTCAGGGACAATTTTTTTTTAAATATGCACATTTCTATCAATAACTATAACACTCTTGCTTACAAGATCTGTTGCAGGTGTAACAGATTTGTAACAAACACAAATTATAATTATCCCTGCAAAAGCCTCAATAGTATACCATTCATCTTCTTTGATAGTAGCAGTAATGGAATAGGTATCATTGCAATCAGTGTCCAGATGGCATCATTCTCTCCATACCTTTCACACACTGGTTTTGTAGAGAGAGAGAGTTCTCTTTCTTCCTTAAGCAGCAGGTAAGGCGGTGGTGATAGAATAGAACATGGAAGGGAAAGCCACCAGTGTGTGTGTGCATAAATAAAATACACACTTGACAGTGTGCCCACACAAACAGGTGCAGAAAAATATTCTCACACCCCTTTTCATTTCTAAATATTTAGTTAACCTGAAGCAGGCTTTTAAGGTATAAAAGTAAGATGGGTCTGAAATTCCACCAGTGTGAAGAGAAAGAAACTAGGAAGCCCTCCTAACAGCAGCAACAAAAAAAATCACTGAGTATGTTCTGCTCCAAAATATTCCATCCTTCTATGTCCTGAAGCCCTGGGCCTACCTGTCCACAGGTCAGTATGTCCAGTCCAAAGTCCAAAGCCCAGGGGTCAACCATACAAGCAAAGCCCAAAGTCAGCAATCCAAAGGCCAGGAAACACAGTCCAGGGTCAATCCAAGTAGGGAAGCCTGAAGTCCCCCACTCAGGAGACCACCCAGAGTCAAATTCAAAGCATAGTCCTGCAGAGGCCCAGGAGCATCCAAGCCAAAGTCCATCAACAAGGGCAGTTCAGCAGACACAGCACCTCAGCTCTGCTTCCTTTTCATACTTTGCAGGCTGATTGAAGCATCTGGGCTTGATGAGGCAGGTGACCCTCACCTGCTCAGAGTCTACTCCAGCTGAGAAAACACATCCCTCCTTCCAAAGCCAACAAGCCCCACCTGGCCAGCTAGGGATCTGGGCTATGGGCCCTTGCCTACCTCAGCCTCCTAGAGCACCACTCCTGCTGTTCACTATGCCTCAGAGGCCACTGTGTTCATGGGGACAGGGGGGCTTCTGGCTCTGAGGATGGGTCCTGCCGCTCTGGTTACTGTCCTACATGCCCTCACCATCTGTCACCCTGTGAGTACTGCCTTCCCCATTCCCAGCTTGCCCTGGTGTGTCCCAGTCCTGGCTACCCCCCTCACCAGGATCCTCTTCCCCCTCACTGCCATCTTGCCAGTTCATGACATTCTAGAACTTAAAGGCCATACACATTAAAAAGCAGGAGATTCCCATGCAGACACAACCTTAGCTGGAAGGAAAGCGTCCAGCTAATTATCTGAACTGGGTTTAAGGTACAGAATGTGCATGGACATGCCGGCTTCTCAGAGATCAGAGTTGCCAGAATATCTTCAGTGTAGCTTCTGTGAAGGACGAGGAAACGGTTGGTTTAGCAGGGATTTACAGGTGGAAAGGAAGGAAGTAGCCAGGGGACAGACCAACATGGAAGAGGTTCACCATCGTCTACACTGGCTTGATCATGTCTACAGAATGTCATGGAACTTTGAAGTGTCAGGCATAGCTCTAATGGCTTTAGCCCAAACGTAGCAGAGTTTTCCTGCACAGTGAAGAAGCTAGTTGAGGTGGAAATGACTAGTCAGCTAGACTCAGAATAACTATTTACAGGATTTATTAAAAGGAAAAATAAAACCAGCAGAGTTTCTGCATACAAAACAAAGCAAAATAAATCCTCTCTCTCTCTCTCTCTCTCTCTCTCTCTTTCTCTCTTTCTCTCTTTCTCTCTCTCTCTCTCTTAACCATACATAGCACTCCTACTCCTAACACACCACACCACAAACTGTGCTAGCATTCCTAGATAACAGAGTTGAGTGCTGGTCGTTAACCAATCAGAGTAAGTAGTTTCTAGGTCAAGCAGACCTTGGCTTTCTGCCAAGAGTAAATTGACACTGCCTTGAGTTAATTGTGTGAAGCCAGAATCTATAAGTTTTCATGAGAATCAATTAACAGAAACTGAACAGAATGGAAGATGGCAGGATCCTCTTCAAGGATGGGGAGCTGGCTTCAAGTACCAGGCCTGTTGGCAGACCAACTCTGCATTACAAAGATGTCTGCAAACATGACATGAAGGTTGGCAACATCAACCCCACCGTGTGGAAATCCCTTGCAGACGACTGCAGTGCCTGCAGACAGTCAGGTCATGCATCCATAGCAGTGACCAGAGGAGGAATGGCCACTGGGAGGAGTGCAGAGAGGAGAAATGCCGTGGTGCATCTGCAGCAGGACAACCAGATGCCTTCATCTGCCCTGGCTGTAACAAAACATGTCTCTCCTGCATCTGTCTCTGCAGCCACAGCAGGTGCTGTAAGCTTCCAACAGTTTGAGTTCACTGACAAAGGGACACTCCTCCATTGTCTCCTGACACAGACGGATGCCAACAACAATCTTAGGGGCAAGAGATGATGGTGATGATTTCCCCACCCTTCACCCTAAGGTCCCTGGGTGGGATACAACAATTAAAAAAAGAACCTTAAAAATACTATGGCACAGGGAATGGCAGAGAAATGGGAAGCTGAAAGAAGGGGTGATATAAATATAAAAATATTTTAGAAGTTTGCCTGGCCAGATAGCCACTGAAATTCTGGAAACTTTGTGAAGGAATGGAATGCTATTCCTAAGTCTGCTCTAATAACTTATTTATTTAAAATGGGCAGAGGAAATAGGATAATGAGGCAAGGAGGAGATATTGAGAGAGGGAGCCATGGAACAGGGGCTTAATTTGGAGCGCAGGGTCATCAGTAAGCTAATGGCACACAGCTCTACCTCTCCATTCCATTGGAATCAGGAGAGGCTGTGGAGGTGTTGGAGTCTGGCAGAAGTGATTGACTGGATGGGGTGAATATACTGAGGCTGAACCCTGAAAAGATGGAAGTGCCGGGGTGGGGAAATGAGGTTTGGATATCCCATGTCCAGATTTGCACCAACTAGCCAATTCTTTGGATTCTAGTAGCCTGACATCAGTCTCCTGCCTTTTCCAAGGAGAGTTCTGAAAAGAAGGAACTTCACATTGCCTGAATGCCTAAAACCGCTTTGCAGCCACAAAGGGAATTAATAAAATTACAAATCAGTATTTATTTTCGCAGCAGAATATCCTGTAAATCCCCTCATTATTCAGCTCGCCCTTGCTCTTTAGAATGCAGAGGGGGCTTACTGAAGCCAAATGGATGAGTAGCGATCTCTTTAGTCTTCCGGGGCTTCTGAGAAATGCTTTGCTCTCCTTTGGCTATTTGCACAGTTGGGCGGGCGGGCGGACTGAAACTGAAACATTTTATAATCTGTTTGATGTGACACTTCAAGCTGTTTCGCACATCAGCGTAAATGTCATTGTGCTGCAGACCTCAGTATACATCGCAGGACACCAAGGAGCAGTATTGATATTCATGTTCATAACTAACATTTGCTGCAGCAACCGTTTGTATATACACTGCGGGGAAATGTGTGAAGACTGGGCAGTATTCTCATAGGCCAATATAACAATATGACCTCCTTTGCAGTTGCCCAAATGCATAGCTTTCAGAGGGAAGTATTTCACTGTGAGGTTTACAGGATCAACTCTCACATCACAATGGGGGAAGAAATTCCGTTTAGTTCATGTTTACAGGTGAACTTACATGAGTCACATTTTCTGAAACAATACAAAACTGAAACAGAGCTATCTTTTGAAAGTTGTGCCTCTCCAAATTTTGCAATGCAGTTTTCAAGCCAAGTAATGTGTTCAAATCTACATATACTAGGGTAATGTGTGAGTATAAATGCATGTATTAGTGAAAATAACATACAAAACCACATTCTATTTGGGGGAGGGGGAAACACTTTGCAAAAATGTGTATATGAGGAATTCCCACTAAAATGCTGATGAATTTTCATCAGGATATATAGATATATATTTTCTAAAAAGTTGTACTCTGATGTGGAAATGTGGAGAACCAAATTTAAGATTGGGAAAGTGAGAAACTAAGAGTAACCAAAATGGACATACCGTATTTTTCCCTCTATAACACGCAGATTTTTTCTCCTAAAAAGGAAGGGGAAATGTCTGTGCGTGTTATAGAGCGAATGTGTGGTCCCTGGAGCCGAAAAATCAGGCAAAAATCAAATCGCGGCGCTGCACGGAGAAGCGAAACCTGAAAAGAGGAAGTGGCTGCTTTCCTGCATTCTGCCTCAGGGTCTTACTGCCCACCCTCCTCTGTTTCGTTGCTGTGTTTGCTGAAACGGAACAAAGAGCAGGGAAAGCCCCTCCCCTCCAGGCAAGCAGAGGGGAATTCCTCTCTGTGCTGCTGGGGGAGAGGGAGAGAGAGGGGGGAAGGGAGAGAGAGGGGGGAGGGAGAGAGAGAGGGGGAGGGAGGAAGGGAGGGAGGGAGGGAGGGAGGGAGAGAGAGAGAGAGAGAGAGAAAGAGAGAGAGAGAGAGAGAGAGATGGCTGGCTTGGGTGGGGGGAACTTTTGCCTTTCTTTCCTCCCTCCCGTTAAATCCCTCTCCTGCATTCTTAGCCAGCTGCTTCTCTGCACACCCCTCTCATGTCCCTTCTTTGTTTTTCCTTCGCTCCCCACTTAAAATGTGGTTACAAAGCATAGATCCACATGGATCCTCAGGATCTTTGCATTGGGTCACCCCAAATTCACCATCAGATCACATAGCATGTCCATGGCTACAGCCTGCCCCCCCAAAATCACGCACCCACTGTTGCCTGGGGCTGCAATGGTGCAAAAATGTGGTTACAAAGCATGGATCCACAGGGATTCTCAGGATCTTTGCATTGGGTCACCCCAAATTCACCATCAGATCACATAGCATGTCCATGGCTACAGCCTGCACCAAAAAAATCACGCACCCACTGTTGCCTGGGGCTGCAATGGTGCAAAAATGTGGTTACAAAGCATGGATCCACAGGGATTCCCAGGATCTTTGCATTGGGTCACCCCAAATTCACCATCAGATCACATAGCATGTCCATGGCTACAGCCTGCACCAAAAAAATCACGCACCCACTGTTGCCTGGGACTGCAATGGTGCAAAAACGTGGTTACAAAGCATGGATCCACAGGGATTCTCAGGATCTTTGCATTGGGTCACCCCAAATTCACCATCAGATCACATGTCTGTGGCCACAGCATGAAGCCCAAAAATGATACATCCACTGTTTCATTCAGAATGTTTTTTCCCTTGTTTTCCTCCTCTAAAAACGATGTGCGTGTTATGGTCAGGTGCGTGTTATAGAGCGAAAAATACGGTACTTGCCCAGCCCTTCTCTCACAACATAGTGTTTGCATTGCCAGCGCAGGAGCCTACCTTTCTTCACTTCACAAAGTTACTAGCAGAACAATCCTATATTCAGGATTTGACAGAAGTCATGATTTGCCCCCAGAACTCAAGACATGCCTCCAGCATAAAACATACACTGATAACACCAGCAGAACACTCCCCCCCCCCAGTGTAGCTGTTTTGCTGGTGAAGAAACACTAGCATTCTGGCCGATTCATATGGGAGGGGGATTTTTAGATCTACCCTTTCTTACCATGCAGAGTGCCAGCCTGTATGATTTTACACTTATTAAAAAGGAGTGTAAACTGACCTCTGGGTCTGTGCATTTTAAGTTTGGTTATATTAGTAAGTGAATGTTGCATTCATACGCGAATTTAGACAGATAGCCACACAAGCTCTTTCAGATGGCCTTTAAATGAAATATCTCCATTTAAGGTGAGGGATGGGGAGTTTAAGCTGTGAATATGAATTTTGGATTTAAAAATGGAAACAATTTGTTGTGCAGCTGCATGAAGCATGGAATATTGGAGGCTGAGGTCTATTTCTTGATTTTTGTTTTCCTGTTGTGTATTTCCTAGGCATTTACTAAAATCCTAAAGTCTAGGATTCTCTGGGAAACCAGTAAATGAAGTGAAATTAACAGCAGCTTTGCCAGAAAATAGAAGACATACATATATGGACACAAACACATTTTCTATATTTAGTAAAATTCCTCTCTTCTTCTATTCCCAGGGGGTTATAACATAAATGATGTCATGTTTTACTGGACAAGGGGAAATGATTCCGTTAAAGGCTTAGAAACCCTTCGATTGGCGCAGTACACAGTAGAAGACCACTATACCTCTAGTTCTGAAGCTGTCTATGAAACAGGTAGGTAACTCTTCATGAGTTCATTTACTGTCATAAAATCCTACTTACGTCTTGACCTTTCTGTCTTTCCAGTTCACTTCAATAAAGCTAGCTGGGAATGGTCTGAAGGCAGATGATGATGCTTACTTTCTTTCTCATATTCTATACCTTAAAAAAAAAGAAGAACCCAGAATGGCCAACAGCATATAAAACACAACAATTAACAGATGTCACAGCATTAAAACAGAATAAAAATATAACAGTAAAATACATGAAATAGTGAGATGTTGCTGCTGAAAGTAAGCAGGTTTGGATCTGGCCAGTGTCTGGATGGTAGACTGGATGGGAATCCTTTATATGCCACCTTGAGTTTATTAAAGAAATTTAGGATGATGATGAATTTAAAAAACATGGCTGTGCTGCTGGACCTTGACTGCTTGACCCAAAACCTTTATTGTATACCAAGTCGTCTGATTCCTATGCATGCCCACTCAGATGTCTTGCTGAGTTCAAGGTGGGGGGGGTGTTACTCCCAAGTAAATGTATACAGGATTACAGTCTCTGTTAGCAGAGAACATCTGTACAAAACTTTCAAACCAAGAAGAATACCCTCCCAACCCCCCCAAAAAACACCAAATCTATTAGAACAACCAGTAAAACTAATTGAAATAAATTAAGCACATTAAACAATAGAAGCTTGACTAAATAAACATGTCTTTAAAGCTCATTTAAATGCTGAAATTGATGAGATTCGGCAGGCAGCTGATTCTATCCTCTGGGGGCCACCACCAAGAATATTCGCCCTGCAGGGGCCGCTACACTCTTAGATGATGGAACCATTAATAGGTTCTCTGAGCTGTATCTTCTGCAAATCCTGGTTCTCACAGTTGAAGGCTGTCAGGTCCACCCCTCCCGATTGCATGCCTCAGTGTGATAAGAACAATCCGATGCACTGAATTATTATTATTATTTTCCTTCTGGATGCTGCACACATTTGCTGCACACAGAAGATAGAGCTTTTTTTACATACCATCCCAGCTATTACATTTGTGATTCACAACTCAATAATATGCTTCTGCATTTAAGTTTCAATCAACGTGCATTGTGCCATTTTTATTTTCTATTCTGGTTTCTGCTCAGATCGTATAAATCTTTTGCCTTCCACTAAAGATTTTTATTTGAGAGCATCATTGACTAAGGAAACCTCATGACTCAAAGTCCTAACTCACATTAAAACAGCAAATGCCTATAAATAGGTATAAAAATACAGATCTCCACTAGCAGACTTCATGTTCAGACAGGATCTTGCTTCTTACATAAGTGGCATCTGCTTGCTTTCCTCACTGCTTCCGCTGCTGGCTAGCCATCGTGCTCAAAGAAGGCTAATGATTCCCTATTGCTGCTCTGCCCAGAGAGAAACCCGAACCTGTTCGCTCATCAGAAAATAAAATACATGTTCACTTCTGAATATTTCAGGAAGAGAATATGTAAACAACGCAAAGAAAAACAAAGTACAGGCCATTGTTCTCATTTATATAGGATTATATTTTCTAACAATAAATGAAGTATAGCCAGGATTTTAATATCTATCTATCTATCTATCTATCTATCTATCTATCTGGATGTGCAAATAATAACAATTCATTTCATTGTTTCCTTTGGTGGCTTAATTAATTTCCATGGCTTTTTTTCAGCCATTTTCTTCACTGTGTGCCTGATTGAGGGAGAGAGAGGGGAAGGTTTTATTTATTTATTTAAATCATTTCCCTTTGATTTCAGTAGGCAAATCTTATTTCACATTTCACATTTGTTTTTTACAATCAGATGAAATTTGCAGAGTGGTAGTCCTTCCTTGAGCAGACATAGGCTCCAGAGGAGCAACTTGGAACTGCTTTGCTGTATCTCTAGGCTTTTGGGCAGTTTACAGGGGCATAGCAAGGGGGGTGCAGCCTGCCCCGGGTGTCATCCTTGAGGGGGTGACAAAATGGCACACCGCGGGGAGCGGCACTTACTGTAGGCCTGGCCTACAGGGCGCCCAAGCCACATGTTTTTCCTGGGAGTTATGCGGTGCCCAAAATGGCAGCATGGGGCTTGCGTCTGCCAGGTGGACTCCGTGGGCAGCTCGCTGTGGCATTCCCCTGTATCAGGGCTGAGTCAGTTCATTTGAGTTCCCCGGATGTGGGAGAGGACTTCAGGGTAGAAGAAGAGGACGCTGTGCCTGAGGGGGAGGGAGCTGGAGGAGCTAGCAAAGGAAGGGCAGTGTCTTCAGAGGGAGAGAGACAGGAAGAGGCTGAAAGAGCCAACAGCTCCACAGGGACAGCAAGGGTTAGGTTCTGGATCAGAGACTGGTGAGAGATTTAGACGGCGCTGGACAAGAGGAGACTTGAAAGGCAGGGCGATAAATTCCCACATTTTGTGAGGTGTTGGCGGCATAAGAAGAGGCCTCTACCGGTATCTGAACTGAGTGACTCTGGTGAATGATAATGAACTCTTGATGACCATTGTAAATGAAGACCATTAAAACGCCAGAAGTCTCTGGAGAGGATTGTTTGTGAGGAGAGGTACATGCCGCCCTGGCACCCTGGGTGGATCGCCACGGCGCTCCTGGCAGCTTAGCCAAGTTGTGCTTAAGGAGGTGACCATCTCAGGTTTGGAAGACACGCTAAGCCAAACTTTGGGTTAGCTGCCATGTTTCACTCACCTGAAAAGCATGGGGAAAAGCAAAGTGAATTCTGCCTCCTCTTTAGAGGCCAGCAGATTCACACATATGCACTAAACCATGGTTTGGCTTAGAGTTATGGGCAAACACTGTCAAGGAACTGCCATCAGCTCAGAGGCGAGAGGTGGAAGGGCAGTTGTGTTATAGGGAACCTCCGAAGATCTTGTGAAGAAGTTCCTCCTCTGGCGAGGAGAAAGCCCCGTCTCCAGTGGGGAGGAGGTGCAGGGACCAGGAGATGTTAGGGAGAGCCTCAACACGGAGCCTGAGCAAAGTGGAGGGGAGGGAAATACCCCTTTGCCAGCGCCCACTCTGCGCAGTAGGTTTCGGCGCAGAGAGGGGAGGAGAAGGATGGGAGTCATATGGCTGTTATGCTGGGAGAGGTACAAGGACCGGCCACTCCCAGATTCTGCTAGCGACTGAGCCAGAAATGAACTTGCGACGCTCTTCACTGTAAATATTTTGCACTAATAATAAAGCTGGAAAAGACAGGTCGGAGTCTTGCCTGTTTGCTCTCGAGCAACCACACCAACACCTGACAAACACTAAATAGAAATTAGATATAAGTATGATGGGTGAACTAGTAAGTTGGTAATTGTGTGCTTTAAAAAAACCGTGAAGCTTTAAAATAATGTGTTCTATGTGCTTCTTACCTTGTTTTCTTAATGCTGGTCATAATAATAAATATTTGATCTGAAGCTTTAAAATATTATTTAAACTTGTACATGAAGAAGAAATTGCCAAGAAATCTAAATGACTTGTTGCATGTCTCTCTTTATTCACTACACAGGGCACTATCCAAAGTTAGTCTTCCATTTTGAGCTCAAGAGGAACATTCTGTATTTTATCCTTGAAACATATGTACCGTCCAGCTTGCTGGTTGTCCTCTCCTGGGTGTCATTCTGGATAAGCCAGTCTTCAGTGCCAGCCAGAATCTGCATAGGTGAGCTATAATCATAAAACACAGATGCACTGCCCACCCCCTGCCCAGGTCATGTTGTTTTAACATGGAGGAAGCTGCTGCATTTTTGTTCCTCCACCACCTATGTAATGCATTAAGCCTTGCACCATGGGATCTATGTTCCAGCTCCTCTGTACATACACCAGACAAGTCCTAGAAATTGGGCAGGGCAGATGCAATGAGCCTAAGGAGCCTCATGTTACCCAGCCAGTGCTAGAATGAACTTCTAGAGTCACTCTGCAAGTGAAACAGTTGAAACATTGGTTCTGTTAGGCGTTTTATTCTTGGGTAAAAGTAACATGTGTGGAAGAGAACTGAGGTGTGACTACTCTAACTCCACCACCACTGTTCCCACCACCCTCCATGAGCTGGAAGAAGAACCACTGCAGGGAGGAGCCTGCTGTCTTTGTGTAAGCTCCTCATGCCATTTAGAAACCTGAAAAAGCAAGGCTCTGCATCATTAGAATGCAAGAAGAACCTACCAGTGGCCCATTGAGTTCAACATCCTGTGGACAGCCTGCAACCTGGAGTCAAGAGCACTCACCCCTCCTGTGGTTTCCCTCAGCTGGTACTCAAACTCATACTGCCACTGTGTAAGCGTAGGTAAACCATAGCCATCACGATCAGCAGCCATCTATGCAGCCTTATCTTCCATGAATTTGTCTAATCCTCTTTTCAAGCCATCCAAGTTGGTGGCCATCACTGCCTATAACATGTGGGGGATATTACGCCAACTCATGGGGGGCTGTGGGGACAGTGTTGGGGGAAGGGAGAGCTTGCATGCACAGCCTCCCTCCCTCAGTGCAGGCTGATTTTACACAGAAGGAGACTGCCTGTGTGGGGCTGTTGTGGTGCACGTATCTACTAGGCATTCTGCAATGCTCACTTCATGGGGATGCAGGACTTCAGTGTCCCTCTTCTGGCATTCAGGACAAGTGAGCTAGCCCTGTCCACTGGGTACCAATGCCCTAGCTACGGACCAACCTGGCCAAGTCCCCAAGGTGACACATGATCTGCATCAGTATGAAGGTCACCTCATGGGCAGATAGAGGATTCTTTTCCCCTTGGAGGGAGCCCTGCATGTCCTTATGTAGATAGCCCCCTTTCAAACTGGTAACGATCAGATGTGGCTCATGCACTGGTGGGAAAGGTGGCAACAATAAAATATGGAAATAGGTCTGTCTAAGAGCACCGACTCTTAATTCACATTGGCTCTCCAGGATCTGAGGGGGGTGGGGAGAGATTTTACAGCCACCTGCTATCAAAGATTCTTCAACCAGAGAATTCAGGGCTTGAACTTGGGGCCTTCTACATGGAAAAACATGTGAAAAGAAGTGTGGTATAGTGGTCAGTGTCAGACTAGGACTTCGGAGAGCAGGGTTCAATCCCCACTTGGCATGAAACTCATTGGGTGGCTTTGTATTCCCTTTCGCCACCAAAATTAATTCACAATGTTATACATCGTTTCTCCAAGACTAACTTAGAGAGTAATTCAGACATCTCTTACCCTCACTTTTTACTTTTTCTTTTTACTCTGCTCCTTTTTGACCATGGTGCAGAACTTTACCGTAAAATTTATCCGAAGTATTATTAACACCTCAAAATATTCATACGTTAAACATTTTCTGCATTTTCTTTCAAATGAGGTGGGCTAAAATGAGATGACAGAAGACCTCACTGTCAAGTAAATATTGAGCAGCTTCTGCTCAGAGGCAGCAGGAAATGGTGTTGCTGCTAATCATGCAAGATCACCTCTGATTTCTTGTTTTGTTTCCGTAGGTGTTACAACTGTGCTCACCATGACAACTCTTATGATGGGAGCCAGGACATCACTTCCTAATGCTAATTGCTTCATCAAGGCAATTGATGTCTACCTGGGTATTTGCTTTAGTTTTATCTTTGGCGCATTACTGGAGTATGCAGTAGCTCACTTCTGCACCCTTAATCGATCTGGAATGAAGAAACTCACAAAGGTATTTGTTTTAATTCCTCCATTTCCTGATTTCCATAGCCTCTCTTCAAACGCTCCTGTCCATTGCTTCCTCTGCTATGAAAGCATATCATGATTCCAACTTTTAGCAGCTCTTTACAACATACATTCCCCGCCTGCTGTAGCATGACCAGGTTTTGCCTTGCTTCTGCTATTATTCACTGCAGATTGGTTCCCAATTTCTTTCCGGTCTCAATTCAAAGTGGTGACCATCACTTTGAAATCCTATATGGCTTGGACCCAGCACTTTTAAAAGAATGCTAGGTGAGATCACCATGGAAAGCTCTGCCCTGTAAACCATCAGCAGTTGGTGGGTATAAAGGACCATTTGCCTTTCAATGCTCAGAAAGACCTTGAAAGATTGTCTTTATTATTAATATTGTCTCATCCCCTGATCAGAGAAGTTTTTATGTGCTGCTGCTAATGATAGCTGATGTCTGGTATTAATTTGTGTTTTTGATTTATTGCTCATTATTGCATTGAGGCCCTTTCTGTGCCCCCAAAGCGATGTAAAAATGCTGAAATAAATATATCCCCCATCATGGTCTTATTGTGACTATTGTGTGGTTCAGGAGCACAATGGTCTTGATCCACCATGAGACAAAATTACATGGTAGAACAGAGTGTGGTGGGACATCACATTTCTGAATGTTTCTTGATGTAAAAAAAAGGTTTTGTAGATGAAAAACCAGCACAGCAGGGCTTAGACTCAGGTAGAATATCTCCCCCCAGTTTGTTAGTTTTTGTTTTGCTTTTTACTGGCAGGAAGCTCAGTGCAATGAAAACTAGCATCACCCCTCCTGAACTGCTGTGGTTCATTGTTTTGCACAGGTAGATCAGGTGTTGGCAACAGCAACCTCTGTGTTTGCCACATGGCACCTCCAGGTCTCCTGGTGAATCCTTTGGGGCTTTGTGGGGCATACTTTTCTATGCGAACTAGCAGACATGGTAGACAAGTGTGTTTACAGGCACACGTCTGGTCTTACAGGTCTTTACTGAGAGAACTACAGTTGACAGGTAACATTGTTGATTGCCCTGTAAAGTTTGAATGGGGCCTGAGAGGTTTGAATATACACTGTTCTACCAGTAAGGACTTTAGCACTGCTATGTGCCACCGCGCAATGTGAAATGCCATAGTGCCTTTATGTTGTGCTTCAGTCATCCAGAGCAAAAGAAGGTAGAAAGGAAAGAAAGAGAAACCTGTATTCAGTCCTACACGAATCCTCAAATGTTCCCAGGACCTGAACTGAGAAATATATTCTAGCTGCTAGCAATCCATTGGCCTGCATCGTCCAAAATCTTACAGCGGACAAAAAGAAGAATGGGAAAATGTTTGTAAGAAGTGTAGAGCCCTTACTGACAAGTCACATTCACATACCTGATAAATGTTGTGGCGCTCTCTAGTAGGCAGTACAATATAGAAAACCATGAAAATGGATAACTTCCCACCAAACCGACCTCTTTTCTCCATCCTGTGGACTGTTGGATTTGAACAAACACATCCATTAATAGAAGCAAGAAGCAGCAGCAGATGCCATTTCCAGTAGGTTTCAGCTGTTGTGCAGTTGCTTTCCATAGATCCTGCAACTGATTTTTATATCCTTTTATATTGCCATCTGCTTGCTATTCTCTCCTTAGGAGCAGGAACGGAGAGCAGAGTAAATACCATTACTATTTAAAAATACGCTCCAAAGTTGAGCTCCCTTTTGATATACAAGGCTGGTTTTCCTAATGTGAAACAGTTTAATTTCCCCCTTTCTCTCTCTCTCTTGGAGCCCCTCAGCAGTCCTTTAAATGTCCCCTGATACTCTAGATTTTGTATAGCAGATAGGTATTTGTCATTCTATTATAGATTCTCTTTCTTCTCTTCGCTAGGGCAATAGGATAAGTAAACTTGTGCTAGAAACGCGTCTTGTTAAGGTTCCTTAGAGAAGAGCGTATTCTAACATACAGACACTAAGCTGATAACTTGCCATGCCAGATGCTGGATTTCACACATGGTTTAGCTTCCTCTTAGGGAACATAAAGGAGCTAAAAGCAATCTGATAAGGCATCAGCCACCTGCAAACAAGTTTCAGAAAACCGGAAAAGAAAATAGAATGTGTGTTTAGCATCCTTTCCCGCTGCTCAATAAACCTGCTGCTTAATACAATTTTTTTTTAAAAAAAAAATCATTTCAGCATAAAAAACCCCAGATATATCCAACTGAATAAAAGCACTCTAAAAAAGAAAAACAGCCCAGGTAGATGCATCCATAAAAGTTCATAGATGTTCATCTGTACCATTTCCATTTACAATGAGTGATAAGGAGGTTGCTTCCCTTAGCATTTTGTATTTTTATTTTCTAAGTAACGGCGCCAGTGTCTAAGCAATGTAAACATTATTGTTTATGCTGTAATGGAAAGTCACAAGTGAAGCTGATCCACTTTAATGTTGAGAAGATTAGTGAATAAAATGCAGAATTAAATAGCTGAGGGCAGATCTGGCCAGATCCAAAACCTAGTTGCCATGACTAAGATGAGATTCCCAGAACATCAAAGGTCATTGTGGATGTGAATTGTTTCCTTCATGTTAAATACAAAGAAAAGCCCCCCCCCCCTTTTTTGGTAAAGCACATGTAGATTTGCCTTTTTCATCAATGTGTATGGAAAAGTCATTGTGGGGAAGGTTCAAACCCAGCTTATTTGTCCTTATCCACTCCATCACTGTGCCCAGAAAACCTGCTGAGCTGAAGTGTAATTTTTTCTCTTAAGAAGCCTAAGAAAACATTTAAACACACACAGTGGAATGTTGTCAGGGGACTGCCATCGGAACAGGGGAGGGAGACAGGGGGGCTGTTGGGATACAGAGAGCCTCCAAAACTCCTGTGGAGCAGTTCCTCTTCCAGCGGTGGGAAAAGCCACACCTCCAGTGAGGAAGAGAGGGAAGGGGCCAGCTAAGTGAAGAGAGGGCTCGAGAATGCTGCTGAGAGCCCCAGCATCTCACCTCACCAGGCTGGCCAGGAGGGAGGCACACCACTTCCGTCCTGGGGTGCTGAAGTTCTTATGTTGGGGGAGAAGCCAGAAGGGGCCACTCCCAGATTCTGCAAGTGACTGAGACGGACATGAACTTGGTAGATCTGCGCTGTAAATAGTTTGTACAATAAAACCTGTAAAAGACAGGTTGGAGTCCTGCCTGGTTACTCACGAGCAACCACCACCAGCATCTGACAAATGTGAATGGTTTTCATTTACTTTTCCCCACAATTATAATCTTTAAGCTTCAACTCCCAAAGAATCTAAAGAGTGAAGAAGGGAAAAATACATATGTAAGAGAATGAATCTGAAGATGACCTAGAAATCATTCTGCCCCAAAACAAATCATTCAGCTGGCAAATATGGGCACTAGTTTCAGGTGTAGTTCAGAGCTTGAATTCAGTGAACTTTATTAAACTGAACTAGTTTTGTTCCAAGCACTGGTATATCTGTAGCCCTTAGATAAAATGGATTGTTGGCTGATATTTAAAGGATGTGTGTTATGGAACTGATGAACAAGTGGTTTTGTCCAATTGTGATTCTTACCAGGAGGAGGATGATGAGGCTGAAGAGGAGATCAATGGAGTCCTGTCAGCAATTGCCAACAGTTGCAAGGCTGATAAGATTAACAAGGCTGATGCAGACAAGCTCACCAAAACCTCTAGAGGCAGAAAAGAGGAGAAAAGTAAACACAGCCGGTGTCACTCACCAATGGCAGTGATGAAGAGACTCTTCTGTATATTTGACTGCTTTCATGTTAAAAACCCATACCACATAGACAATTACGCCCGGCTTTCCTTCCCATTATCATTTATCATAATAAATGTTTTTTACTGGGTTTATTATTTGTATTTCTAAGCTTTTGAAAACCTCTCATGGAATAGTGTGGCAAGTGTAGCAAAGGTGCACAGAGTTATGTCAGGGAAAAGATTTTAATCTGCAGGGCATTACAATATCAAAAGAAGACTGTCATTTTATTGAGTAGTTTTTCTGTTGAGTTTCTGGTTAAATTACTGTCCACCTGTTAAGACTACTGTAGTATAAAAATCTATTGCTGGTCATCTGTTAAATGACTGTATTTTTAAAATTGACCTCATTTTTAGCATGCATTTTCCTATTGTTCGTAACATTTACTGAATGGCACAAAACTTTTTTTAACTACCTGTAAAGCTTTGTAAAATTGAAATTGGCATAACACTAGTGTGAGGCTGTGATGATTAATATGTTTGAAAATTAAAACAAGAAGGAAGTGTTATCCTGCCCCCAAGCCACCTGGTTAGTTTCAATATCTTATTGCCTTTGGCATTGTCAATAATGCATAGACTTTCAAGGATGTTATGTAACAAAGCTCTATCAGTGCCAATTAAATGTTTTCACAAAACAGTAAAAATCACTATGTTAAAGTTTGAACTTATGAATGCAACCAGCAGAATACGGAATTTCACACTAAATCCTTGTAGAAAATTACTCCAGGTTTCAAGAGACTTATTTTTAATGAATATTTGGAAGAATTCTGTGATGGCTTTTGGCAGAGAAGACACTAAAAATGGATGCCTTTCCTAGATGCAGTCTCCACAAGGCTTAAGCCTGCATCTTTTCTTTACTGGGATTTTAAGTCTGATGGTCGCAGTCCCCATGCTTGCAGGCCCAGCTCACACGTCAAAGTAAACAATAGTTAACAATTTACCATGGCTGTTTCCCCCTCCACATTAGCACACACACGTATATATTCAGACCATGGCATCTCTTGAACCAGAAATACTTTTCAACATTATTTTAAAAGACATACATTATCAGATCGAGTGATTTAAATTGCAATCCTGTATTCACTTATATGGGAATAAGTTCCATGGAATTCAACGAGACTTACTTACAAGTAGGTTTGAATAGGGTAGCAGTTTTACTGTGCAATGCCTTTATTGATTTTCAAGGCCCCCCCCCCAATAATAAATATTTGCTTTTTAGATCACCAGTATGTCTTTGGAAGGAAGTAGTAAGCACTACCAACTAAATTCATGCCCTGAAATGAAGAGGTCAAAAATGGGTGCTTTGGTGCATCCTATAATTTTAACTACCTATTATTTTAACTACCATTATATAATTAGTAGTAATAAAGTTTCAGGTAATTAATAGAATTTCACATATTGGCTTTCTATCCTCCTCCAAGAAAGCCAATGGAGCCTGCTGGTAAAATGCTTATTTAACCCTAGCATCTGATTGACTCTGGTCCGCAAAATGCTATGATGTATTTGTTCACCTTTAAGTTTCCAGAAGACTTTGCTGCAACAGGCTTTAAAAATTGTTATTTTAAAAACTTCTTATTATATGTATAAATCCACCTTTTCTGCCAGGAGCTCAAGGTGAGATGACACTGGTTCTCAACCCTCCATTTTAGTCTTACAAAAACCCTGTGAGATATAGTATTGTCATCTTAATTCTGCTTGAGCATTTCCAATAACCTGCCTAAAGAAAATCCAGCACTGAGTGTTTTCTTACACACCTTACATTAGTGCAATACATTACCTGAATTCTAAAAACTTGCAAGAGATCTTGTCAAACAGGGGTGTTAAAGGAATATATAGTTTTATAGCAGGTTTCCTGGAAAGACCTGTAAAAGAACAAGTTAATAATTTTAAATACTTGGGAGTTACTTTTCAGTCCACTCTGTTCCAATCACTTCATATTCAAAATATTACAGTGGATACACTGAATATTCTAGCTGTGTTATTGAAGTAACTGGGTTAATTATTAATATATTTTATGATAAACTTAGCACATTGCTATCCCTAAAAAGGCCACATTTGTAGGATCAGCTTAACACCAGGAGACAATTCAAGCCATCTTGTGGGGTTTCCCATGAAGAATGTCTTGCTGTGAACAGCAGAAAATCTGCTTGGCTAATTAAACGGGTTGTTCCATGAATTAATTATTGCAATATCGTTGGTGAATAATTGAAAGACGATCTCCTTACTGTGCTGCATGGGGATGATATAATAGTTGCGTTCTTATCTGCAAAGAAATGTAAGAATTTGTGTCGCCACTTTTACAAGGAAATCTGATGGATCCAGTATACAGAGGGCTGTTGCATGTGCTAATTTTTCTCCTATGGAGAATGCCTTGAGTGTGAAAAGGCTGTGTCTGCACCATTCCATCTATAGACTGGGCTCTGTACCCAGGGAAAATCATGCATGGCTGCTCATGTTTTGATCACTCTCTTTTTCTGATACCAGTATAAATCTCCTGTGTTAGAAAAAGCAATATGTGGCATAATATACTAATCAAAGGAACCAGATTCCTATACATTCACATGGACAGAAGGCATGGCGTACTTACAGGTGGACTACAAATGTACAGTGATCAATGAAGCAGGGCTGTACGTAAAGCCGAAACAAAAAAGAAAAGTTGTTTCTGATGGACCGTAGTTTATAAATCTTATGTCACAATAAATCTGCTTATTTAAGGTGCCATAATACACTCTATTGTGTTTTGAAGGAAAAATCTATACCAATGAATCTAGATCAACAGCACAATGCGAAAGCACAAGCATACAATCAATATCAGCTATAGCTTAGGCACATAAAGATAGAGGAGGGCAGAGCATTGCTATTTCATGGTGACTAGAATAAGAAATGTAGCCAGAATGAGATTAGGCTAGAAAAGGTTAAAGGTAAAAGTGAAGGACCCCTGGATGGTTCAGTCCAGTCAAAGGTGACTATGGGGATGCAGTGCTCATCTCGCTTTTAGGCCGAGGGAGTCGGTGTTTGTCCACAGACAGCTTTCTGGGTCATGTGGCCAGCATGACTAAACCACTTCTGGGACACCGTGATGAGTGCCAGAGCGCATGGAAATGCCGTTTACCTTCCCGCCACAGCAATACCCATTTATCTACTTGCACTGGCATGCTTTCGAACTGCTAGGTTGGCAGAAGCTGGGACAGAGCAATGGGAGCTCATCCCATCGCAGGAATTCAAACCAGCAACCTTCTGGTCAGCAAGCCCAAGAGGCTCTGTGCTTTAGACCACAGATAAGGAAAGAGGAGCCAAATGGGAACCCACATGTACTGCTGGGTGGCAGAAGATTGGGCAGCGTGCTTTTGTCTGAAACAAGCAGAACAAGAGAAATGTCAAGGAAGTAACAATTTGAACTGTCTTCTGCAGTGTGTTGTTGTTGTTGTTTAATAGTAATGTTAATGTTTTTATTCATAAGTTACCCTGACAGCTTTGGCTGAAGAGCAGCTAATAAATAATGTAAACAAACTAAATAAATAAGCTAGAATTTCACATTCAGGACCAGCTTCGGCTGAATTTTCACTGAGGTGGTTAAAAAACTAAATGTATGGGCAGCAACACTTCAGACTCCCAAGTTGTTGAATGTTCCTTCACACATACACGAATCCCTCACTTAGAAAATTAGCATGTTAATGAGGGAGGTATTAGGCAAGCCTTCTTACTGATAGTCTTCTAAATGGTTTTTTTTTTGTAAAAAAATGGACAGGCATTCAATGGAACATGACTATTAATCTCAGGGTCTGGGTTTGAGCCCCATGTTGGGCAAAAGACTCCTGAATTGCAAGGAGTTGGACTAGAGGAATCTCATGGTCCCTTCCAATTCTACAGTTCTATGAATCTATATGAACACATCTCCCCTTGCTGCATTAAGTGGTATAATCCAGTCTCTAGATTACCAGTGTGTTGTGAATTGGGTGCCTGTCTGCTCCCTCCTGCCCAATGGCAAGATTTCTGGGGAAAACACACCTAATAAATAATGATGTTTCATCAATATTTGCCTCAGAAAGAATCAACAATTTTCTCTCAAGAGCAGAAGAGGGCGCTCTCGGATCAACTGTTGCTATGTAGATGTGGTTTGTTTTCATCTTGGTGTATTACATCCTTGAATGTTTTCTTCTTGCTATGTATTAGATTTAACAAGTTGCCTCCTTTTCATATACTAAATGTTGCAACCTCTCTTTTCAGTCTACATTGTGAGTGAAAGATTTGTTTTGACTGAATTAGTTCTTTAGCTGTGCATTGCTGCCAGAGTCCTGAGGAAAACTGGCTTATTTTATACCCACCAATGAATCTGGCTTTGTCATGATCACAACCAATTTGTGTATTTGCTTTTCACAAAGATTCCTTTGTGCTGTTAAGGGTAGGAAGTGAGCAGCACAAGTGTTGGAGACAAAGAGGGTTTTGAGGGCACAGGCCTCCCTGCCCACAGCAATTAAATTTGCTTTTATGTTTGCACAAGCAACAATAGAAGTTGATTAACATCCATCTAATGATGAAACAGCATAGCATTTTAAAAATAATCCCAGCATAGCAACCTGGAACAAAATCAATATCTGGTATTAAAATACACTGAATCATTAATATTATGTAAAATGATAGCATAGCTAAAGGGGGGATTCATATAGTGGCTGACACTTAATACTAAGGCTAAGCAAATGTTGAAAGTGCTCATTCTGAGTTTTTAATATGCCACAGACTGAAGCTCATCCGCCCATCATTGTTATTGCTTTTGAAAACTTCCATTTTGCTCCAATGTCTTCACCAGCTCCCTGTTGTTCTACAGCCACAAGATGGTGTTTTATATCCTAGAGATTTTTTGGCTTGATCTCTCTCAGAGACCACCTCCTCCCAAGAGCCCTATTACAAATTAGAAGGTCCACCAAGGTAGCCTCTTAAGCAGTGCTTTTTTTCTTTTTTCTTTTTTTTAAAAAAATGTTTCCAGGTACTCTCATTTTTCTACTCATATTAAAATACTTCCCCTCAGTGAGGCCAAACTTAGAGTCACAAAATGTTTAGGGGTATGCATTCCCCTGCATCCCCCCAGGAAAAAGCGCTGCTCTTAAGTATACCACCTTAAAACAAGTACAAGCTAAAACAGCTTACAGAATAATCGTGAGGCTTACCTGTGTGTGCTGACCAGAGTTCTGATGGGAAATGTTGAGCTCTTCCCCTGCTTTATTCACTGACACAGTACTGTAAATATTGTTTCACACACCCCAGTCTCTGAATGTTAAGAGACTTCAGGGTTCCCAGCATATATTTTAAGGATTAGTTGCCTTGAAACTGAGGATTTTGGCATTTCTGTGATGTGTTTGTTCACACGTATATACAGACTGAGCATAAGGCTAAAGGTATATATATGCCTTTGCCTTTGCCAATCCAGTTGTTTTGGACTATAAATCCCATGAGCTCTGCTGGCTGGGGTTGATGGGAGTTGTAGTACAAAACATCTGGAACACACTAGATGCTTAATCACTCCACCAAATCCTGGTCCCTATCAGATTTCTAGGGGACCCACCAAAGCCATGGCTTCTGCCTTTTTCAGACCCCACTTTCAGAGCTTGCCAGTTTATTGCTCTCTTTCACACAGGTAACACCCCCTCCAAACAGGGGAAGGAAAGGAGGAAAAGGCATGTCCTCTGTTTAGTTTATGTGGCAACAAATCACCTGTACTTGACCACCTATTTAGTTAGGCAACAGCCCTCCCTGCTGCACAAACACATTTGTCAGGCTAAGCTTATCAACTTTTATCAGTCTCCTTTCAAAGAGGTGGTGGCAAAAATTGATTTATTCTAAGCCCAATCTCATTTCAATGTACAACATATTAAAATGGCTGCTGTATGGAAAATACACAGGGTTTGTTCATTCCAAACTGGAGATGTCAGCAAAGGTAACAGCTACATGGTGTGGGGGGACAGAGACAACTCAGCTGGGATATAGGTCCAGAAGCAACAACTACAAACGGGAAACAGGAAGCTCTGTCCGTAAGCAACCAAATCTCGCTCTGAACCCCAAGTCCTCAGCTGTTCCTCCATAATTATTACATAATTATTCCTCCATGACATTCCTGGCTTTTTCCATCCACAAATACACTGATCAAATGTCCAGCCAATGGCTGTGATTCCCATTTCCTAGCCCCTCCCCTAACAAAGCGCTTTTATTCACTGCCTTACTCCTGAGAATAAGGTTCCTTTAAATATATAACTGATGTGGCCAGGCAGCCCATATCCCTAACTTCAGGTATAGTGAGAGAAAGATACTCTGCATATGTTCAACAGCATTTCATTAGCATCCCATATGGAGGCACCGAGAGCTCCACTGCTAATCCTTGACCTTCATTAAGTTCCCAGGAGTTCCTCTGAAATCGTAATGCAACTGAGGTTGTTGTGCTGTTGGCTGCTTAAAATATATTATTGCCCTCTCAGCAATATTTTGCTTGGCCTCCTATTTCTATGGGCAAAGAGTGGCAGAAATCGTAAACATACTCAACATCTTGTCTTCATCAAGATTTTACAGCCACATCATTAACGCTAGGCTTTTCCTGTTTTGCACTCACTGGCATGCTCCGAGCATCTGATATGCCCTTTCTACCCAGAAGCCTCCGCAAGTTTGGCCACCCAGTCATGGGCTGCCTCTTCATTCTATGTCATGCTTTTAAGAATCACACACTTTGGAGTCCTACTGGAACAGCCAGCATGTCTCTTTCCTCTTTGCCAGCTGTTGCTTTGCAGCTGTTGTGCACCATAATCACCCAGATCATCTTTATTCAGCGGAGTCGGACTCCACTCTAGAGACCTTAAGTTTGCTGCAATGTTCCACAGGAATGAGCTAAGAAAACTGGGGAGAGACAAAAACACTATTCAAGTGGCAAACAGTAAACATTGTTAGGACAAGTGTTATACGGCCAAATCAAATTTGTATATGCAATTTAACCTTCAACTTGCACAGCTTCATTTCTCTCCCCAGTGGATGTAAGCATTTTGTTTGCAAGAATATACCAGCGCCAGCCTCTCTCTGCACAATCCTTGAGAAGTGCTTTTTTTGCCTGGTTGGAAAGTTTCCTTGAATTGTGATTATGCCCTTTTCTTTATTTTCTTTTTCTTTTGCTTAATTGGCTGGAGAGGTTTAGAAATATGACTAAATCTGACTTTAGAATTAAAGACTCCCATGAACCCAATGAGGAAGATGTCTGTTGCATGTCTCTGCATGATGCATTGTCGTGAATGTGTCAAATTTCTCGATATGAATTGCAAAGGGGAATTTTCCTTTCAAGATGTGGAAATCAAAAGGTTTGCAAGCCCTTATTAGTGACCATTGAACAACTTAATCCAGTGCTACCTACTCTGAATGATGGTGGGCGATTACTTCCAGCCCTGCTACCTTAGATCTTTTCGATGGGAGAAAGAGTCTGGAGATGCCAGTGCTAAAACCAGGCACATCTGTGCTTGCAGGCGACAACCCTGATCAGAACTGCAGCTTGGAATGTCTTCCTGGCTGTGAGGTATTCTCAGGCTCAGGAGTAACCCAGTGTGCTGGTCCCAGGGGGGGTTACCATGCAGCGAGGTCCGTGCCCAGTGCGGGATCAAGGGTGTGGTGCGTAGGCTGTCCATCAAGGCAGAAGCAGGGTCCAAGGCAAGGAGTCGGGCAAGGTCAGGAAATCTGGCAGAAGAGCAGGACAGGGTGCTGACAGGAACAGGTTACCAACAATGTTGCTCCCGCAACGTGGGACTGGGGCAGACTGGCTTTTAACTGCCCCGAGGCATAGGGCGGCCCCGGTCCACAGGTGACTCTCCTCTCCTGGCCTGGAGGCGAGCACTCCTCCTACAGGAACTTAGTTCCCTCCGCCTCTCTGCCCTGAGCCTCTGCAGCTCAGGAGAGGCTGCAGGGTTACCGGACCCAGAGGCAACCTCCACCTCCCCTGACAGGGCTGAGAGTGGAGCACCTGCAATGGGTCCTCCATCACCTCAGGGGCCAGAGCAGACTCAGCTGGTGCCTGCACCTGAGGATCCAGCTCAGGTGAGGACCCTTCAGGCTCAGGCCCCAGCCCCGGCTCAGCTGGTTGTGGAGGCGGGGACTCCTGTGCAGGCTGGGATTCCTCAGGTTCAGCCTCTGAGTCCGGATCCCAGGCCATCACACCCAGCAAATGGGGCCTCCTAGACAAGGGGGTAGCAACGTAGCTAGCCACTCGGGTGCCGGGTACGGTGCGTGCATCCTGCAGCCAGGGGTGGGGCTAGCTGCTCCTGGGGGCGGAGCATGCTGTGTGGAGCCTCTCTGCCGCCTCTCCCTGAGCTGTAGGGTGGCCGAGGGAGAGGTGGAGGGCAGACACAAGTCCCACACTGCCATTTCAGGCAGTGCAGAGCCTGCAGGTGCTCAAGTCACCACGCCACTCCCAGGAGAGACACGTGGCTCAGGCACATTGCAGGCCCCGTGGTGTGGTCTCCAGTGCCAGCCATGTTTCATTATGTTTGTTGATTGAACTAAAACGTTTTGTGAGCCCAATGTTTAATTTTTTTAAAAAACCCTCATATTTTTGTCAATTTGTCACCCCCCTCGGTGACGACACCTGGGGCATACCGCACCCCCAACCCTCTTCCTTTGCCCCTGCAAGGAGCTCCCTCCTCTTTAAGCTAGGACCTTGCATTGGTAATAAGGTCTTCCTGGTTCTAGTGTGGCCCTCAGGGCTGACTCCTGGCCTTGAATCAGCCTTTATAGAGACCAGGGACTGAGCTGAACTGATATATATGTGACAAGTGTGCTCTACCAGCCATGGAATATGTTCCTCCCCAAATGTATGCTTGGTCTGGTCTCTGAGTACATCATTCATTGTTTCCCAGCGTTACCTTGGAAATCCAGCCAGCCTAGTTTCTCAAAGGATTATAATAATTTTAGTCATCATATCTATTGTGTTATGCCTCGAAGAAATCTGGCAGAAGCATAATGAGAAGCCCGCAAAATGCCATTTATGTGCTGCCATTTTCTAATTAATAGAGAAGCTGCAATGTTGCCTTAGGAAGAAACACAGCATCAGAGGTGAAGTGAATGAATTTTCCTGTAACAATTCTTCACAGATTAGTGAGTAAAAATAGCCAAATGAAGGAGGCTAGCTATAATTGGCTGTTTGTTATGCTTCCTTTATTATGGCTTTGCTAGAGGTTTAAACAGCCCTTATCTAAGTTAACAGTTTTAATTTTTGCCCATTCACTAAACTCTGTGTGTATTTTGGTTAGGTTTTTGTAATTATGTGATACAGTAATTCTTTATTCAATATTCACACTGTGGAGGAATAAAATGCACAAGCCATTGTTTAACCCACTTTTTGAATTGTCCCCAATACTGCCAGTTGTGTTCTAAGCTGGCTCATTCCATGCCTTTGACAGCTGCCCATCATGAAGAATCTAAACAGATTTAGGTTTTTCACATCATGGGGATGGTTGCTGGAGTTTGCCTAGAGCCTACATCCTCCACTCTGGCTGCTCTTCTGAAATGTAAGTATGTCTGGGCAGGTTATGATTACTTGGCAGATACTTGGATATTCTTTCCATTTCCAGACTGAGCTCTGGTGTGGAAAATAGGTTCTAGGGTTCAGTTGTTCCTCTGAGGGGAAAAACTACCAATTAACCAGTTTGTCTGCCATGTAGGCCTTCTTGCCTTTCTTTAAAAAAAATCCCAGGTCCAATCCTTGTCATCTCCAGGTAGGGCTGTGGAAGGCTCTTTTCTGAAGCCCAGAAGAACCACTGCCAACTATTGTAGACAATATTGAGCTAGATGCACCAAATGTCTTTCTAGGCATAGAGGAGATTCCTATGATGCATTGCAGAGAATGGTACTAGATAACCCTTGTGGTCCTTTCCAACTCTACAATTCCAAGATCCTGTGAGGTGGTGGAATGCCTCCTTCTAGTAGTATGAAGATTATATTGAAGCAGGGATTCAGGCAATATTTGTTTACTTCTTTACTACAACCCTATGTCCCAGGATGGGGCATCCCAGGATGGGATCTCTGACTACAGAGCTTGAACCTCAGAGAAGGTGATGCATTGTTGGATCCCTTCTCCACACCACTTTGGAATTTTTTGTGGCCCTTGCCGTACCAACATCAGATGGACAGGAGAAAAAGCTTTGATCTGAAGGATCTAATGCATGGGTAGGCAAACTAAGGCCCGGGGGCCGGATCCGGCCCAATCGCCTTCTAAATCTGGCCTGCAGACAGTACGGGAATGTTTTCACATGAGTAGAATGTGTGCTTTCATTTAAAACACCTCTCTGGGTTATTTGTGGGGCATATTTTTTTCAAAATATAGTCCGTCCCCCCCACAAGGTCTGAGGGACAGTGGACCGACCCCCCCCCCGCTGAAAACGTTTGCTGACCCCTGATCTAATGCCTTCCCAGTTGCCCAAACATACCCTCAAACCAGGGAGAAAACCACACCAACCCTGGAACTCGTTAAATTTATTCCTATTTATTTCCTTCCTATTCTTCCCACATTCCTGGAAAAATGTGGAAAAGGACTCCTCCCCCCACCCCACTTCTGCCCTGCAGGTGAAAGCTTGGAAGGATGCTAGATGTGGATGTTGGAACACCTTCGAATCTCTCCCCAGCTTCCTTGGCTTCAGACTACATTCTTATGAATGAATTGTACTCCAGTGTAGTCTAGTCTACTTTCCCTACTTTTGGCTCACCCTTCATCAACACGATCCCACAGTAGTTTCCAACAATGCACAAAACACAATACGACATAAAATACAACCATGAGTAGAAACAGCCCAATTCATAAAACAAACAATTGTGCAAGAGCAGGAGAACAATAAAACTAAAAACTTACTCTTCGTTATTCAAAGTGCCTGGATGAATAATAATATTTTTGCTTGCCGGCAGAAGCTCATCAGAATCTTCTCCAGCTGACCTTCCAGTGGAAGGGCATTCCAGAGTCAGAGAGCCACCACGAAGAAGGCCTTCTCATTCCTCACTGTAAGATTGTGCCTATTAGAGACTAGTGTCTTTTCTCAATGGCACCTGAGTTCTTCTTCTTGTGTTCCTACTAATGGCTGGGGAACTTATTTTTCATAATGTCTGTAATAGTAAAAATGGTAACAAAGTGACTTGTCATCTAGAGCTGGATTTTGAAACACTCCCTCTTCTTTTATTTATACAAGAGATATAACGTAGTTCAGAATATAGTGGCTGTTCCTTATGTTCTCGGGGAGTGTTGTTGAAGATATCAAGAGAATAAGGTTGAACTCACAAAGTTAAGGGAAATGGGGGATGATGTGAAAAGAGAAAAGATTAAAAACTAAAGAACAAGGGAAAACACACCAAAACTTCTGGGGTCAAGAACTTTATTTTATTTATTTATGTTCCAGCTGTTTTATTATGTTTCCCTGGCAGGCATCCCACAGTGCTGAGAATTTGGGGGGAGAAGGTTGACAGAATGATGGTGCAGTGGGGACTTCAGTCTTATTGATTTATACCATTACAGTTGGGTACGTTCCTTGGTTAATGGATCATGCATTTTTAAAATGACATCTTTCCCTCTGAATTTCAATGGTTGGTTTGGGATCGGATACGTTTAAAGGGGAAAAGTGTTTAAGGAACGTCAAAGAGAGTACGCAGGCAAGGAATGAAAACAGCCTACTTTCCCAGTCTGGATAGAATAACTGTACGGCAGTGTTGCCAACCTGGAATCTAACAGTGCTTTTCTGCCAAGTCTGTGAAGCCAAGAAAATACCATTCTAGGCTTCGCAAAGTACTAGGAGAAGTAAAAGAATATTTATTCCTTGGGAATTATCTTTTTCTGTACTGTTTTCATACATTCCCCCACCCCCCATTTAAAATTGGTGGCTGTATATTCTGGATACCTGGTTGACTTTAATGGGTTGTTTAATTTATGTATATTATCATTTTTACACCACCCCCATAGTGGTACTCAAGTTTATATGCTGGTTTAAAACGTACAATAAAATAGTACTAAAATAGGTCCAGACAATCAATTTCACCTGATGCAGCTATGAGAATATGGGTACAGAAACATATGTTCATTTCTAGCTGAAGGAGAAATGGTCACTGCAAACATGCTGGTTTATCATCTGATTATCTACCAGGGCTCTGTTGGCAAAGCCCCAGTCAGAAAACTGGTGAGAGTGCTGACTCAGTGTTTGGACAATTGAGTGTGAGGCGACTAGGAATGGCCCCTTCCCATTCCCATTACTATTACTGAATATCTGACTTGGTCTGTATACATGTTCAGGTAACTAGATTATGTAATTGTGGCGATCACACAGGGTCCCCGGATGTTTGACGGTCTATTGATCCCTGTGCCACCACTGTGTTCGCTTCCCCGCTGCCACCAACTCGTTTCTTTTGGGTACACACTGAGTCCAGACAGTTGTTTATTTTATAAGCATTTAATCATAACAAGTTTATGATTTCAGATAATTTTTCTTGTCAGTTTCTTAACCTTAGTTCCTTTACCGGCCTATACCTTCCTAATACCTTCTGACTGATTATCCCAACTGTTTAACTGACTCCTCTTAACACATTCTCTCACATCAAACTAGCCAAACCCACAGACTTATCCTCCCTCTCTCTTCTCTAACTCTCGACTCCTCGACTCCTCCCCTTGGGTTCCTATTGGATGTCACACACCTAGGAGGGCAAACGCCACAGTAATATTGACATTTATTGAACCCGGGTTTGTACAAACTCAATCTGCTACACCACATTGGGCTTCTCTTTCTGGGTAGAGTCATGAACTGTATTGCCCCTCACAATGAACCTGTGGCCTGGTTTCAAAACGCAGTTATTTCTGTTTAGGAGCAAACAAACCTTTACTGTGAAAGGACACTGACACTTACTGCCCAGAATATAATCCTGAACACACACACACACACACACACACACACACACACACCTCAACCACCCCTCTTGCCGCCACCAAAGATTTACATGCCTGGTCCATTTTGAATTTACTTCCCTAATGCACCATTTAACACAAAGTGTACCCACGGGAAACTTCCCCAACCTTCTCTTTATTGCTTTTTAATTCCTTCTGTGCACAAATGCATAGATCATGATACTGAGCGAACCGTTGCAGGCGTCCAACTGGTTCAGAAACACTTCCCCTGTGTCTTTCTTTTAACTGGCTTTATTTCTAGCCAAAGAGATATTAGTCAACTTACTTACATCCTGAAATGATTTCTCTTCCTTCCCTCTGTGCTAAAAAAATAAAATAACATAATGATTTATAGTATTCTTACTGTAGAACACCCCATAGCACGGTCTTCTTCTAAAGAAATGATGTGCTTGTCTTCAAAGGGTAATTTGCTTGGGAAATTAAGACTGGTGTGTGTGTGTGTGTGTATTTTTCTAGTGCTGTTGATGGACGTTGGGCATCTCACACTCGGGTTAGCTATGCATGCCTAACTGATGCCAGTGCATCAGTTTTCCAGCAGTTAGAGAAGCATATGCTGCTTTTCTCTTGCTATACCAATTCCATCCTTAAATACGTTCAGACTAGCAGGTTTCTCAAGGATGCAACACTTCAATTAACTTGTTGGGAGCAAGCTTATGGGATTTCCAAATGCTGAGCAATAATGCAGTGACATTTGCAGCAGGGCTGGGACATCCCAAACAGCCTGCTTTAAATGGTTATGGAGGCATGTTTCAAAAACATTACTCCCATGGCACCATGTTGTACAGAACATGTGCAGGCTTAATAAATTGGTGGGTGTTTCTGGGCTTAAGAGCAAATATTTAATCGCAGTCTGTTCTAGCACTCTGTGATTCTGTATGGGCTGATAAGGGAGCATAGGCACGTCGCTTTTTACAGTTCTGAGTAATCTGTCGCTCTGAATGACACCTCTTGTAACATCAATGTTGCACAGTTCGTTGTCTCATTAGCTGGCAGTGGTCTACAGGTGGAGTCCTAGCCATAATTTTGTTGCCATGCTCTATTGTGCATAATCAATTCTTTCACAGCCTTTTGATGAGCATCATTGGTTCCTCTAAAAGTGAAAGAAACAGAACCAAATAAACGACTGTCTTAATATTGGCTGACAGCAGGTCTGAGATATGATGAGTCAACTACACTCAGAACTTTAGGCATATTATGTATGGGTTCTGTACAGAACGTCATAGCCACCCACCTATTGACTCATCACAGGAAGATCATTGGTCCATGCTAGGACTGAATGTATATAAAATGTCAACAGATATCATGCAGACCTCATAAAAAACAAAGGATTAAATCCTAATTTATGATAAGGAAGTTAATGGAAGGGAAGTTTCCTGTCCCTTTCTCTACTTCCTGCAGCTACCTGAGGCCCTCACCAAAAGCGTCTCTAAAAGACAGTGGACCTTCTCAACAATGTGGGATGTGTCAGGGAGGGGTGGGGGGCTGTTAGGGGCATGGGCTGTTGCATAAAATCATACTTGAATCCTAAGAAAGTTCATGTGAAGAAGAAATCCCATCCCACCCACAGCAGCCTACCATCCCCATTCCAACATGCTTAGGATAGCCCTTCAAACTCTTGAAGGATACCTTTCAGGAAGACAGAGGGAGGAGGAAGCAGGAAACATCTCTTCTCATTTTGGACAAACTGTGGTCCAAAGAGACCAGGATCACAGCCTTGAATCTGGTGCACGAGGATGACAGGGAGCCAGCCAGCAATGAATCACGTGGTGTAAGTGAAGTGGACTAACTCTTTACTAGTAGAAACAAAACCTGCTCAGGGGGGCCAGGCGTAGTGAGCACAGCAGCTCTTCTCAGTAGGTCTTGCCCCTATGAGGCAGCTGTGGAGGCTGAAGATCTTCACCTCCCACAGCTGCCTAAATCTCCTCCTCCCCTGGGTTCCTCCCAAGCAATCTGAGACTGTGTCTGCGTGCCTGTCTTTGCTCCTACCTCTTCATGTCCTGGGAGACCAGTGGGGAGCGGAGCTTGTCACAGCAGGAAGGGAAAACACCCAGGCTTTTTCACCAGCCTGACACATCTCTGCCTCTTGGCTTCCCTCCTCTCCTACTTCCACCTCTGATTCTGATTCTGGACTACTCTCCACCACAGGCTCTGCCTGCTCACTAAACCCTGTTACCTCTTTGGTTTCTGACACTTCCTTCTCCTAGGCTTCTCCCTCTGACCATTCATCATTGTACCACCACCAATCCCTTGGGCTCTGAGCCTTCATCCTTTGGGGGTTCCCCAGCTGGTGCCTCCCACCATTCCTCTGGGTCCATGAGAGAGGAGCAGCAGTGTGTTATCAGCTAAACACTCATTCCCAGTTTAATAAAATATAGTGTATTAATCCTGCACTGTTCTGTATGAACCAGCCATGTGAGCATTAGGCAGCCTCCTCAAGCATCTTGCAGCTTTTAATCTCAACAGAGCATGAACACACACACACAAGAGAAATGGCAACCCGAGAAACAGTTACAGATACTTTGGCCTTTTAAAACATTCACTCACATTGGCACTTGTTTCTTTTAATTACTGAAGGTAGAGTGGTAGCATTGGAAGGCCACTGACCTGAATCTAACATCCCATTGAACTTCAATGTATTGTTAAGGATGTTCAAATTTGTAGAGCTTCAGTCAGAATTTCCAGGTGTATGTTTGTCCATATATATGTATTCATTTTGGCTTCTTTGTACAAATCATATTTGGTGGTGCTCCCCCCCCCCCCGAGCCAAAGTGTTGGATGGTTTATAACAAATATTACCAAGTGATCCTTTGATATTAAGCTGGCTACACAAATTTTGATCCTTAGGGATATTATATGTTACAAGGCTGCTGTTTCATTTTGATTTTATTGGATTTCTGTAGGAGTTTCTCAAAAGCCTTGAATTATGAATTTATCACTCCAGACTCGCTTTTCATATAGAGAATAATATATATTAAAGTGAAGCAGATGGTCCAGATACGGCTACATCGTGCACTGAGACAAGTACACTAAGGCTTATTTAAAAATGCATGTATTCACAGCAGGAAGGCAGGGAGGAAATAGTTGCTAATTGTTGAATTAATAGTGGCGGCAGGGCAAGGGGGAAGAAGAGACAATAACCTACCCATAATGGAAGTGTAGACCTTTGTGTTTAGTTAACTTCCCTTCTACGCCAACCCTGTGCTTCCCAAAGGGAAGCCAAATATGCAGATCAGACCATTAGAGGCAACAAATATTCAACCTGCGTTCCGTGTGTCTGATCACTAGATGGAGATCTAAGATATGAAATTGTGGGTGTGTAGGGTGGGTTTTTTATTTTTACAGACAATTATTTGGCTTTGTATTTCCATTTGTTTCTATGTCATGGTATTTATTTATAAAGGAGCGTATAGTCTTAAAGTACTGCAGTTTCATTTCTTTTTTTGTTAAGAAGATCAGGTAGATTGGACTGTTCTACATGAATGAACTCACCTTGGTTTGAGATTAATTTTGCACCTAGCTCTAATTACCGTAATTACAGGTATGGTGCCAGAAACTAATCATATTCAGAATGAACTGCAGTCTTTTTACATTAAGAGACATTATAAAATCCTTATGCTCTATTTGTATTTTAATTGCAACAATTATATGCAGTTTTATTCACAGACGGTGTATGGAAACTGAATGATGTATGACACTATAAGGAGGCATTAGAAAGATGATGATTTTTTCAATCAAGTCATGCCTATCTTTTATATGGTATATGAAAGACAAATAATAGAAGGTGGTGGTGGGGCCACAGAACCTAGCTCAATGGTTGAAAATATGCTCACCTCCAGAAGGTTCTGGGTTCAATCCCCAGCATCCTTGTTAAAAAGATCTGGAAGAAGGAGATGGGAAGGGACCTTTCCCCTTAACCCTTAATTGCCACTGTCAGTCAGAGTAGACAATACTGGACTAAATGTGGAAATCTTATGACCAGACATAAGGCAGTTTTCTATCTCTCTGTCTTAAACCAACCTAAAAATTATGATTGAGGATTCACTTTCATTTTGCTTTAATGCAGAGTCCTGTCCTTGAAAATTGTTCAAATGTGTTGTCATGGACAAATGAGGCATTACTGCCCATCGCTGCTTCTGTGCAAGACAAAAGGCTAAAGGAAGATTCAATCAACATAAGTTTATCAAATTGAAGTGGTTTTTATATATATATATAAAAGGTGTTCTCAGATTAGGAAAGAAGTTCCAAAGATGATTGTGTGGATTGCTGCTGTTCCTTAGCTTCATATTGATAACTAATTTGAGTGAGTCACTTACAATGCAATCCTATGTATGTCTGCTTGGAAGCAGTTCTGCTGAGTTCAATGTGAATTACCCCCAGGTGAGTTCCTGTTGCTCAGTCCCTGCTCCTGCCAACCTAGCAGTTCGAAAGCATGAAGTGCAAGTAGATAAATAGGTACCGCTCCGGTGGGAAGATAAACGGCGTTTCCGTGTGCTGCTCTGGTTCGCCAGATGCAGCTTAGTCATGCTGGCCACATGACCCGGAAGCTGTACGCCGGCTCCCTCGGCCAATAAAGTGAGATAAGCGCCGCAACCCCAGAGTCGACCGCGACTGGACCTAATGGTCAGGGGTCCCTTTACCTTTAAGTATGTATCAGCCTTAGACTGATGGTTTGGGGCCTGATTCACAAATTTTATGTGGGCAATTGATGTGTGAAACTTTGTAGCATCAAGCAGTGACTTCCTTGTATAAATTAAGTGGGCTTTTTAAAAAAACAAAAAGAATTCAGAATAACAGCTAGGGGAGGGTCGAGATGTGTTCCACAGGGGTTGTATTTAACGCTTTGCTCCTGCCCCACAGTCCTGATGAAAATTCCCCTCTGAATCACACTCTTAATGTCAGGATGGAACTGGAAAAGTTTGAGTGTGATCACAGCATGCTACGGGTAACAATGCACTGCAGTATTGCAAGCCCATTTTAAAAATATAATGTGTATTTTAAACTACTGTTTCTATTAACACGTGGGCTATTTTTAAGCTGACTTGTCTGTAACTTCTGGCTTTTACTGATAAAATCTATATTAAAACTATGTTCTATGTAAACCGCTTAGAGGGGTCTTGACAATTAAGCGATATACCCTTTTTATTTTTAATTTTTAAATAATAATAAAGGAATGGAAGCTACACAAAGATGAACAGCTCCCAGTGGCTCGCACGCCATGTGCTGTCTAGCAGGCTAATTAGAAGCAGATTGCAGGCAGAGTTTGAAGGGTGGAAGGCAACTGTTGCACAGCCAGAAATACATAATTTTCCCACAGAGTCGTTCACTGCAGCATTCCAGAGCCAGATTTAATTCTACAGTTTCTTAATACCACTATTCACAATTCCCCCTTTTTACTGTTATTATTAAATGAATGCATAGAGGAAAGGTCATGGTTCCTCACAGTGAAAAATGTTGCGGCAGTTGCCACAATTCCTCGGTTGAAACAGTTATTGGGTTACCAACTTTATGTCAGCCACAAGACAGTAGATGCCTCCACTATTCCTCTTGTGCAGAGCTCCACCAACCTTACCTGCATCAGCTGAATGAAGTCAGATGCAACAGCAGAATGTCCTGGTAAAGGTAAAAGGTAAAGGACCCCTGGACGGTTAAGTCCAGTCAAAAGTGACTATGGGGTTGTGGTGCTCATCTTGCTTTCAGGCCGAGGGAGCCGGCGTTTGTCCACTGACAGCATTCCAGGTCATGTAGCCAGCATGACTGAACCACTTCTGGCACAATGGAACACTGTGACAGAAAACAGAGTGCACAGAAACACTTTTTACCTTCCTGCTAGAGCAGTACCTATTTATCTACTTGCACTGGCGTGCTTTTGAACTGCTAGGTTGTCAGGAGCTGGGGCAGAGCAATCACCCCGTTGCAGGGATTTGAATCACTGACCTTCTGATTGGCAAGCCCAAGAGGCTCAGTGGTTTAGACCACAGCACCACTCACGTCCCAGTTATGTCCTGGTCCATAATGATGCTGTAATGTTGGAATACTACAGCTGTGTTAACTTATGCTATGTTAGGCTAGAACCAGACTGCAAGCAATAAGTTACTACCATGTTTCTCATACCTAAAATATAGCCTCTTTTTTTTTTTTTTTTTTGCAAAAGCAAGGAAGCCCCCCACCAAACAACAACAATTATTTCAACCAACGAGGAACATGAAACAAAGATGGAAGGGAAGCATATTCTCAGGGGTCAGGAGAGAATATGCACTCAGCTCAGACAAAAACAATCTTTGCCACTTCTGTGAAGCTAAAACTACATCAGAATGGATATATAATATGGCTGTTGAAGTGCTAATTAGCTTTGCTTGGTAGCTGGCTATGATCTTGCTTGGATCAATCTGACAGGAACAGGAGTGTGCAGCACCAAATTGCTTGAAATCACGTTTTTTTTGTTTTCTTGTCCTTTCAGCATTTACCTCCCCTGTCATGTAGATCTTATGACATGTATTACCAAGAGATGTACAGAAAATTACATGCCTAGACTCTTCTCTATAATGTTTAGTTAATTTGGACACCTGCCCCATTCTACTTTTAAAACACTGTCTAGAATGTTTTCATGGTAATAGCATTTGATGCCATGTACTATTAAATGCAGTTATTATCACAATCTATGACATTCTGGGAACTGCAAAGAATGCTGCTGAGCCATAGTTTCTTATATAGGAACTTCTGGCTGGAATCTCAGAATGGCTGCCATTATTCTACACCTGTGGACTTATACTACACCATGATGAAAAACAAACAATGAAACTGCAAAGCAGTGTTTAGAAAAAGAAATGAAGAACTCCTGCTTACCTGTTAATTCCTCTGAAATATGCAAATAACCCCAAATTCACCACCTGAAAACAGGGTGAGAAATATGGGAAGGTATTTTCACTCAGCTCTACAATTAACCACATATACTGAAAGTATCCTGAGATATTAGGTTGCACATTCATAGCCACTTATCTGGGAGCAAGCCCCATTGAAGAGGTGGGCTTTATTTCTGAAGAGACATATATAGGATCACTGCATTGTTAGGGGACAAGAATCTTATCCACCAGGGAGGGAAACCTCTAGCTTCTACCAGCTTTTGCCACCATGGCCAATAGAGGGAACTGTAGTCCAGCAATAGCTGGAGGTCCACAGGATCTCCATCCCTATTATGTATAGTGGTGGGGATTTAGTGTTTTAATTGGGCTCACAGCCCAATATGTCCTTCTGAACAAAGCAAGACTTTTTACAGCACTGGGAATCACAAAGTGACTGTTCCAATACAAAAGACTGTGGGTTGTTGCCAGAAGGTTGAGTTTTACAATCTCGTAGTCATGATAAAGCTTTCCACAGCTTAATTTAAGGCTTATCCACACTTAAGTTTTCTCTGTACTTTCAAGGCATGGTCTAAGTTTTAAAGCTCCATGTCCAAATACACTTTTTTTTTGGCTCCACGGAATCCACGGAAAACTTGAATTGCCATTTGTTTCACTTCAGCTTTAAAGAGCGAGTTTTAAAGACCTATGCCTAGAAAGAGCAGGGGAATCAGTAAGTGTGCATAAACTCTTAGGCCCAAGGCCCACTGGTTAAGAGCATAGACCAGTGGTTCCCAATTAACTAAGTACTGTGAAACCTCCTACTTTTGAAAATTTTGATATCTCTATGGTAATTTTTGCTATGTGATTGGAGCCACAGACCCCCTGGGTGGGTTATGTGAAACCCCTGGGGTCTGCGGATCACCAATTGGGAACCACTGACATAGACCTTTTCAGTCTTGCAAAAAAGAAAAAAAAGATAGCTGGTGTAGGAAGGATACTTTAGACAGGGATAGAGAACTTGTGGCTCTCAAGGTGTTGCTGGCCTGTCTTTGCCTTCATCTTTGACCATTGGCCATGATGGTTCAGGTTGATAAGAATGAGAGCCCAACAACATCTGAAAAGCAGGGTGGCTATTTTTTTTTTTTTTATGGGACATACAAGGGGTTGCCTGTATTCACATGGAATTTGACCATTTGCCTGCTTTTTCAGATTCCTTATCAGGCAGATTACTATAGAAGAAATACCGTATTTTTTGCTCCACAGGATACACCTTTTCCCTCCTAAAAAGTAAGGGGAAATGTGTGTGCGTCTTATAGAGCGAATGCAGGTGGGAGACTCTGCTCGGCGCTCCCTTTAAAGAGCCACGTGGAGCGTGTGTGCGGCTCTTGGGGGCTTTTCCCCGAGGAGGGAGAAGGGATTGATACACTGCCCTTCTCCCTCCTCGGGGAGAAGGGCAGCCTATCAATCCCTTCTCCCTCCTCGGGGAAAAGCCCCCAAGAGCCGCACACGCACTAGGCACGGCTCTTTAAAGAGCGCGTGGCTCTTGGGGGCTTTTCCATGAGGTGGGGGAAAGGACTGAGGGGCTGCCCTCTGTCCCTTCCCCCACCTCCCAGAAAAGCCACAAAAGCTGCTGCCAGGCTCTGCTCAGCGCTTCCTTGTAGGGGCTCCTTTTCGTCCCTCCTCCCGCTTTGCTGGGAAGCCAGCCGAAGAGTCGCTGAACAGCTATCGCTCTTGCTCTGCTGGCTTCTTAGCAAAGCAGGAGGAGGGACGGAACAGTTTAAAGCAAAAAAAGCGAGAGCCGCTTACATGCTCTGCGCAAAAATTTTTTTTCTTGCTTTCCCCCTCTAAAAACTAGGTGCGTCTTATGGAGTGAAAAATACGATATCTCCACTTCATAGGATGAGAAAGAGAAACAGCTCACCAAGAGGTTACACTGTTAAACAAGCACCAACTCTGCTTGCTCAGCTTCCGATTAGTTTGCACTCTATAATTTTCCACTTCCAGATTTGTGTTCAAAACAGAAGCCGTGGCATTACTTTCCTGAATGATACCTGGCATTCCAAATGAAAAGACCCATTCCCATTTATACAGTAATGATGTGGCTATATTTGGCATTTTGCAGGGATAACTTAACGAGGTGCGGCTTGACAAGCATCTACATCGTATGATATGTTTAATTGCAGTCTCCAAAACTTTTCAAGGGAAAAGGCAGCTGTCTCTGTCGGGTAACAGAGATGTCAAATGAAAGAGAGACGGATCATGAAAGGCAGTTTATTAATATGTGTTTCTGTGTCTGACACTTTCATTAAGCTTTGGGCCAAGTCCCTTGACTGCACTCCTGATGAAAAATTGCATCCTGCTTTGTGACTTTCAAAATCTCAGGTGCAGATGTGCCAGCCCCATTCCTAAGCAAAACTTTACAAAAAGTTATTTGTTCAAAGAATAAAAATCTGTTTGGATTTATTAGGAAAGATAAGGTTGCGCTTGACAGCAGGTAAAGGGTACACAATGAATCATGGAAATACCCCATAGAGAGTTTCATACCCCTTATTATTATACTGCTTCATTAGAGATTTTAAGCTTGCCTAATCCCAAAGCAAGGAACACTACAATTAAAATATATATAAAATGTCAAGCAAATAAAACAAAGCAAGTATGAAGGCACCACATCGCCTGGTTAACAAAAGCCAGACTATTTAAATAACAATAATCTTGTTGTGCTTCCCAAATCCATGAAGCGTTAAGCGTACATAGGAAGAGACTTCAACAACAGACTCAGATAAAATTCTTCCATCCATTCCTACGAGAACAGGGATGGGGGACCTTCAGCCCATGGGCCTAATCTGGCCCATGAGCCTGTTTCAGCCAAATCATGCCCACCTGCAGGTACAGGTGGGGCTTGGTCGACTGGCAGTGCCTGCAAAGCCCCTTGCGCAGCACTTATCCTGAAACCAGCTGCTTGTTGGGCAATTGGGGCACGGCACAAAGTGCTTAGCAAGCCCAAACAAAGGACTTACAAAGCCCCTTGTGCAGAACTTGAAAAACACCACAAGGTCCTTTCCAGTTTCCAGTTTCCTTTCCAGACCCCTTTGATTGGTGCTGAGAGCACATCTTCCAAAGAATTTTGACATGTGCCAATCACTTGGCATCATTATGGAGTCAGCTGGTTGACAGGTAGATGGTTCAACCTACCTGTCGAAGTTGATTGGTGGCAGGTGGAGGAGACAAAGAACTGGCCTCCTGGGCTAGGAAGATTCCCCATCTTTACCCTAGGTTAGAAGATGGGCTCTCTCACATTCTTCATCAGTCTAATACAGACCTCATAAGCCTCCAGGTTAGAATAATATATAAAGCCTGAGTTGGTTACTGGTACCATCACTCACCTTGCTGGCTAGACAAAGGAGGAGATAGTATCTAGTGTGTAGTCACAACTGCAGCTTTCTAGAAGGTCCTGAGTGGTCTCCCACAGAAAGAATTCATGATGGTGAAAGGGAGAAATTAATGCTGGAGTAAGTAGGGGGATAACAGAAACATCTGGGTATAAAAGACAAGAGCCAGAAGGCACTGAGGGAGACAGCGGAGTAGAAAGAAAGAAAGCATGTCTGGCTGCAACATGGTTGAATCCTGCTGCAAGGCAGGGTCATACTCCCTGTAGCTGGAATGACAGGGCATCTGATAGGTAATGGCTGTATCGCTGGAGAAAGAGGGCCATATCTGATCTTAGTAGTCGGAGCAGTCCCACTAAAATTTAGAAACATGAATACCTTAGGTCTACGATACAGCCCAGATGGGAGTTTTCATTTCAGAGAATCGGAGGCATTCTAGAGGAAGGATCATTGGGTGTGGTGCAAATGCTTGTCCTGCTTTTTCCTTTTGGGAAACAGGTTTGACAGGGATTTTGCATTGTTTCAAAAATCTGTCAAATGTGTTTGACAAGAGGTGACAGCAGGACAAAAGAAATAGGAATGCATGTCATGGGAAAAAGTTCTCTCTCAAACCACTCCATTTTCTTTTTAAAAATTGTGTCCAGCCCAGGTTTTCACATCTAAATGATTCTCTTTTACCAAACCATGACAGTTTCCAATCCCTGCTGGAAAAGGAACCCCAAATCAGAAAATGAAGAGGACGTTTTAACCCAGCACATGCCTGTGTGACATCGTATCCAGCTCTTGCCAGGATTACATTCATCGCGTTTCCGGAGCATGATTATTTGCTGAAAAGACGTTATCAGCTTTCCAAGTCATGCTTGGCCTTTTCCCAGCAGAAATCCCATGTATAAGCATGAGAGTATAGCTATAAGTCTGAGAAATAAAATGCTGAGTGATTGAAGAAAGCAGAAGCGTAAGTAGTAAACAATTTCACCGAGCATCTTCATAAGCAAAGGGAAGAGATTAAAATGTAACGATGAAAATGGACCCCTCCACACCCCACAGTCACAATTATGGTTAGGATTATTAAGGCAGCAATGCAAACCACAAATATCTGGATAGGCTTCAATGAAATAACGGAATAAGCATGTGCATTACTTAATTAGGACACAGTTGCCAGAGCCTTTTTATTGATTTACATTTAATATTTAAATTAATATGCATCCTTGCTACCACCAGCCAAAGGCATTTCTCTCCCTCAGGTTATCTTTTATTAGATAATAACATCCAGAGATGGCAGTGGGAGGCATGAAACTCCAGTTCCCCCTGGAATTATGCTGCTCAAAACAGCTGCTTTATCTCACTTTATGGTAAGACGTCCCCTGACTCTTGGGACGTTTGCTGAGATTCTCAGCATGTCATATAATTACAAACATGTTATCAGTCATGCAGAATGAGGAGGGCCAAGTTATTTGATATCTGCTGGGTAAGTAAGCAAAAGAACACAGAAGGGCATCGGTGATAATGTTACCGACGTGTGCCCATGGGAATAAGAGGGGAAAACACTGATGCAAGGAACATTATTCCCTAAAGGCCTGCATATTCTCTGTGAATACTCTGATGCTCAGCACATGACATTGGAAGCATGCCTCAATTATTTCAATGGGTCTCATTTCTTAATTGGAACCTTCTACTGAGCCAGACCAATGGTCCAGTAGCTAGTTCAGTTAGTACTGTCTGCAGTGAGCTCTGAAGCTCAGTTTCAGATAGTTCCATACCTGGAGAAGCCTGGAATTGAATTGGGGACCTGCTGCTTGCAGTGCATGTTCTCTACTGCTAAGCTATGGCCCTTCCCCAACTGTATATACTTAATCGGTTGTATATATGGAGTATGCTGCACATTTCTTCTTGATTTGAAAAAAAGTGAAGACTAAACTCAGAGGGTATCAGCAACAGCCTTCACCGAATATCCATCTGTGTTGTTCCAGATTAAACACAAGCTAGTCCTGCGTGGATGCCAAAAATAACAGTGCACTTTCCCTCTACAGAATGGGAGCTGAATTTATATGTTTGCACTCATTTCCTCCCTCTAAAACCATTGTGTTTTGGGTGGGGGAGGAGAGTAATTAGCAGAGTAGTGTGACAACATCTGCTAAATGGTTCCTATGAAATTCAACATATTGATTTGTTGGCACTTTCAGTTACTGCATGATTGTACTGCATGAACAGTTTTAGACTCAGAAATATGAATCCTAAATTCCACATGAAGTAGCAACTCTTTTGGCCTGTAGGTTTAACTGCTGCATACAAGGCGGGGAGGGTGAGAGCATTTGAAAGTACCTGCTATTTATTTTCTCTCTCTAAGTATGATACCTCAAAATTTACCTCTCTAAGTATGATACCTCAAAGCAATTTACACAGTGATTAAATGTAGGCATCTAGTCACCCTTCCAGGCATTCAGAAGTTCTACAAACAACTCTGTTGGATTCCTGCTGAGTGTGACTTTCCAAGTTCAGTTACTGTCAGGGAACAACAAGGGTCCTATTCAGCCCATTCCAATGCATAAACATTTGGGGAAAGGGGAGAGCAGGATCAGCTTAGTAATCCTACCACACATTCCACGCTCCCCAGACCTCACTCTTGACATATACACACTCAATGTCTGCAGAGGTGTCCTACCCTATCCCTAGTACCCAACATCAGATACAAACACTTAAAACAATCAACTACTGGTTAGATGATGGGGAGGGGGAGCCTGGAGAGGGAGACACAATGACGTTTCCTCTCTGACCCTTGAGTCTGCGTTGATGCTACCCTAGGCATTCTGGTGGGCAAAGAAGTGGAACTCCACCTTCTCAAGTTTCATTGACAAAGACCAGGTCAGCCTTCTGGATGATTATAAATGATCAAGCAATAAATAACAGCACCTTAAGGCTTGCTGTTAGGGGACGCGGGTGGCGCTGTGGGTAAACCTCAGTGCCTAGGACTTGCTGATCGCAAGGTCGGCGGTTCGAATCCCCGCAGTGGGGTGAGCTCCCGTCATTCGGTCCCAGCTCCTGCCCACCTAGCAGTTCGAAAGCGCCCCTAAGTGCAAGTAGATAAATAGGTACCGCTTTATAGCGGGAAGGTAAACGGCGTTTCTGTGTGCGGCGCTGGTGCTGGCTCACCAGATGCCGCTTAGTCACGCTGGCCACGTGACCCGGAAGTGTCTCCAGACAGCGCTGGCCCCCGGCCTCTTGAGCAAGATGAGCGTGTAACCCTAGAGTCGGACACGACTGGCCCGTACGGGCAGAGGTACCTTTACCTTTATCTTTAAGGCTTGCTGTTATGACTCAGAGTACTGCGGCTGAGGAATGGGACAGGCCCTCCTTCTCACCTAGCATGTGATGAGCCCCCAATGCATCTCCCTCTGTCTAAAACAACTGGTACATTTTCTTTTGTTCTTTCTTCCTATCTGGCAAGCTTTTACATTTCTCTAATACTTAAAGCATTTTTGAGTCATAAGAAACAAACCATCATTTTTTAAAAAACAAACACCCACCTTATTAATAAACTTACTGGCAAGTTGTCACAACGTGAAAGAGAATTAACAACAGAGGGTATAAATTTGCACTCCTGTGGGCATTCATGAAATGTCATCACATCTTTTAAGAAGAAAGGATGTACTGTATGTATAGTAGAAAGGCAATTAGAAGGATGATTATTTTTCTGTTTGTTTAGTACCTAGAAATTGCAGTGCAAATATTATTTGCAGTATCTGTACAAAACGGAATGAAAAGGCAAGGCTGTTTTCAGCAAATGGCAGAATTATTACATGAAATAAAGAGCAAACTCTGTAGTTGTGCTTTGGTAGCAAAAAAAGAGAGCCCCATTTCCCTAGTCCCTTTCTTTTGAGCCTTGAGTTGATTCATAACTTCAAAAATGGCTGATGTTTAATCTTTCTTTATATGGTATTGTTTTGCTTTTCTAGGCCACATGTGACTGTAATAGCATCATAGTACTAAATGGAACTAAGGCCGAGTGCATGCATTCTGGTTCAAGTTCACAATGGTTGTACTGAGTTTATGGGACAAAGCCACTACACTCGTATTAATGATATAGTGAGCCCTAGAATCACTTGCCCTGGGTGGGTGTGCTGGTCACAGGGGTGGTCTATAAGCTGCTGGTACGCATCCTGAGAAGATGAAGGCTCCATGTGCAAGTAGGTCTCAGGTCTGAGAACTGGTCAGTCTGTTCTAGACATAATTGCGTTGCCCTTGAAGAAGCAGTGCATAGTTTGGAGATTCTCCTCAATCATAGAAGCATAGAATTGTAGAGTTGGAAAGGACCACAAGGGCCATCTAGCCCAATGCAAGAATCTTTTTGTTCAACCCATGACCTTGAGATTAAGTCTCAAGAAATGTTATCTGTTGTGTTCTTGATTCATTTACGTTATTGGTTCATAAATATATCAAAGAAAATTAATGGCAGTATTGATTCTTTTTCTTTGATGAAAGAAAAGTCAATAGCTATTCAAAATGAGGAAAATACTTTGTAAGGAAAATCTGCCCATTTCTGAAAATAGACAACAGTATAATTCTTCAAACCAACAGAGACCTAGGCTAGATCTAGACACATCAAAGAAGCATTTCAGCTAAACTCGTAAACTTTGTATGAGATGTCGGGTTGGCCAAAATGAAACTCCACAGCGCCATCTGGTGTCACAGTGTTAGAATGCATATACAACACATATAAAGTGCTTTTTCTTTGCCAATGTAGCTAAGTCCTTAGATGTAGTTTGGGGTACTAAAAACAATCACTGCTCTTCCTTTACACCTTAGAACCTCAACTAGAAAAGGCAAGCTTAGCCTCTGTTACTCATGCACTAGTGAGATACAAACTAGTGCCCATGTTCACCCTTAGTTTTTAAAAATGTCTGGGAAACTTCAAATGGTGAAAAATGTAGCTGCTCAGATTTTGGGGTGGGGGACAACTGTTGGAATATGCAACAGAGATATTACATGACTGTGCAAGTTAATAGTGTGTCTCTAGGCCTAATTTGAAATGCTGGCCTTTGGAGCAAAATAGACTTGGGGCACGTTATTTGAAGACTTGGCTTCATCTATATGAATATGTGCAGGCACTGCTCTTAGTACAAGACTGATTGAGATTTGTGAGAATCAGAAGCAGGGTCTTCTCGGTGGTGACCCCACAATTACAGAGAGCTCCCTCCAAAGTAATATCTGTAGAGAATTTTAAATGGGCTCTGCAAAGTAACTCATTTCAATTTGCTTTTCTTAAAGGAGCTATAGTGCTGATGATGTAAAACTTTCTTTAAATTGATGCGGGCAAGTTTATAATGCTGTGCTCCTGGTCTGTGAACTGCCTGCTTGGTTACGCGGGTGATTTAATTGAAATGTGACATTGTATTTTATGGTTGCTTTTATGTTAAGGGGCTGTGCCCTGAAAGCGTTCTTAAAAATGTCTATTTTTAAACAAAATAAATTAAGAAATACACAAATAAAACACCACATCACCGGTGGCTGTAGGTTTCTGTTCTGCTGTCACTGCTACAACGGTACTGTTTTGTTGGCACCACCATTTTAAATTCGCCGTACAAGCTGGATGGTAAACTTTAAGTAGCTACTGTATGAAAACAAAAAAGAGCATATGACAAATGAGAGTTTACAAAGGGAAAGGTCATCCTCAGCTGCGACTTGCATCAATAAGGCAGGAATCCTAAATATCTTAACACTGATCAAAGAGTGACTTACTTCTGAGTAAACATATGCAAGATTGCAGAGTTAGACACTATGAGATCTCAAGCATTCCGCAGGTAATCAATTTGAGATATTTGGCATAAAGCCTGTCTACCTGGAAAGTGGAATATATATTCATCTCCATGCAGTTTTCTAAGGGCTTTTCTTCACCAGCTCCAAGTGAAAGTAGGGGGGGGAGTGTAAAAAACATATTTCTTTCATATTATTCATATTGTAGATCAAGCAGGAGTTGGAGCTGTTAAAAGCTGGTTTATTTCTCTGGAGAAAGAAGTGTTTACATTGCATTGCTAACCCCCACTGATTGAAGATCGAATACCTGTTATTTTGCTGCTTTTTTATCAAAAGAGTTAAAGACTTTGGTAAATAGAAGCTTGCTTCTTAAGAATTTGTTCTGTGAAAAACAGCTAATATTGTGGATGTAGTACATCTGCTTGTTCCTCCTGCATTATTCAAAGCTTGGTTCCCTGCAACTGATTTGCAAAAGGACTGCTGCTCGTTTGCAGCGGCAGCCGATGAACCAGGCCCCATCTATACTCCCGATTGTTGATCATGGTGTCATGGAATCATAGAACTGTAAAGTTGGAAGGGATCCAAAGGGTCATCTGGTCCAAAAACAGGCCAGTGGCCCATCTTTTCCAGCAACCTGTTCCCACAGGAGTCCAACCAGATGCCATGGGAAGCTCACAAGGAAGGTCTAAGAGCAACAGTTCTCTGCCCACCTGAAATTCCAAAGCAACTGGTGTTCAGAGCCATACTGATTCTGCCTGTGGAGGGAGAACATGGCCAGTAGCCATGATATCCTTATCCTCCATGAATTTGTCTACTCTTCTAAAGGCACCCAAGTCTGAGGCCATCACTGCCTCCATTGGGATAGAAGACAATAGCTTAGCTATGTACTGCATAAATACTTCCTGTTGTCTGTCCTGAATCTTCCAACATGCAGCTTCATTGGATCTTCACAAGTTCTGGTGCCACAAGGGTAGAGGGACTTTCCTCTATCCGCTTTCTCGGTGCTGTGTATAATTTCTGACAAACATCTACCATGTCTCCTCTTACTTGCCTTTTTCTGAACTAAAATGTCCTGAACGCTGCCACATTTCATGTCAGGAGAGTCACTTTATCCTCTTATAATAACTACTAGTAATAATTTATTATTCATGCCCTGCCCATCTGGCTGGATTTCCCCAGCCACTCTGGGCAGCTCCCAATAGAATATTAAAAACACAATAAAACATTAAACATTAAAAACTTCCCAAAACAGGGTTGCCTTCAGATGTCATCTAAAAGTCAGCTGTTTATTTCCTTGACATCTGATGGGAGGGCGTTCCACGGGACGGGCACCACTACTGAGGAGGCCCTCCGCCTGGTTCCCTATAACCTCACTTCTCACAGTGAGGGAACCACCAGAAGACCCTTGGAGCTGGACCTCAGTGTCCAGACTGAATGATGGGGGTGCTCTTGATAATTTTAAGTCCTCTCTTCTGAACCTCTTCCAACTCTACAATGTCCTTTTCGAGATCAGATGACCAGAACTGTGCGCAGTACTCCAAATGCAGCTGCGCCACAGATTTGTATAACAGGGTTATAATATTGGCAGCTTTATTTTCAAATCCTTTCTCAATTATCCCTAGTGTGGAATTTGCCTTTTTTCAAGATGCCATGTCCTGGGTCAACATCTTCATTGAAACCAACACCACTTGGGACCCAGAGACTACAGTTAACTTCAGCAGCAATCAGCCACCAAAACTGATGGCTGCTTCTTCTCACATTTCTCTGTGAGACAGATGACCTTATGCCAAATATTAACTCTCAGTCTGCCAATGCTGCCAGTAGCATTTTACTTCCACACTTGAGCATGTGGGACCCAACTTAGTTTTGAGAAAGATCTTTACTTAAAAAGAGATTCTTGAAAGAGAAAAGTCTCCAGCAGTTGATGGAAATACAAAAGAGACAGTATCTGGATAATATTTTGTAGGAAGGAATTCCAAAGGGTATGTGCCACAACTCTAAAGGCCTAGTTGCCATATTGTGTGGGACAGACCTCCTGATACAATGATATCTATAGGAGGCCTTCAATGGCAGATCACAGTAATCAGCTAAGCATATATAAGAGTGAGGTGGCCCTTCAGATATCCAGACCCCAAGCTGCATGCAACCAGCACCCTGAACTTAGCCCAGTTTGGTAGCATCCATTCTTAATTTTTAACACGTTATGACACCACAGCATTGTAAGTTAGAAAATTACCATGTAAGAAAGGGAAAGAGACCTTCCATTATCTATTATGCATCGTATTTTACTATACTATCACTATCTCGTTTTAAAAAAACCTTTTAAAGTGCGCTGTTTCATGCATTATTCAGATCTACTTACTTTTTGTTCCCGCTTTTTTGAAATTCGTCTTGAAAGGTAGGCATGTGCCGTTTTCTTTAAATGCTGCTACTGTGTTGTTATGGAACAGAAACAGGATCTATAAATGAACAGAACAATAGACCTTCAGCAGGGAAATGAGGAGGAAAAAAAGAACTAAGAAGATCTGCATCACATACAGGCTATTCCAAGGACATGATGCCAAATTGTGATTCCAACCCTGCACTGGAAAGATTTCAGGTGGGGGTTGGCAGAGGGCTCAACTTCTAAAGATTTCAAAATATTAACTCCCCACTTCCTCAAGTAGGAAGGAGGTGTAGTAATGCCACCTGGTTTTGGTTTCCTTTGGATGACTTATCATGTTTTAATAATGTTTGTTTTAAAATATGAAGGTAGATATGTCAAGCGAAACTGCATTGTACCAGGTTAGGCTATTTATCCAGTGAGGCCAGTACTGTCTACTCTTATTGGCAGTGTCTCAGACAGAGGTCACCTGTTTCCTGGTCCTTTCAACTGGAGCCTTGCAGCTATTACAGAGAAAATAGGAAAGGAAAATGAAATGGATAAAAGCTTGAATGACTGAACAGTCCTATTGCATTATGCTAGTATGATTATCCCTGTCCCTTTATTTTTACTGTCAATCCGAATGTGGAAAATTCATCTTTATTTCTCTGCATGTTTCAAATGCAGTTATCCAATTAAATATCGGATACACCTTTATGCACAGTTCTTCTGGCAACCCATGAAATACCTTAAAAAACAATTCCGTTATAAAAAGAAGCCCTTCAGCTTTCACCATCCTCATTATTTTTTTTAAATAATAAAAGGTAAAGGTAAAGGTACCCCTGCCCGTACGGGCCAGTCTTGACAGACTCTGGGGTTGTGCGCCCATCTCACTCAAGAGGCCAGGGGCCAGCGCTGTCCGGAGACACTTCCGGGTCACGTGGCCAGCGTGACATCGCTGCTCTGGCGAGCCAGAGCCGCACACGGAAACGCCATTTACCTTCCCGCTGGTAAGCGGTCCCTATTTATCTACTTGCACCCGAGGGTGCTTTCGAACTGCTAGGTTGGCAGGCGCTGGGACCGAGCAGCGGGAGCGCACCCCGCCGCAGGGATTCGAACCGCCGACCTTTCAATCGGCAAGTCCTAGGCGCTGAGGCTTTAACCCACAGCGCCACCTGCGTCCCATTTTTTAAATAATATTTATTAAAATTTCCAATAGAAGCATACAAATACCAATACAGACAACAACAATAAAAACAAAACAAACAAACAAAAACAAAACAACAGGTATAATTTCGAATCTTATTTTCTCAACCTATTTTCCCCGACTTCCTCATACCTCCCCGTTTTGTATTCTAATTTCATTATCCAATCAGCAAATCCATTCCCTTATTTCCCAGGAGTTTTTTTTTGCTAATTCCATTCCTTTTCTTAATCAAGGTCTCTGAAAACCACATTATTTTTAAACCCCTGTCTATCTAGCATTCATTAATCTTATAGTATTTATTAAGATAGTTTTTAAATTTCTTCCAATCTTCTTCCACTGTCTCCTTCTCCTGGTCGCGGATTCTGCCCGTCATCTCCGCCTGTCCCATGTAGTCTGTCATTTTCATCTGCCATTCTTCCAAAGTGGGTAGATCTGGTGTCTTCCAATACTTTGCAATAAGGATCCTTGCTGCTGTTGTGGCATACAAAAACAAAGTTCTATCCTTCTTTAACACCACATGGCTAACCATACCCAGGAGAAAGGTCTCTGGTTTCTTCAAGAAGGTATATTTAAATACCTTTTTCATTTCATTATAAATCATTTCCCAGAAAGCCTTTATCCTTGGGCATGTCCACCAGAGGTGAAAGAATGTACCTTCATTTTCTTTACATTTCCAACACTTATTATCTGATAAGTGGTAAATTTTTGCAAGCTTGACTGGGGTCATGTACCACCTATATATCATTTTCATAATATTCTCTCTCAAGGCATTACATGCCGTAAATTTCATACCGGTGGTCCACAACCTTTCCCAGTCCGCAAACATAATGTTATGACCAATATCTTGTGCCCACTTAATCATAGCTGATTTAACCATTTCCTCTTGCGTATTCCATTTCAACAGCAAGTTATACATTTTTGACAAATTCTTAGTATTGGATTCTAGCAGTTCTGTTTCCAATTTTGACTTCTCCACCTGGAAACCAATTTTCCTGTCCAACTTGAAAACCTCCATTATTTGATAATAGTGAAGCCAATCTCGCACTTTATTTTTTAGATTCTCAAAACTCTGCAATTTCCACTTGTTACCCTCCTGTTCTAGGATTTCAGAATATTTTGGCCATTTAGACTCCATGTTAAGTTTTTTCAATGCCTTTGCCTCCATTGGTGACAGCCACCTTGGAGTTTTATTCTCCAACAAATCTTTATATTTAATCCAAACATTATACAATGCTTTCCTGACAATATGGTTTTTGAAACCTTTATGAGCCTTAACCTTGTCATACCACAGATATGCATGCCACCCAAAAAAATTATTAAAGCCTTCCAAATCTAAAAATGTCTGTGTTCTCAAGAAGCAGCCAGTCCTTCAACCAGCAGAAAGCTGCTGATTCATAATAAAGTTTCAAGTCTGGCAGGGCAAATCCCCCCCCCCCTTTCTTTTGCATCAGTTAAAATCTTGAATTTTATTCTGGGTTTTTTGCCCTGCCAGATAAATTTAGAAATATCTTGCTGCCATGTCTTAAAACACTCCATCTTGTCAACAATTTGCAATGTTTGGAACAAAAATAACATTCTAGGCAATACATTCATTTTGATAGCTGCGATTCGACCCAACAAGGAGAGCTTCAAATTTGACCAAATTTCTAGATCCTTTTTCACTTGGTTCCAACATTTCTCATAATTGTCTTTAAATAAGTTCATATTTTTAGCTGTCATATTAATCCCCAAGTATTTTACACTCTTAACCACAGTTAAACCTGTTTCATTCTGAAACCTCTCCTTCTCCCCTACTGTTAAATTTTTCTCTAATACCTTAGTCTTAGATTTGTGTAATTTAAATCCTGCCACTTGACCAAACTCTTGAATTAATTCCAAAACCCTTTTGGTGCTAAATTCTGGCTCTTGTAATGTAAGTACCAAGTCATCTGCAAATGCTCTCAGTTTATATTGTCTCGCTCCGACCTGAACCCCTTTAACCAGCTAGTCTTTTCTTATCATGTTCAGCAAAACCTCCAGGACCGAAATAAAAAGTAGTGGGGAAATTGGGCACCCCTGACGTGTCCCTTTTTCTATCTTAAATTCTTCTGTTACTACGTTATTTACAATTAACTTTGCTTTTTGTTCAGAATATATTGCGCCTATACCATTTTCAAAACCTTGGCCTACCCCCATCCCATGGAGATTCTTCTTCAAAAAGGTCCAGGAAATATAGTCAAAGGCTTTCTCCGCATCCACAAATATCAGAACAGCTTTTGTATTTGTATTAACTTCTAGCATTTCCAAAATGTCTATTATATTCCTTACGTTGTCTGATAAATGCCTTCTCGGGAGAAAGCCCGATTGGTCCCTGTGAATCTCCCCCATCAAAACTTTTTTCAGTCTCTTAGCTAAAATGTCAGCAAATATTTTATAATCCACATTTAATAAGGAAATTGGGCGGTAGTTTTTAAGTTGAGTCTTTTCGGTCTCTGTCTTCGGTATAAGCGTGATAAAAGCCTCTTTCCACGTTTCAGGTGCTTCTTTCCCCTCCAAGATGTCATTACAGACTTCCTTCAAAGGTTGTATTAGCCAGTCTTTTAAAGTCTTATCAGGCCCCGGAGATTTGCCCAGTTGCATGTTTTGAATGGCACTTTCTATTTCTTGTTCAGTTATTTTCTGATTTAAAGTTACTTTACCTTCACGTGAAATTTCCTTCATCCCATTTTTCTCCAAAAATTGTTCTATATCGGTGTCTTTTTGTGGCCCTTGTGCATATAATTGTTTAAAATATCTCTGGAAGCAGCTTCTAATTTCAGTTGGATTGTTGATGTTCTTTCCATCCACTTCTAAGTTTGTCACTGTATTTAATTTCTGTCTCTTCTTCAATTGCCAAGCCAAAAATTTCCCACATTTATCCGCTGATTCAAACGTTTTCTGTCTCATTTGTTTGATTTTTCCATTCTATTTCTTGGTTCATCAATTCCATATATTGAATTTGATATAATTTAATTTCTCTCAGGATCTCCTGAGACTTTGGTTTGGATCTTAGTTTCTTTTCTCCTTCTTTGATTTTTTCCACACCATCCTCATTTTAATTTCTTCCAGGAGAGACAGACGCGAGTTAAAATGCAGCACATGTTTCGGAATGTAAAGTAAATGTTTGTGTGACCCACACAGGACATTTCCATGCAATTACAATGATAATTTTGAGCCCAACCACATGTTCGCAATAATCGCACAATCAGCTAAGCTTCAGATTTGAAATTATGGGTACCATAAAGCATTATATTGAGCCTGCTGAAAATCTGTACATGATGGCACTCGTTTGCAGTCTAGCACATCTTCCTACATTGCTGAATCGGTTGCTGCTGTAAGAACTCTAGGAAAGCAACCCACAGGCTTGTATGAAAGATGGAAATCAGGCTTAAGACTATTCAGATGCAAATAATAAGCAGGTACATCGAACAAAGGTGCCTTTGTAGAAGCTGCCTCACACATTTATTATATTGTCTTTCAACTATTGACAGTGCAGGTTAAACAGAACCAGGAAAAATAATCTCTCCTCCACACCAGTAATTGATCCATATAAATAAATAACGTTGCAATGGATTCATATTTTTATACATTCTGTTATTTCCCCAGATAGATAGGAAGAGACTATCTGGCTCTCTGGATCACTCATGCAATAAGACTGCATATTATACATATTGCCAAGTGACATTTATTCGGCTGTCAGGCAAATGTATTCTTCTTAAAACTTTTGCTCTCCTATACTGATAAAGAGATGAGATGCACTGCATGCAAAGTAGTCACTATGGTAGCAACAAACCTCTGTCCTACAGCTTCTACTTTCCCATCTTTTTTCAACTTTTCACATGTCTCCCTGAATACATTTTGCAGCCTAGGATGAAGGGCAAGAAAGAAATCAAGGCACCAAGTATAGCACCAAGTACAGCACCAGCCGAAATTATTGCACCTAAAAGGAATGGATACACTATACAGAGCATTGCATTCTACCAGCATAGAAGAGCTTCTGCACAATCTTATAACCCCTCAGCTGGTGTATCTTTGGTATATTACAAGCCTAGATGCACATATTTCAAGCTCAGTATCACAATGAACATGGTGCAGTTACTTTATCCTCTATGTATTTTGCTATCGGGCCCATTTAATTTCTCCTATCTCACTTGTTCATCCTCCAGCATAGCGTTTTGCTGCTCTTTGATGACTGACACTAGACTGGGGTGCTGGACTGTGCCATATACCAGATGCAAGCCCTCCCTGTTAGGTCCTTCCCAGGGGCAGAGGGCAAAAGACCAACATCCATCGCATGAGCAAAGATGGGAGACAGCCCAGGAGAAGCAATGGGAAGAGCAGATTGGAGTGCTTTGTGCTCTGGGCTAGAGGTTAGTGGCTGTTTGCCATGGTGTCATTTTCTTAAAGAGGGAGAGCTGAACAGCAGAGGAACTGAGGCCACATGCATTTTAATGGGGCAGGGGGGAGAGAAAAAGGAAAAGTACAGGGTCAAGTACAATTTAAGGATTCTGTGCTTTGGAACATTACACTAGCTCTTTATTTATGTAACGAATTATACAACATCACATAAAAATGACTTTTAAATGAATACTAGTAAGAACTTACATTTTAAATAACACAACTGGTGTCTTTCTGAACATAAATGCCACAGTTGGTTTATTAACCAAAATTGTAAATGTTACCTAATAGTTATTGTGTTCCTTACTAAATTTATATAGTCTAATTTCAGCAGCAAGGGCTCCCATGGTGCTTTACGGTTGCTTCTGCTATTATTTTAATTTGTGTGCTGCTTTTCTACACAGGTAAGCCCAAAATAGCTCACAACACAAGAACAACAATACATATAAACCCATCACTGATCACTACAAGTCTACAACCAGTTCATTATACAAAAAGGAAATCCAAATAAAGAGTAGCTTGTTTCAATAATGCTAACATTTTAAATCCGCTACAAAACAGAGTATCAATCATTAACATACAATATCAGCTGATAAAATATATAAGCAAGGGTCATATATTACAAAACTTTCCTGCACAGTCAGATGATAATCAAATATATAGGGTTGTATTCAACAAAGTCCTGCTCAAAATAAATTCACTGAAGTCAACGGAGCGAAGTTGGTAATGTCCATTAATTTCAATGAGTCTGTCCTGAGTATAACTAATAATGTTGGATACAACCCACACTCACCAGCCTCCATTTCACAAAAGTGCTAAGTGCCAGAAATAGCTGCCAGATTTCTTACAACTGCCAGTATAAAAAGTGCTAGACGCAAAAGTACTAAAAACAATTTTAGTTAAGTATTGCAGAGGGGCTATTGATACCGGAATTTCTCAAGACTAAAAACAAGCTCACCCAGGTAAGGGCCTTATAAGCAACCTGGCTTCACACTTCACATCAAGCCTCACATTAATAGATTGGCTTTCTAACTGTCAACAGGAAAGCCTCTAGTTTATTGTTCTTCACCCTCCCCTTCAGATGAAAATAGCATAGCACCCTCATTCTGGCTTTGCAGCACCGCAGCAAGAGGAAGCAGGGGCTGGATGGGACAAGCCTCTCCTTGTTCCCCTGCTTTCCTCAGTCAGCTACAATTCTTAAAGTGATAGTGTGTGTGTAGTGATTTTCAGTCTCTTCTCTTGTGTCCCGGATGGTCAATAAAAAAACCAACTCATACAATCAAGAAGACAGCAGAATGAAACAACACATAAGCTAGCCTGTGAAAAACTCCATAATGACTTTGAAAGATCTAAAAAGGCCCAATTTGCCCGTAGGGTAGTCATTCACACATTGCAAAAAATAATAATGTGAAAATGCAGTCACCGAAAAAAGATGAAGAATTGCGTAACATCTGCATGCACTAATTTCTATGAATACATGCAATGCTTAAAACAGCTACTATAGTTTTGTTAGATATCATTATTTCATTTATGAACTGCTTCCCATGGGTCACCTTGAACAACATATAGAAACACAGTTAAAACAATTGTATAAATAAAGACATTTTTTAAAAGTATAAATATAGAAACAGTTTAAACCAACAACGTCACATACATAAAATTGATTCAAAGCAAATGCGTATACAGTGGTACCTCGGGTTAAGAACTTAATTCGTTCTGGAGGTCTGTTCTTAACCTGAAACTGTTCTTAACCTGAGGTACCACTTTTCCTAATGGGGCCTCCCGCTGCTGCTGCGCCACGGCTGCATGCTTACTGTTCTCATCCTGAAGCAAAATTCTTAACCCAAGGTACTATTTCTGGGTTAGTGGAGTCTGTAACCTGAAGCGTCTGTAACCCGAGGTACCACTGTACCATCTGAGATAAAGATTTTAGAAGGTTTGTTGAAAGACGAATGCCTTTAGCAGGCACTGAAAGACAATAGAGGAGGTGCCTGTCTAATAAGCAGCAGTGTGGGTGCCATCCCACAGACATCATGCAGAACGGAACTCCTGATGGGATGGAAACTTCAGGATACCCTCTCCTACAGAATGCAGTGATTGGTTGAGTTTGTAGGGGGTGAGATAATCTTTTAGGTTTCCTGCACCCAGGGTGTATAGAGCTTTGCACACCACTTCCAGCACCTTGAATAGCTAAGTGGCAGCCAGTACATCACAGCTCGACAAAGTCACCCACCGAGTCACACGTGCATCTGCTGTCCAGATGCTTTAAGCTCTGCAGGCACAAGATCTCCCACCTAAGAGAGAAGAGCCACAGTACTGGTTTCTCCAATATGAACCAGGGCTCCTGATGTTACCACTGCAACGTGAGAAGGGGCCTTCAAAGATTGGTGGGTGCTCTTTGTGGGATATAAAGTTAAATATTTCCCCGCTACATTATTTCATTTCCTGCCTTTGACCACAGGTGCAGAAGTCCCAAGAATGCTTTCTGGTGGTATCAGAACTGGTGCAATGGCGACCGCGATTTCACAGTCCTATAGCAAAGGCGGCATGGACTTGTCTGAGGACAGGAGACCACAGACACATAACTTTGACATGGGGAGAGGACAGTAATAATAATTTAGCATTTCAACATGACAGAGAGGCTTTTTGAAACACACACACACACAAAACCACCTCAGTTTTGTTCTTTTCCTGTTTCCAAGTTACACAGTAGGAATCAGGAAGCTGTCTTGGGGTTTTGATCTACAATAATTCAGAGGATATCCTTGTCTCTCCCCACCTTCCTATAAATACATTGAAGAATTTTTCACCATGTACTGAGAAAAGCAATACGTAAACTCTGGAGGCTGACATTCTACACAATTATTGCAGGAGCAGTGTGTGCTTGTGAAGGGTTCCGCCCTGTTTCTTCCTTCTACACAGATTCACAGGACTGGAAGGGACACAGAGGTGATGAAACTAACACCCCTGTTCTAGGACTAGACCTTCAAATATACAGCCTTTACAGATTAGCCATTATAACATTGCTTTATTTATTTGGCATTATTTTATGCTACCTATACCTAATGTGTATGTAGCCACAACAAATGACAGACTGCTGTATGACGACACCTTCAAGTATCTGAAATGACACCTTTTCTATACAACCTATATTCTGTCTACATTCCACCCTCCCTAGATATATTCCTAAACACAATCGCCCATCCTGTTAGCATGAGGTTAAGAGAGGAAAGGGGCAGAAAACATCAGAACAATCCAGACAGTTTATTTTGAATAGTATCTGGCAGTAGGCAGGATAAATAAACTACACTCACAAGCAGGAACAGAACAGAGCACGTCACATTAGGCATTCAGATAAAGATAGCTGATTAACAATATTTCTACAAACAATATTGTGGGCATGTTTTGTTTTAAGATATCTAAATAAAATTTTCTGCTCATGGCGGGGATAATATTTCAGTGTACATATATTTCCATGCAAAGTCCCTCTTGAGATGGAGACTGGCAGTAGTTTTTAAAAGAGTTGAAAATAGTATGATGGAGTCCTTGAGCTGAATATACCTTTCTCTTTCCCACAATAACCTCCAATCAAATAGGGATGTTACAGAATATAAATAAATGGACAATTGCTAAGAAAGTCCAACGTAGGCTAGGCTGACATTAGCAGCTTGAATTACTGCATAGTCATTCCCATCTGCCCCTGCATTTCCAATTGCATACCCTCCAAGATTTATCTGATGAAAATAGGGATGTCCAGTCAGATGGGTGGATGATGATGATGATGATAATTCTATTTATACCCCACGCATCTGACTGGATTGCCCCAACCAGTCTGGATGGCTTCCAACATATATAAAAACATAACAAAACATTTATTATTATTATTATTTTTTAATAAATATTTATTAAAGATTTTCTTAATACAATAAAAAAAACAAACAAAATAACATATAATTTTTCAATATCCACATTTTCTTCACTTCTTTGGACTTCCTCGCAACTCTCGTTCCTGCGTTCCAAATTTTCGGGCTTTACCCAGCAATTTATCACCTTGTTTCAATTCTTATATTATAATTTTCCAATATTGTATCCCTAATTTTAGATAATTTAACCCAAACCTTAAAAGCTTAATTTTAACATAATATTTATCCAAAATTTATCTTTTCTTATATTTTCATTTATCTTCATATTCCTTTTAACTAACTTATTGGTGCCATATTGTTGATAATCTTACATCTTTCTTAACATTCATACAATTTACAATATTTTTGTAAATAGTCCTTAAATTTCTTCCAATCCTCCTCCACAGCCTCTTCTCCCAGGTCTCGGATTCTGCCAGTCATTTCTGCTAGCTCCATATAGTCTATCAGTTGCATCTGCCATTCTTCCAGTGTGGGCAAATCTTGGGTTTTCCCAACATTTTTTAAAACCTGCTTTCAGATGGCTTGGGCGTTGGAAACCTCCATACCCTCCAACATTTCTCCGATGAAAATAGGGGTGCCCTAAGAAAAAGTGGGACATTCTGGGATCAAGTAAAAAACCAGGACAGCTTCTGTAAATCCGGGACTGTCCATGGAAAAAAAGAAACTTGGCGGCTTCCATTTTCGTATTGCATGGAAGGTGGTTTGATGAGAAGCACATCGAATAGGAGCATATCTCTAAAAGCCACAGGATGCAGATGGATTGTGGCTTATGTCATGTGAACTTTGGTAAAAAACAAAACAAAACTGTGGTGGGAGTGTAAGATTGACTACAAAATGCTTTCCAAAAATGAAGGGATTGGTAAAAAATAAGAAGAAAAGAATGAAGTTAAAAGAGGCTCAAATCTCTCTAGAAGGCATAGCTTTATTCAAAAACACAAAGGCTAAGAATGTATACTAAAGACCAGGTTCCATCAAGAGGATGCAAGGCAGCTTCATTAAAGAAGGAAATCTTGTCCAAATGAGGAAAACAAAAAGGGACACAAACGGTGGCAAGATAAATGCAAACCAACGATAAGGTATGCATAAAAAAATAAATAAATCTGAAAAGCGTACTGCTAAAAACAAAGACCAAAAACAAACAAACAAATCTTCAGATACACTAGAAGCAGGAAACTGCCTAAGGGGGCAGTTGAACCTTTGGACGACAAGGGAATCAAAGGTGTGCTAAAATAAAGGAGGAAAAAGTAGATGGCAGAGAAACAATATGAATTTTTTGCATCTGTCTTCACAGCAGAAGATGTAGCTTGTGGCTGAAACAACTTTCTCAGGACAGGAGTCTGAAGAACTGAGGGAAATAGTGGTGACAAGAGACCAAATTCTAGTCCTTATTGACAAATTATAAACAGACAAATCATCAGATCCAGGTAAAAGATCTTAAAGAACTCAAATGTAAAATTGCCAATTTTCTAACTAAAATGTGTCAATTCTCTAAGAATGGCTTTCATACTGGTAGACGTGTGTGTGTGTGTGTGTGTACACACACACACACACACACACACACACACACACGGAATAAAATGCACTTTGCCTAAAATTCAAAACAGCCATCCATCCATTTTTTTTAGAAGGGGAAATGAATATATTAAAAATAAAACAAAATATTCTCCTCTGAAAATCTCTGTGATCAATATGGTTCTTCTGTGTCTGTTTGGCTTTGAAGAAAATTCTAGCACACTAAACAAATAGGTAAGACACCTTGAACTACTTAAAGCCAAGTTGTAGTTGCATGCTGGTGATACTTCACCTTGATACAGAAGATGAAAATGAAAGCCCATAGTGGGACTCACGGGCAGCACGTTGACTTTTTGGGTTGTTGGGAGTGGGCACTGCAGTACTATAGTTACCTAAATTATTTATTTCTAGTAGCTTTTAGCAATATTGCTTCAGTAAACCCAATCCGCTTGAAATGGGTTTTCACATGCTAGGCTATTGTAGAAAAGGTGCTTCTGAAGGTGCTTCTATTTACACTTGTTTCTATTTACACGTTCATAAAAAAATCATACCCTCTGGGCAAAGGTTTTTGCCATTCTTATATAACGCCTTGTGCGCACCATTTGTTTCCATTATGGAAGGCGATTCATTAAGAGAAACACATTTCTGTTAGAAAAGAGACAAAAGGGATGAACAAAGTGGGGGCTTAATTAATGAGAAGCATAGGAAAAAATGCCCATTCTTATCAAATACATAGACTACAAGGCTTTTTAAAAAAATCAACAAGTGAGAATAGTTAAAGTAGTTTAGTGAGCATTACAGTATGTTAAAAAGCAAACCAACATGTTTCATTGGTTGATAAAGCTCTGCCTAAAATTCCAAACAACCATGCATACATTTTTAGAAGGGGAAATGGATATATTAAAAATAAAACAAAATATTCTCCTCTGAAAAGCTCTGTGATCGGTATGGTTGTTCTATATCTGTTTGGCTTTGTCTGTGGCTATGCCACCTGGTCCTTACATAATTGTTACCTAAGGGCCCATCTATACTTTTGCTTGACCCACATTTTGATCGGCTTGTGCACCATTTAATTCCCTCAGATCTGAGAACTTTTAATATTGTTGATACCCAAAATTGTTTACTTTCTTCTTCCTTTTCTGTTTCTGTTTTGCTTGTACACTGTGCCTATTAGAATCCCTTCACCCTATGCTTGGAGGGTGCCATGCAGTTGTGGGGGTGTGGGGGTGTGGGGGCGTGGGGCTGGCCTACTGCCTCTGATGGTGCATGCTTCCTTAGACCCCTGACATCCATGCACTGAGTGTAGACATCAGAAGGAGGAAAGCCTTTCTTATGAAATGTGTGTCCCCTCTGCTCTTCAGAAAGCATTCTTGTAAATAATGTAATGTAGGGGTCAGAAACTGGAGGATCCTGGCTAGGGAACAAAAGTTTCACACACGGTTGTCAACTCAAAAGGGAAGAGAAACCATACTGTGGCAGGCATAGTGAATTGAAAATCACATTTTCTAGAAATTCACCATGTGAATTCAATCCAAACTCCCTTTCAGAAGCAATTTCTGAAATAATAGGGGCTGAAAAACACAACCCCAGAAATTGTTGTTAAAAAGCTGTATTATGCAGGTCACGTGTAAAGTTCTCTAAGTTTCTCTTGGAGCAGATATTATATTTCAAATTTTTGGACCAACCCTTTAGTAAGCGTCAAAAGGATAAAGGTAGAGCCCAGCTTGTTATATATGAAGTTAAGCAGCTAAAAAACCTGCCATGTATTACAGCATAATCGTAACTATGTGTAGTCAGAAGTAAATTCCACTGAATATAACCCCAGATAAGTAAGGTTAGGGTTGCAGGCTTGATCTGAGATGTTAATCTCATATAATTCAAAAGATGGTTGATACTTGCATTTTTTTTTTATTTACTAAAAAAATAGGAGGGTCATTCACACCATAAATTCAACATTCTTGGTGTTAGCATCCAACTGGTTTCCCATGCTTGTTTGAATGTTCAAGATAAGAGCAAAATATAATTTCCCTTTTAAGTGGTTGTACGCTCATGCTTTGAGTATTTCTTTGATGCTATAGCAGACTGATTAAATTGCTGAATATGTTGAAAGTTTACAGCCTTGCATACCGAGATGTTTCACCCACAAGAACCCAAACATAAGTAGCATGAAGAGGGGAGAAGAATGAAACCTGGAAAGAAAGCAGCCACTAATAAAAAGGTGACACCATTCTAAAAGGTGTGAAGAAGTAGCATTTTTCAAGGCAGGAAGAAACAAAGGGTATATTTGATATCTTAGCTAAAGAATTTTGAGAGTGGCTGGTGAAGATAATTCAAATTTCCCTGTTCTGAGTCTACTTCACTAACTGCACCTTGTGGAGTGGTCAAATTCATATTGGAGAGATGGGCATTTTATGTTTTTTGGCACCTTTATTTCATTCACAGTACGTAGCTCCACCTTCAGGTTCATCTTTACTGGCATCACTGGTGTTTATTCTGTTTATTTTTGATCCTGCAAATACTAATCAAACAGACATCTTTTTGCCACTTGACCCCAGGATCAAACAGAATTGTTCCTATAAAACCTGACATCTTCTTTTGTCACTAAGCAAACTGTCCATCTCTAGATACTGCAAATCACATGCAGATGGTTCCAGGCTCAACCCCTGGCATGGATCAAGGTTATAAGATGATGTGAAAGACCTTGGATATGCCTGAGACCCTGAAGAACCTGTTGAAGTAGACAATGCTAGATTAGCTGGATAAGTAGTTGGATCTGTTTCTTATGTAACTAGTTAATCATGTAGCGCAGGTGGCGCTGTGGGTTAAACCACAGAGCCTAGGACTTGCCAATCAGAAGGTTGGCGGTTCGAATCCCCACGACGGGGTGAGCTCCCGCTGCTCGGTCCCTGCTCCTGCCAACCTAGCAGTTCGAAAGGTACCGCTCCGGCGGGAAGGTAAACGGCGTTTCCATGCGCTGCTCTGGTTCGCCAGATGCGGCTTAGTCATGCTAGCCACATGACCTGGAAGCTGTAGGCCAGCTTCCTCGGCCAATAAAGCGAGATGAGTGCCGCAACCCCAGAGTCGGTCATGACTGGACCTAATGGTCGGGGTCCCTTTACTTTTACCTTTACCTTGTTCAACAGCTGTACGCCAGCTTCCTCAGCCAATAAAGCGAGATGAGCGCCGCAACCCCAGAGTCGGTCATGACTGGACCTAATGGTCGGGGTCCCTTTACTTTTACCTTTACCTTGTTCAACAGCTGTACGCCAGCTTCCTCAGCCAATAAAGGGAGATGAGCGCCGCAACCCTAGAGTCGGTCACGACTGGACCTAATGGTCAGGGGTCCCTTTACCTTTTAATCATGTAGGCAGCACATAATACCAGTGATAAGCAGTATCTATAAATGATGCAAATTAGTGGCCATGTAGAAAGAAAAATAAGTAAGCAAGCAGGCAAGCAAACAAAGACTTTCCTGTGGCCTAGAAAGACTTATAGAATTGCAGTTGTCAAGATTCTTTGATTCATCTAGAGTATGAACCTGTGTCATGGCAGCAGGGACTTGGAGGATACATTTAAAAAATATTGGATGAAGTAGTTCACTAACAGCCTGAAGATAAAACGGGAGATGCGGCAGTTGACTAGAACTGCTACACAGCTGTTCACACTGTTATAATTAGGTTGTTGCACTGTCACTTCCAATTTGTCCATATCTTTCTGAACAACCCCTTGATAGAAGCAGCACCAATCCAGCAGTCATTAATAGAAGAAGTTGTGCAGTTGTATCTAAATGAGAGCTGCAAGAGCCAGCCAAAAGTGGGGGGTACAGAGGCCATGGAAGGAAAACACAAGGCAAGGTGGAAGTCTGTCAAGACCAGAGAGCAGCTAAGAAAGAATTAAAAGCTGTGTGAGAGCAGAACTAGATGGAGTAGATGGATGCAGCATATAAGGGAAAGACTAGGGCAGCAAAGGAGGAAGTTGAGAGAGTGAGAAAGAAATTGAGAAGATGGAAAAGGTGTAGGCAGTACCGCATGCTAGTATAGCAGTAGTAGGGAATCTTGTATATGATGCCAGGTAAAGATGTAGCTGATCCAAAGAAAGAGCTTGCGCAAGCAAAGGCTATGCTCAACCCTTGACAAGCATAGAGAACCAGCTGGTTGTCAGCACATGCACCAAGCAGGGAGTTAGTTGTGCAACTAATGCCAACATGCCAGGGTTGCAGTTAGTGGGGCCCAAGGGCAAAGCCAGTTACAGCTGTAACTGTATCGTGACTTGGTAAGCCAGCAGGAAGTGGCAAGATGAGTGGCAACAAATACAGCCCCAGGGAACTCTGGGAAAGGCACAACAGAGCCTTGAAGGACTGAGAGCAAGGTACACAAAGGGCAGGTGTATGTACCCAGTCCATGAACCTGGAGGGTTCCTTCTTTTCTGTTGGTTAGAAGTTGGTGAAGCCCATCTATCCTAAGGTTACCAGATTTTATCAAAGAATCCGAAGAAACTTTTTTTTTAAAGAGAAAAAAGTGTTATTTTTAAAAAAGTTACTTAAAAAAAAATTAAGAAGTAATATCTTCTCTTTTGTGGTCTCCTCTGTCATGTGGCCTTCCTCTGGGCTCTGAACTGCTCTCTTGGAGCGCTAGCTACCATGGAGTAGGCTCAGGTTGGGCCTGGTCTTGGCTACATGTCCTTTCCCTCCCGGTGCTCTCCTACCTCTCATCCTCAGCGGTGCAGCAAGGTTGGGGCTCCCCTCTTTTTTCTCCTTCCTCTTTCTCTCTCTTCCTTCTCCTTCTCCCTGCATCAGCTCCAGGGTTTTCCTGGCCCCAGAGAGCCACTGGGCAGTCGGCTGGGTGGCCGGGGTTCTTGCTCCTGGCTTGATTTGGGTCATGGGGTGGGGGGGGCAGCAGTTCCCCCTTTTGATGCGCTGGGCGTCCTCCATGCCCCCTTGGCAGTGGCGGCGGCACCAGCAGTCTCAGCAGCCTGGAGCCAGCCTGGTAGCGCAGTTGGCTCTGGCTGGCTCCAGGAGCTGCCCGCTGCCATGGCATCCGCCATTTTGTCTTGCCAGAAGTCCCCATATGATGTGTCTTGTGCTGTTGAACCAATCACGCAACATTCATTCTCTACTAATAAATCTACAACACTTAAAAAATAAGTCTGGGGACATTAAATGAAATCCGGGGACAGATTTTTTGTCCAGGGAGCAGATTTGTAAATCCGGGGACTGTCCCTGGGAAATAGGGACGTCTGGTAACCATAATCCTTTGTTTTTTATTATCTGGGGGACCATGGGAAAGGAGATGTTGGGTTGCTGCCCGCAAGTCCAGAAGCTGCAGCTATTTATTTTTTATTAATTTATTAGATTTCTATACTGCCCTTTAGCAGGGTGGTTCACAAGATAAAAATACCAGGTAAAGGCACAAATAAATAGTTAAAACAACAACAACATTATAACCCCCCCCAACACATTTAAAAGGCTGCAGAATGTCAATCAGCCAAAGGCCTGGTTGAAGAGGAATGTTTTCATCTGGCGTCTAAAGATATATAAAGAAGGTGAGAGCATTCCACAAATTGGGGGGGGGCACTACAGAAAAGGACCTTTCTTGTGTTGCCAGTCTCTGGACCTCACATGGAGGAGGCACAAGAAGAAGGGCCTCAGATGATGAATGCAGAGTTCAGGTCAGTTTATATGGGAAGAGGTGGTCCTTAAAGTATTGCAGTCCTAACAATGCAAGAAGTCATTGACTTCTATTCTGCTCCACACTCAATGAATGCAGGGTTGTTTCCATTCTATTACAGTCTTGCTGTTGACAAAAACTATATTATTTGTCTCACTGTCCATCACGGTGGAATTTTACGCAATTTTGTTATGTTTTGTTATTACACACCATTCATTTTAATGCGAAAAGACAACACAATGCAAAAAAAAAAGCTAATCAATTATGTATTGTTTGCAGTCTGAAAGCAAAAAACAGTGGATACTAATTGTATTTTCTGGATTGATTTCCATTTCACACATGGGATGAGTAAGCCGAGATTGGCAATGTCCTGTTTCTAGCAGAATTCTCGGACGTCCCTAGCTGCAACACTCAGGCAGATTCTTGAAAGGCTTTGGGTACATGAGGGCCATGTATCTGAAAGCCACAAGTTGGCCACTGTCAACTTCTGGTCTTGCTACCATGAATGGAGACAGTAGTAAACACATAATTAAATCTTGGCTGGGTTGCAGTTATTCAGGCACTTGCCATGCCATGCCAAAAGCCATTATGTGCGAACTTCATCGCATCCTGTTGATGTGCATATGGTTGCCTCAGCCCATGGCAGTGTTGCTAGAACTCATAATAGAACGACTTTCTCAACTGGAAATGCTCACTGCAGTAGAATCATGAAGATTGAGATCAAATGTAATGGCTGTCATGTTGATCAAAATAGGATATTGTGTCATTTTCAAACTTGGCCTCATTTGGCAGTGGAAGCCAAAATGGTCATTTGGGTGATAAGTGAATTAAAAATAAAGTAGCTAACTTGCTTAACAGTGCAAGTCTATGTATATTGACTTGAAAAGGGATTCCACTGTGTTTGATAAGGCTTACTGTCATTTACGTTTGTACAGGATTGCAGCCTCAATTTATGATAACGAATTACCATTTATCCTTGATATGTGGAAGACAGTCCACTGTTTAATTTTATACCTTTCAATTCAATAAACTTTTCAGGACAGCTTACAATAAAATATTACCGTGCTCAATAAAATAACAGTTATGTACACATAAGCCTAAAGCAGCAGGAGTGCCAATTCCTAAACTTTGACAAATTTTCTATTAGGAGTGCAGCCCTTTCAGATTTTTTAAAAAACTTATTAATAATTGGCCATACACAATAAAACATTTGTATAGAAATATAAAAATATTAAGCTAATCAAATGGAACTTTATAAATGGCACTGACTGATTACACTTCCAATGGTCAATTTGCATGGATTTCTGAAAAACTGCACAAGTAACCACCTTCCACAGTTCAAAGATGGAGGTTAATTTGCTATCAGCTGTGTTCATTGGAATTCGGCTCAAGTGTAATGTTTCCCTTGCTGATAGCATAGGATCTATTCTAACTTCAGAAAGCTTTGATAATAACAATTATTACATGCTAATAAAAGGTTGTATGCTATTCATTTTGAAGTGCTTACTTTCCAAGCGTTTGTTTATTAATTTCAATTTGCGATTAAAATGTGATTTTAATGAATAAGTAATATAATTCTCAGATTAACACAGCATCTCCAGCAAAGAGAATAAAGCTCATTGATCATACAATAACTCAGCCACATAGTGATGATAGCATTCCAATTATGTGGGCAGTGTGTGCAATTCACCCGAGTAAAAAGGAACAAAAAAATATCAAAGCTCAGCAAGATCAAAATGGAAGGATCTGACGGATGGGACTGGTTGTGCATATGTTGAAGTCCCTCAAAGTCGGTATTTTGTCATTGGAATCAAACTTCAGAAAACTTATTTCTGGTCTAGAGATTGAGGAAATTTAGATTCACCATCAGCCGCTTTGTATAAATCATGCAGAGATCTCATCAATATGTATCTCACATTAGCACAATTAGATGGAACAGCTAGCTACCAACATGTTCAGCAAGTCTGGTTCAAACTGGAAAAACCACTAGGCTCTATTGCAGACAAACAAGTCCGCGCTCAGAATCCTCCTCAAAATCCCCTTTATGGCAAAAATAAAAAGGTAACTCACAAGGTATCATGAACATTCCTACGCTCCTATCAAAAGGTTACAACAGAGTTGAGGGACATGGATGTTCTCACAAAAGTGTCACCAGGTGGTGATTTAGTGGCAATCAATGTAGTTTACAATTTAGACGCCTTACAAAATTTTAAGGAGATGCCACCCCAAGGCTAAACTTACTGAAAGGAAATTGTAGAAGCATATTACATGATTGTGGTTTTTGCCTGGCTTGCACAGTACAGAGAACATGAGGGGAATAATACAGATAAATGCATCTGTTTTCAAGGTGGCTGATCTCAGCAAAATGTTGTAGCTCACCTTAAAAAACACACCAAAACATTACATAGGATTGTGCTTCAATGGTTGGGCATCAAGGTATCATTCTAAAGGCAATCAAAAAACCATATGATACTCGTCAGGCACAGTTAGGAAGTTTCAACACATAGGGTTTTTCACACGGTTGGAGGAAATCACCAATATGATCTCCAATAATTGTTTAATCCTATTTGGAAAACCAGAAAAGGGTGATGCTTCCAAAAGAAAAAAGAGGCTTCTGCTATGCAAGGTAACTTGGATCTGTTTGCAAGACTGCCTCTTTATAGATTGGAAAGTGATGAACAATCTCAAAGTTTAGTGCAAAAACTAAAACCACTTAGGGAAGCTACAAACGCTCCTACAGATGAAAAAGCAGCTTGGGGAGAATCATTTTGAAATAGTAATAATAGTAATAACAACACTGAATAGCAGTGACAATGCTCTTTACACCATACATCCACTTAAAATTTAGGTTGATTACATGTGATGTAATGTTACAGATCTTCAGATTTCCAACAAATGCAAACTAAGCCATCTAAAGAGGGAGGCTGCTAATGAATAGGATCAGGGAAGGTAGGATGGGAGAATTCAGCCATTTCCTCCCCTGCTGTGGTCCTAAAGAAACTCTCTTTTCACTCTAGATAGCATTTGCTTTGGGAAGAATTTTATGTATCTGCTGCTGCTGTTTTGAACTGTTTATTTATTATAGGGTGTGGTTTTTGGCGTTTTTTAAAATGTTTTATATATTCATTTGTTTTTATATATGTAACTTTTATATATGTTACTATATTTCAATCAGGTTGTCTTGATGGGAAGAGATTCATAAATGGAATAAATAGATAATTGTTATCATTATAAGTAAAATAGCAGTTGGTTAATGAAATCAGAATTCACAAAGGAATTGAAGGAAAAAGATAGGAAACATTGCTGTTGTTGTTTTTAATGGCAGTGTTAACTTATTTCTGCCAGGCTCTATGATGTGGTTGGCCGTTTGTTTTTGGCTGTAGGAAAAGACTTAAAAAGAAAAATGGCTCCAGCAATAAACAATCTCTCTAAGAATAGCGGGAGGGAAAGAAACCAACCCACCTTTTGGACTGCAGCCAGTCAGGGATGTCCAGCCTATGGTCGTGTTGACTGCAAACTGAGTTTAAGCATTTGCTAAGCAAATGAGTAAACTGTACCTGTGTTTGCAGGAAAATGTGCTCAGTTTCATTCATTCACACCTCATATAAGAAATACAGGAAGCCAGGCATTTCTGTAGCCAACAGCACACTTGTCCCAGAGTGAAAGATAGGAAACCTAAGATTCCTTGTGGGCACCTATCTATGACAATATATTGGAAAAGTTTTCCAATATAGCAAATTTGCACAAAAGAGTGGTAAAAAGAAATACTGTGTTACTCCAAGCTAGACAAAGATTTGGGATCACTGGCATGAAAGGCTGTTTTCCTTTGTTTCCTCCTGTACCTGCAATGGCAAATTTCATTTTTATTTTTTAATGCAGCTGTTTTGTGCAAGTGCAGCTCTACTCTAAACAGTTGTTTTGGAAAACAGTGTGAATCCTTTCTTTGGAGCTGTTGGAAACAAAATGGGAGCAGGGGTGTGTGGTGACAGATGGCACCCAGTGAAATCCATCACGAATGTACTCAATCTCACCTACACAATGAACTTAAAAGAGTCTTTAGCGGAGTCTTTAAACTCCACTATGAATGAACCCCTAGTCTTCTTACAGCACAAACCTTTGCCTGTTTACTTAGAAGTACACCGCACTGTGTTCAATAGGGCTTATTTCTTAAGGAGTGTGTTTAAAAACAGGAGCAACAGGGAAGAATTGCCACACATGACTGGAGTGCAAAACCAAAAAGATAAATATTTATAAAGAATAAGGAACAAGGGTGACCTAGCAGCTGGATGAGATTTGACTGGATCTCCTGGTGTATTTTTCTTTTGTTTAAAAGTAGCTGTGGTAGCTCAGAACTGGATTGGGCTATTGTTCTGAGTGGGGTGGGTTTAGCCCATTGCATCTGCTCCCTCCCCACAAGCTACTATTTGCTGCAGTGGAGTCAGAGGGGATAGGAAAAAGATAGGCACTCATATGATTCCTGTTCCCATTTTTTATTATTATTATTATTATTATTTTAAGGAGGGGAACAGTAGAGGGTCAAACCATCTTCCCCTAGCACTTTGATCCTCACCTGAATCTCTCCTTCTGCACTGTAACTGTTTTAAAGAAAAACCTGTTCAGGAGTTCCAATCATATATTTTCCATGGCACGTCTAGTTTGGCCTTTACGTCCTGTAGTTCTATGGTTTATTAAGGCTACATGACAGCACATTCCTCCAAAGATAAACTGGTGCTAGGAAAACAAGATAACCCAAAATAAATCAGAAGTGTATAGGTATGCGTGTGTGACAAAAGCAACCAGAGCTGGCGTTTTCAGCTGCAGTACCTATTTTGAACTATGCCATCAATTCTGATCCTTCTACATCCCATTCTGCTATTTGGACCATCAACAACCGGCGAGGTGGTTGATAGAGTCTCTGTGTGGCTCCATGGAGGTGATTCCATTAGGGCAAACTGGCTATTGCCCCACAAACCTCAATTTGTTTTCAACCAATGTCCACTCACCTGCCTTCTTTCTTACAGCTAGCCCATGCGGCACCTGTCAGTGTCCTCTTCCTCAGTTTCAGTGTTGCCATTGTAGAACTCAGGGAGGAGCAGGAAGGGGATGAAACTAGAATTAGTGAAATCTTCCCTGTCCTTAGCTCAGGCTCCATCTCCTCTTTTCCCCCCTGCCTTTTGCTCTACTAGTTCCAATAAGCAGCAGCAACTGCTGGTATGGCCTGTGGCGCCACTGCTATGGCCTGTAGTTCTGCACCTGAGACTTGAGACATGACCTGGGAGCAGTGGCGTAGCGTGGGTTGTCAGCACCCGGGGCAAGGCAAGTAATTTGCACCCCCTAACCCGTGGATTTGCGCCCCCTAACCCTAACCCCCAGATGTTGCGCCTGGTGCGGCCGGCCCCCCCTGCACCCCCACGCTACGCCACTGCCTGAGAGGCAGCAATCACATGCACACTCATGTTTTGAGTGAGTCCCATTGAACTCAGTGAGATTTGCTCTGCATCATGCAATTCTCCAGGTTGCATGAGTGGATGAGCAGAGAGTGGGATTTTAACTCTGAACTGGAACCAGCGGAAGGTAAGTGGAGGCAACATGGGCCAGGGAAGCCTTTGAAACTGCACAATCTTGATAATGTTGACTCAGAAATAAGCCCCTTTGAATTCAACAGGAATGACTCCTTAGTAGGAGCACAAAGGAGAGGACTCGAAGCCTGTAGATGATCCAGGAATTCTGGGCACCATACTTTACTGCTCAGAGTTGCAATGCTCAGAAACCTTTTTTAAAAAAAAAAAAAAACTACAGTACTCAGAATTCCCCGAGGGAAAGAATGTGCTCTGAATGTGCTTTAAAGGCATCGTGCGCACACAGCCATAATATACTAAAGAAAGATTGAACCTGCTTTGTATGGTCAAGACACAGGTCTTTATAGTGCAATTTTTAAAAAAATTGTGTGTGTGTGTGTACTCAGAAGTAAGCCCCATTGAGTTCATTCAAGTGGACATGGTTTGCATCCTTATAGCAGAATATAAGAGCTCCTGACATTTATTTATTTATTTATTTATTTATTTATTTATTTTCAAAGCAGCTGTGAGAACTCCAAACTTGATCAAAGACGTGCCCTGTGGAAGGGGCCCTTTAACCTTTTTCAGCATGCCATTTCTCCAATCTGATTCACCCGCCTCCAAAGTTGCTATTTTTCCACTGAGGAAAATATGCAGGCACATCTGATTTTCTTCTTCTTCTTCTTCTTCTTCTTCTTCTTCTTCTTCTTCTTCTTCTTCTTCTTCTTCTTCTTCGCAATTTACTTTATTTATGCAATTTATATTCTTCCTTAAGATGTATATTTTGTTCCAAAGCAGCTCAACAATGAAACCACAATTAAAACAGCGTTCAACAATTTGATAACAAATTATCACAAGAATTCGACAGGACCCGGAGAAAATGGCCCATAAAAAGTCTTGCCAAATATAAATATTTGCATAGCCTGCTTAAAGGCAGGAAGAAAGGGAGCTTTGGAAAGCTTCCTAGGAAAGGAATTCCAGAGTTGTGGAGCCTCCACCGAGAAGCTCATGTTCATGCTACCTGCAAAAAAGACCTGTATTAACTATGGGCAAAAGAGCAAGATCTCAGGAGCTTACCTTAAGACTCAGGCAGGGCCAGCCCAAGACATTTTGGCACCTGAGGTGAACCACAAAATGGCTTTCCCCCCCCCTTCCTGCCAAGGAAGAAGGGGTGAGTGAAGCACTACATCAGGAACAAGGGGGGTGGGGAATGAAGATCTACATTGGGATCTGTTGGCTCTGTGTATCTTGCCACCTGAGGCGGTCACCTCACCTTGCCTCATGGTGGGTCAGCTCTCGACTCAGGTACATTCATAACAGTCGAATGGTCTCTTACACAGAGTCCTCAAATTTAGGCTAACCAGGTTAAAACTAGTACTTTAACCAGAACCTGGAAATGAACTGGTGGCCTATGTAGTTGGTATAAAATCAATGCAATATGTGCTGGCTGTTGTGCTTCTACCAGCAACTTGCATTTTTTCCAGATGACCTGTTTATTGAGTATTTGTCGTGATTTGTTTGCAGGGGAGATTATTTGCTGAGCATTCATTCTGACTTGTTTATGAGAGGCTAAATGGCATTGCATCAAGAAAATGTTGTTCTTTTTTGTATTTCTTAACACACTTTTTCTTATTTCATTTGTTTTTCACTTTATTTTGCTGAAATATTTTCAATAAAAAGTTTTTAAAAAGAAAAAGAGAAAAATAAGAATGTTATTCTATGTGTTCCAGTACATTTTTTCATAATTTTTCTTCATTGCAAAAAGTACAATTTGGGGGAGAGGGGAGTAGGTTTGTTGCATTTAATTATGCTATTTAATTAGGCTATCTTCATTTGCTCCTTTGTGTCTGAATCCGACCTGAAAACAGCAATAATCTGAAAGTGCCCTGCTGCCACTATTTTGAACCAAGTGCAGTTTCTGAAGTTGTTGTTGTTTTAAAAAAAGCAAGTCCATGATAAGAACATCACAGAAGTCCAGTCGGAAGGTATCTGAAGCTACATCTGTCATCTCCAAACAGGGTTCTAGTTGGCAACCCAGCTGGTAACAGGTACTTCTAGATGAGAGCTTTCCAAACTGTGTGTCATGACATATTAGTGTGTCGGCTGCAGTGTGTAGGTGTGTCATGCGAACCCTCTCTGCGCTCCTCCTGGGGCTGGAAAAGGGTTAGTTTAACCCCTGGTTTCATACTAAAACTGAATGACTGTGTTGCGAAATGATGCACGTCTAAAAAGTGTGTCACCAACATGAAAAGTTTGAAAAGCTCTGTTCTAGACACTAGTTACCTTTGCCTCCATAGATAATGCTGGCTCTAGAAGAAACTCGCAATGGCACCCTTGATTCTCCAGGTGGAGACTGCTTAAACACCATATATTTAAAAGTACATGGATTCCCCCAAAGAATCCTGGGAACTGTAGTTTAATGGTGCTGGAAAATGTACCTGTGAAGGATAAACTAGTTTCCAGGATGTGTTTTTTTTTGGGGGGGGGCAGTAAGTACGGCTTGCATGCAGCCAAGGAATGCAACCCAGTCTAAAACAGCTTGCATGGTTCCATCAAGAACAGCGACACTCCCAAACTAGCAGGAGGTAATAGCTGGTTTATTGTGAAGAATGACTTAGATAAGGAAAAACAACACAAAAGGAAAGTATTTGAATTCCACCATGAGTTTTCCTGATCTAATCAAAACTGCATACAGCCCCCCTGCTGCTTTAAAGTATTGCCACAAAGCAAAATCCTGTTCTTGCCCTTAGCTGGGTTCCTTATAGTACCCCATCAGACTCCTTTACTCACCCTTATTCATTGTGGCTGTGACTTGCTGAATGATGCTGGCCACGATCTATACTCCAGTTAAGATGGCTTACTTCTATGCAACATTACTGGAAGGTAAATGCTTCTACTGTAGTTCTCAACAGTGAGAACTATTATTTTTAAAATACCAGCTCTCACCTAAAGGGCAAATGTAACTTATGGATTTTGGAAGCCAGCTCACGCATGTATTGACTGTGATGGGAAGGCCTTTTGGGAAATGCCTGAATAAATATTTATTTATTTACATAATTTATATCCTGTACTCTCAGCATAAATATATGTTCCCAGGGCAGTAGTAATAGTCCCAGTAGTAAGGAACATTAAGAGCACAAACACACAAAAAGATAAGGTGACTATAGCAACACAAACCAGAATAGAAGGTGTTACTGAAAAGCTGCTATGTAATTTGTTATATGATATATTTCTTGCTTCACACTGAATGATCTGAGCTTAGTTATACTCGACATTTGAAGCCATTTGTGCCCTCCGTTCTGCATGGAATAATTGCTGCAGAGAAGCCTATTAATATTATGGATATCAGTGACAGGCAAAACGACGCAGCACACCCATACTTACATGCGGAGTCAACATTCTACCACACTTCAGTTCTCCCTTCGTTTCTTGGGGATGGTTTCACATGCTTCCTTTATTAAGGCCAGGGCCTGTGAGCAGTGGCGTAGCGTGGGTTATCAGCACCCGGGGCAAGGCAAGTAATTTGCGCCCCCAACCCGTGGATTTGCGCCCCCTAACCCATGGATTTGCGCCCCCTAACCCTAACCCCCAGATGTTGCGCCTGGTGCGACCACCCCCCCTGCACCCCCCACGCTACGCCACTGCCTGTGAGCACATTTGGAATTTTGAAAAAGTGCCATGGTTATTAGTCACAAAATGGCTGCTGAGGGGGGTGTAGGGGTGTGGGAATGGCATAACTTAGGATGGCTACCATATCTAGAAGAGCAGAAAAAGAGGCAGGAGACCACAAAATGGTCCAGACATGCTCCCCCATCAGCCATCAATGGGGGTAAAGGCACTGACACCTGCCACACCATACTCACAGAGGTAAGTTATTTAATATCTTCCCTCTGTTCAGAAGAGAAGAGAGGGTGGGTGTTTAATCCAATCCTGGCATCTAATTACATGTAGGCATGATTAAAGGAGGGGGGTTGTTGTTCAATGTAGAGCAAGAATCTGAGCCAGTGCAAACAGGTACTGAGCATGAAAAGCCACACGTCTCTCATTCATTTTGGTTTTTAGGGTATATTTAGTGAGACTTTCCACAGGAGCTGTAGAAGGTACTGAGGCATCTAGTCATAAGCCTGCATTTTTTATCAGAGCTTCTATATTTTATCAAGGCTTGTATTTAAAAATGAGCTTAAAAAAGGATTTTCAAATGTTTCATGCCAGGCAGAAAGAACCTTGGCAAGAGGTTTTTCTCCTAAGACAAGGGGGCCCCATTGATTTATAGTAGAAAAACAATTCTCAAAGTCATAAAAAAGGGAGAATTACATATGCTGCCCTTGCAGACTGAGAAAACACAATTAAAGGCAAGGGTAAATAGTAAAATAATACCAATGTGCCTCTCAGTAAAATGAGCCAGATCTTCTTTCCAAGGTTAAAAAGGCCAAGAGCAATGGAGAGGCATCTAGCTGGCAGAAAAAGAGAGCATTTTAAAGAAATCTTTAAAAGCTGTTTCTTTTTCTTAAACTGAGAGAGTTAAAAAGGTTAAATGTTGGGAAAGGCAACTGGCTTGGCTGGAGAAGAAGCATCTAGCTGGCTGGGAAAGGAGGGGGAAAGGGGGGAGGTGTAAACTGAAGAGGCTTCTTTTTAAAAGCTGTTTTTTACTGAGTTCCTTTTTACTTTACAAAGGCTTTATTCTTTTAAAAGGCTACCTATGATAAGTGAATGAAATATATTAGCTTAAATATATTGGCTTAAATGTAATTATGCAAAGGATTTAAGGAATGCTAGATTCTTATTTCATATGGTTGTAGGAGTTGTATTTATCCTGAAATTAAGTCAGCCACCAGCCTAGCCCCCCTGCTAGACAGAAGACGCCATCCAAGCACTCTCGATATATATGGTTGTCAGGCATTTGTTTAGAAACTTTCAAATGAAGGAAATCTTTCAATATTGATGTGAAACTCGAGATCCTTGACATCTGTTGAACATAAAAATGTAAGATTAAACATTTGTTTTAGAAGGCAATAGGGCAAGGAGGGCAAAGAGGTGAGCTGGTAATTAAGATTCCATGTAAGATATATTATTACTTATTTGTCATTTATATAGCTCTTTGTCTCCCTTATAAGGGCAAGGAAGTGGGTGTATCTTTTGTGGGTGTATCTTTTGTGATTGGTTCTACCAAACAGCCAATAGGAATTTCAACCAGGCTGATTGGACAGAGGCAGCCACAGGAGGAGCAAAGGGGGCTGGATTAAGGGAATATAAGTGCTGGCCAGGATGGCAAGAGGCCAGGCCAGAGCTTGGTAACCATATACCACTGAGCCTCTCATTTATTTGTCTGACAAATAAATTATTATTTTAATTTCTCTATTGCTGCGTTGAATATTTCATTCCAGCTAAGCGTTAACCACAAGCAGGGTGCTACATTTTATGGTGCCACTGTGACTCGGATAAGTGGTCTGCTGGAACGCAGCCCCTTCGCCCTACTGGGCAGGGTACAAGAGAGAGGACCACTGCTTACCCAGCGCGCACTGGTAAATTTTTCCAGGGGGAACGCAGAAGACTCGTCTGTCTGATACCCTGCTCACTGGCGGCGACGGACCGGGGGAAACAGGGAACCAACCAAGGGTAAGTGCACAAAGGGATTTTTGGCCCTCCAATTAATTGGGAGGAAGAGAAGTCTTGATCAAACTTCTGCGTCTCAGTAAGGGGAAACTGAGTACGCTAGGTGGTTGGGTACATCAGATGTTGGTCTGGTGGAGGAAAAGGGAAAATTGACAAAGCGTGTGTGTGAGTGACTGAGTGGATACTTCACAGGACCACACAATGGGAGTTGGGGGTTCAAAGGGGGAAAATACACCTCTTGAGTGTATGTTAAATAATTTTAAGAAAGCCTTCTCAGGGGCATATGGAGTCAAAATGACGCCAGAGCGCTTGAGAACGTTATGTGAACTAGAATGGCCGAAACAAAATACTGAATGGCCATCTCAGGGAACTTTTGATATAAATTTAGTAAGCAAACTTTGGTCTAATATCGCCAAAGAAACTGGAGGGTGCCCAGAACAATTTCCATATATAGATTCCTGGCTGAGCACATTAAATAAAAATCCTCCATGGATAAGGGAATGCAAAGTCAAACGATGCAAATTATTGGCTGTAAAAGCTGAAGCTAGGAAAGGAATCTTGCCAAATAAACTCAAACCCATTTTTGAGGGACCAGAGGAAGAGGTGCTTCCACCTCCACCCTATGCTCCACATCGAAGGGAGCTTAATTCAAACACTCCACCAGTTGTAACCCCAAGGCAAGAAAGTGGAATGAATAATGGGAGTGGAGTCACAGAGCTTGATTCCTTGATAGATTATGATAAATATCTTCAGGAGGCATTGGAGTCCTATAATAAAGCCCAAGCAGAAGTGGTTATTCCACCTGTGACTCCTAATAGACCTGCATCTACAGTCTCCTTTAGTGGAACAACTGATTGCCCACCCCAAACCCCTGTACATCCAAGTCCTAGAGAATTATTACAGAAGTTACAGGGAGACCTTAATCGGTCAGCAAGCAATACAGCCAGGCGTATAAAGCTGCTAAAAGAACGCCTTGGGACAAATACCATCCCCTATGATTTGAGGCCCCTAGAGCAAAGCGAAGAGAAAGATCACGTAGTAGCCCCTCTTAGAAGAGTATTTGATGCACTTGAGGAGCCTGCGCTGGTTAACGGGCAACCCGGACCACGGCCACCTCGAACTTCGACCCTGCAATATATTCCATTCACAACTACAGATTTGATGAATTGGAAAACACACACCCCATCTTTTGCAGAAAAACCTCAGGCTATGATGGACTTGGTGACTTCAATAGTAAATACTCATAGCCCTACTTGGACAGATTGTCGCCAGCTCCTAAATACTCTTTTCACCACTGAGGAAAGGAGAGACATAATTGAAAAGGCACAGATATATTTGCGTGAGCAGGCCAGAGTGGGAAATATTTTTAATATTGACCGTCATCTCCAAGATAACTTTCCCTTGGAAGATCCTAATTGGGATCCAAACAATGGAATTCACCTGGCCAGACTTACCACCTACCGCCAGACACTTGTGCAAGGTATCCGCAGGGCATGCCAGAAGCCCACTAATATGTCTAAAGTCTCAGAAGTAGAACAGAAACCAAAAGAGAGTCCAGGAGACTTTTTAGAGAGGCTGCAAGAAGCCTATCGTATATGGACTCCTTTTGACCCTGAAGCCCCTGAAAACAGCAGAATGATTACTGCTACATTTGTGGCCCAGTGCGCTTCTGATATTCGTAAGAAAATTCAGAAATCAGAAGGATGGGAAGGGATGCTGATGAGCCAAATTATGGCCATTGCACGCCGAGTTTATCGGAATAGGGATGAGGCTGAGAAGCAAGAGAAGAAGAAGTGGCAGAAGGAAAAGATGGTAATGCTAGCCACAGCAGTGAAGCAAGACCACCGCCCCTTAAATGGAGGGAGAGGGCGAGGAAGGAATCCACCACTGGGAAGGAATCAATGTGCAAATTGCAAGAAGGAGGGTCATTGGAAGCGGGAGTGTCCTGAACCCCTGAGGTTGGAAGAAGTACGCCCAGGCCCAGGCCCAGGCCCAGGCTCCGGCCCAAGAAACCAGGGACGGGGACGGGGAATGATCCGAAATGGAAGATATCAGAGACCAGGACAAGGACAGAATAGAGACAATTTCATTGGACTGGCAGAAGAGGATTTTACTCAAGACTAGGAACGACCGGACTCCATAAAGTTAGGCTTCCAGGAGCCCACGGTCACGATTCAATTAGGGAGCCATTTAATAGACTTTATGATTGATACTGGGGCTGAATACTCAGTACTCCCAGAACTATTGCAGAAAAAGGCATCCAAAAGTGTAGTCATTAAAAGTGCCACTGGACAGTCAGCTAAGAGGTCTTTCCTCCAACCTTTGGAATGCCAGATTGGGGGACATCGTTTAACCCATCAGTTTTTGTATATACCTGAGTGTCCAATACCTCTCTTAGGCAGAGATATGCTGTCCAAATTGCAGGCCCAAATCACCTTCACTCCTCGAGGTCCAGAAATGAAACTGCCATCAAAAGCAGCAGGAATAATTACCCTCTCAGTACCTAAGGAACAATCATGGCGCCTAATGTCAGCCCTGCAAGTCCAACCCACATTGGATACAGAATTAAACAAGCTCCTCCGAACTCTACAGGTGCCACCAGGAGTATGGGCCGAAAATAGCCCACCAGGAATGGCTAAGAATATAGCTCCAATTGTAGTAACCCTAAAACCTATGGCTACCCCCGTATCTGTAAAGCAATATCCCTTACCCCGGCGAGCAGCAGAGGGCATCCAGAAACATTTGGACCGCCTATTAAAATATGGTCTGCTTAAGCCTTGCCAATCAGAATGGAACACACCCCTTTTGCCTGTTCGAAAACCTGGGACAGATGAATACAGGCCAGTGCAGGACTTGAGGCTCGTAAACCAGGCTATCGAGACCTTGCACCCAAATGTACCAAACCCATATACCTTGTTGAGTTTGATCCCACCAGAAGCAACATTTTTTACTGTATTGGACTTGAAAGATGCATTCTTCTGTTGCCGGCTGGCACCACAGAGCCAACCTATATTTGCCTTCCAGTGGGAAGACCCTTTGACAGGAACAAAAGGCCAGCTAACCTGGACAAGATTGCCCCAGGGATTTAAAAATTCCCCAACTTTATTTGGCACTGCCTTGGCGAGGGATCTAACAAGTTACCCCTCAATACCGGGAGAAAAGGTGGTTCTGCAATATGTAGATGATCTTATACTAGCGGCAAAGGATTTTAATACCTGTAAAGAAGGGACAGAGGAACTGCTCCACTTGCTCTGGGAAGCTGGCTACCGAGTTTCCCAGAAAAAGGCACAGTTATGTTTAGAAAAGGTCAAATATTTGGGCTTTGACATCTCACACCAACAACGAGCATTGAGACCAGAGAGGAAAGAAGCTATTTGCCTTATCAAGGAACCTACCACAAGAAAACAACTTAGAGGATTCCTGGGAACAGCAGGGTTTTGTAGACTATGGATACCTGATTTCAGCAGTCTGGCCAAGCCCTTACATGAAAGCACTCGAGGTGCAGAAAAGGACCCATTCGTATGGGGACCTGAGCAGAAACAAGCCTTTTTAGTTATCAAACAACGACTTATGGAGGCCCCAGCCCTTGGATTGCCTAATTCGGAAAAACCCTTTCAGCTGTATGTACATGAACAGAATGGGATTGCAGCTGCAGTCCTGACCCAGAGATTAGGAAGTTGGAACCGCCCAGTAGCTTATTTGTCTAAACAATTGGACTCAGTAGCAAAAGGATGGCCTCCATGCCTAAGGGCAGTAGCGGCCACTGCAAGCCTTGTCAAAGAAGCTGATAAATTTACCTTCGGCCAGACGATGTATGTGAATGTACCTCATGCTGTTCTGACACTCATGGAATATAAGGGTAGTTATTGGCTAACGAACCCAAGGATGGCTAGATACCAAGGCCTATTGTGTGAAAATCCCAGGATTCATCTACGAGTAGTGAATATGCTCAATCCAGCGACTTTGCTGCCCCTACCAGAGGTAGATGATGAGGAATCACATGATTGTCTCCAAGTAATGGATGAAGTTTATTCCAGTAGACCTGATCTGAAAGATGAACCATTGAAAAATCCAGATGTTGTATATTATACGGATGGTAGCAGTTACCTTCATGAAGGTGCCAGACGAGCAGGATATGCTGTGGTCACCAATGAGGAAGTTGTGGAAGCTGAAGCTTTGCCTGCTGGCACATCAGCACAAAAAGCTGAACTTATAGGCTTAACTAGAGCTCTGCAATTGGCAGCTGGATGTAAGGCAAACATCTATACTGATTCTAAATATGCCTTCTTAACCCTGCATGCACATGGAGCTCTATGGAAAGAAAGAGGTCTAATAGGAGCCCACGGGAAGGCCTTGAAATATGGACCTGAAGTAGAAATCCTGTTAGAAGCAGTATGGGCTCCAGAACAGATTGCTGTAATGCACTGCAAAGGTCATGGACGAGGAAGGGATCCAATAACCAGAGGAAATCATGCTGCTGACAAAGCAGCCCGAGAGGCAGCCCAAAAGCCTGTGGGAGGATTTATAGCAGCCCTCATACCAGAGGTAGTTCCAGAAGAAGTTAAACCTCACTATACCCCAGAAGAGAGGAAGTGGGCTGAACAGGAAGGAGCGGTTATGAAGGACGGTTGGATGATCCTGCCGGACAATAGGATTTATGTACCTCATCATCTAGCAGGCACAATTGTAAGAAATTATCATGAATCTACTCACCTTGGCGGTACTGCAACCAGAGAGAGTCTCAGTCGGAAGTTGTATATTATTAATCTATCACAATTAGCAACTTGCATTTCACAGAAATGTGTTCTTTGTGCTAAAAACAATCCCAGGCAGGGACCGGTACAACCTCCTGGAATTCAACATGTGGGATATGTCCCCATGGAAAGTCTAATTGTGGACTTCACAGAGCTGGTCCCTTCTAAGGGATTCAAGTATCTCCTTGTGTTTGTAGATACTCTTACCGGATGGGTTGAAGCTTTTCCCACCCAAACTGAAAAGGCACGAGAGGTAACTAAGAGACTCCTCACTGAATTGATCCCAAGGTTTGGATTACCTAGATGCATTGGAAGTGATAATGGGCCAGCGTTCATTGATCAAGTAGTACAAGATGTATGTCGAGTCCTACAAGTAAAATGGAGACTGCATGCAGCATATAGGCCTCAGAGTTCAGGGAAAACTGAAAGAATGAATCGGACTCTGAAAACCCAATTGGCAAAATTAACCCAGGAAACGGGATTGGGATGGGTAGATGTGTTACCCATAACACTGTTTCGTGTTCGGTGTGCACCCACAAAAAGACTTAAGTTGTCACCTTTTGAGCTCCTGTATGGGAGACCGCCCTCCTTTGTTCAGGATATTCCAGCTGACCTTAAACAAATAGGAGATCATGTGACACAGGGACAAGTGCAATCTCTCTCCCGTGTTTTTGTTTCTCTTAACAGGTGGGCCCTCGAACGCACGCCGTGCAGCATTGCCGAGCCGATTCATCAGTTCCAGGCTGGCGATAGCGTATGGGTGAAAGAGTGGAAACGTGATCCACTTGCACCAAAGTGGCGTGGACCTTACACCGTCTTGCTCTCTACTCCAACAGCGGTGAAGGTAGCTGAGGTGACCCCCTGGATTCATCACTCTCGTTTGAAGAAGTCCGAAGGCAGTTGGACGTGCAAAGGTGACCCCTCTAATCCTTTAAAACTAACTCTCTCCAAAAACCCCTGTATCTAGCCCTACCGGGAACGGGCTAGGTCACGGGCAACATTTGACGACCGGCCTGCTGCAGCCACAACCTGGAAGCTGGCTGACCTGCGCACGCCTGAAGCTTGAGGAGCGTCTGAACCAGCGACTGTGAACGGAAAGATTCTCTAATACAATTGATTGACTGCCCCCTTGTGGAACAATTATCAGAGATATTACTCATTGGGGATCCTCGGGATATATGTTTTGGTCTTGGTGGTTCCCCATTTCTGTCACTGGGGGAATTATATTGGGGCTAATAATTATTTGCTATCACAATAAGGTAATCTTTTGTGGAAGGAATGCATATACTAGACATCAACATGATTTTATTATTAATCCTGATCCCTTGGGAAGGGGAAGGGTCCTTGAATCTGACCAAATTGGCTAAATATGGATTCAGCCATGACCACAATATGTGGGTAGGTTTAGCTGAAATGGTAGCCAATGTTGCAAATAGGACCAATTGCCTTGTTTGCTCTCTTGGGCCAGATGATTCAGAGGGAGGTATGCCCTTATTACCGATACCATTAGATGCCATTGGTATGGTAAGCGAAATGCCACACCAAACAGAAATACAGAATTTCCCCGGATGGAACTCAACTAAACCATTACGAGTTATACCTGTACAAGGGGAATTCTGTGTACATAAATCATCAGATGCAGCTGATTCTCCCATGATAGGCTCTTCTCATTGTCACTATACTTGGGATTATATTAAGAATAGTCATACCTGGGCACACGGTACTACCTATCGAACTCGGAATACCTTGCCCTGTGCACCTCCTTTTATTCACGCATGGAAAGTGGTGTGGAACATAACTGTGACAGAAAAAGGCAATCTAACATACTGCACTGTGAACTCTCTACCTCTTTTGGTATTTCGCCTTCTGTACTCCACGTACCAAAAACCTCAGACCCGATGGTTGTGGTGGATATGTGGAGAATGGGCATACAAAAAGCTCCCTTCCAAATGGAGTGGGACTTGTTTCTTGGGTTGGGTATTACCACCAATGTGGATTATGCCCACTAGTTCGGCCAGGCGAACACGAAGGAATGCTGATATTTCTCATATAGCAGGAGGAAGTACCCAAAGTTGGAGCGGTACTGATGATTGGCCGCCAGAGCGCATTATAGCCTATTATGATCCTGCCTCCTGGAATCCTGGTGAGCTCATACAAGGGGCACGGGATCCTATTTATAATCTAAACAGAATAATTCGATTGCAAGCAGTAGTGGAACTTGTAACCAATGCAACGGCCCAGAGTTTGAGACTTATTGCACAACAGTTGGATGAAAGTAGAGCCGCCATTTTGCAGCTGAAAATGGGAATGGATTATGTACTTGCCAGGCAGGGAGGCCTATGTGGAGTCTTGAACTTGACAGGGAATGCCTGTTGCTTTAACATTTCAGATAATGGTGAGGCAATCCGTGTGTTGGCCACAAAGATGGAGAATATAGCACATGTCCCAGTACAAACATGGGAAGGATGGGATATGGGATGGCTCACCAATTGGTTACCTAATGTCGCAGGACTCAAAGGGATACTATTGTCTTGCTTGTTTTTCTTGACAGTAGTGGTAATGGTTTTGTGTATGATGCCATGTATCATTTCATGTTTTAGAAGTACAATTAGCAAGATGGTTTCAAATGAAACTCTACCTCATATCATGGCCCTATACAGAGCTTTACCTCAGGAATATGATGAAGGTCAAGCTATCAAGGACACTTGGGATGAAGGTCCTTGAGCTTGAAAGGGGGGAATGAGGCATCTAGTCATAAGCCTGCATTTTTTATCAGAGCTTCTATATTTTATCAAGGCTTGTATTTAAAAATGAGCTTAAAAAAGGATTTTCAAATGTTTCATGCCAGGCAGAAAGAACCTTGGCAAGAGGTTTTTCTCCTAAGACAAGGGGGCCCCATTGATTTATAGTAGAAAAACAATTCTCAAAGTCATAAAAAAGGGAGAATTACATATGCTGCCCTTGCAGACTGAGAAAACACAATTAAAGGCAAGGGTAAATAGTAAAATAATACCAATGTGCCTCTCAGTAAAATGAGCCAGATCTTCTTTCCAAGGTTAAAAAGGCCAAGAGCAATGGAGAGGCATCTAGCTGGCAGAAAAAGAGAGCATTTTAAAGAAATCTTTAAAAGCTGTTTCTTTTTCTTAAACTGAGAGAGTTAAAAAGGTTAAATGTTGGGAAAGGCAACTGGCTTGGCTGGAGAAGAAGCATCTAGCTGGCTGGGAAAGGAGGGGGAAAGGGGGGAGGTGTAAACTGAAGAGGCTTCTTTTTAAAAGCTGTTTTTTACTGAGTTCCTTTTTACTTTACAAAGGCTTTATTCTTTTAAAAGGCTACCTATGATAAGTGAATGAAATATATTAGCTTAAATATATTGGCTTAAATGTAATTATGCAAAGGATTTAAGGAATGCTAGATTCTTATTTCATATGGTTGTAGGAGTTGTATTTATCCTGAAATTAAGTCAGCCACCAGCCTAGCCCCCCTGCTAGACAGAAGACGCCATCCAAGCACTCTCGATATATATGGTTGTCAGGCATTTGTTTAGAAACTTTCAAATGAAGGAAATCTTTCAATATTGATGTGAAACTCGAGATCCTTGACATCTGTTGAACATAAAAATGTAAGATTAAACATTTGTTTTAGAAGGCAATAGGGCAAGGAGGGCAAAGAGGTGAGCTGGTAATTAAGATTCCATGTAAGATATATTATTACTTATTTGTCATTTATATAGCTCTTTGTCTCCCTTATAAGGGCAAGGAAGTGGGTGTATCTTTTGTGGGTGTATCTTTTGTGATTGGTTCTACCAAACAGCCAATAGGAATTTCAACCAGGCTGATTGGACAGAGGCAGCCACAGGAGGAGCAAAGGGGGCTGGATTAAGGGAATATAAGTGCTGGCCAGGATGGCAAGAGGCCAGGCCAGAGCTTGGTAACCATATACCACTGAGCCTCTCATTTATTTGTCTGACAAATAAATTATTATTTTAATTTCTCTATTGCTGCGTTGAATATTTCATTCCAGCTAAGCGTTAACCACAAGCAGGGTGCTACAGTACCAGAAGGCACATGGCTACGTGTGCTATGAAGTATATGCTGTAAAGCCTGGCAACATCCAAAACCTGCTTGTGAAACTTCAACCTGGCATCTGTGTTCAGACCATAGCTGTCAACTTTCAGATTTGAAAATAAGGGATCAGCAGCCTCGAAAATAAGGGATCAGCAGCCAAAATAAGGGATCAGCAGCCTCACCTGTCCCAGGCACTCCTGTCTTCCACTGCCTCCCGCAGTTTGGTCAAACTCATGCTGGTAGCTTCGAGAACAGTGTCCAACCATCTCATCCTCATGGTTCAATGTTACTAGTGAGCAAAGTTACCCAGTCAGGATTTGAATCTTGGTCCTAACTTTTGGGGTTAAGTTTCTATTTAGCTGTCCATTAATATTGACAAACTGTATACAGTGGTACCTCAGGTTACATACGCTTCAGGTTACAGACTCTGCTAACCCAGAAATAATACCTCGGGTTAAGAACTTTGCTTCAGGATGAGAACAGAAATCGGGCTCTGGCAGCGCAGCGGCAGCAGGAGGCCCCATTAGCTAAAGTGGTGCTTCAGGTTAAGAACAGTTTCAGGTTAAGTACGGACCTCCAGAACGAATTAAGTACTTAACACGAGGTACCACTGTATCCCATTCATCTCTCAGATCCCCTTGTAAATCCATAGCATGGAACTTCTTTTCTTCCTTCACTTTGCGAGTTTCCCTTAAAAAGAAAAGAAAAAGCCTGAAATTGCTTTGTTTTCTAGTGTTGTTGGCTTTCCTTTAGAATATATTTTCTTCCTTCACCCTTTAAAAAAGTGTTTTAATATTTTATGTGACTTTGTTATTGATGTAAGAACTGCAAGTATTTTATTGTTTACACAGTATCTTGTGTATCAGTTGGCGACAATGTGTGTGTCACTATATAAACAAAGTTGTCGTTATTTCTCTTCCACTGTTATTGTTTCTGCTGAGCATGGAATGCTGGGCCAGATTCCTGCTCCTGATATAGGCAGGCGGTGTGGTGCTGGACACCAGGCCCTCATTCTTCTGGGCCTCATACTAGTATCAATCACATAGGACACTGCAAGCACTGACACACACTGGATCTTCTATGCCACCTTTGGAATCAGCCCTTTTTAAAAAGAAAAGATGGGTGGCTAGATGGTGAGGATAGAACAAGTGGATGCAATCCTACTTTCCCAGCCATGTAATTTTTTAAATTTTTTTTTTTTAAATTAGGTTTTTAATAATTTTATACATATAAAACATAACCTTTTCAAACATTCAAATACAAGGTTCTTTTGAACCTTTCAGACCTCCTTCCCTCACTCCATGGATTCCATATTTAAATTTAAATTTGCTGCATCCTTTACCATTAACTATTAGGTCAAGGTAAAGGGACTCCTGACCATTAGGTCCAGTCGTGGCCGACTCTGGGGTTGCGGCGCTCATCTTGCTTTATTGGCCGAGGGAGCCGGTATACAGCTTCTGGGACATGTGGCCAGCATGACTAAGCCCCTTCTGGCGAACCAGAGCAGTGCACGGAAACGGCGTTTACCTTCCCGCCGGAGCGGTACCTATTTATCTACTTGTATTTTGATGTGCTTTCGAACTGCTAGGTTGGCAGGAGCAGGGACCGAGCAACGGAAGCTCACCCTGTCACAGGGATTCGAACCACCAACCTTCTGATCGGCAAGCCCTAGGCTCTGTGGTTTAACCCACAGCGCTACCCGCGTCCCAACCATTAACTATTAATTAACGATAATTATCATAAATAATTCCACATTACAAGTGTCCTTACATCCCTGCCAAATATTTTAACTGTTTACAGTGTCTTTTAAGTAAATTACAAATTTACTCCAATCTTTAGTAAATACTTGTTCTTCTTGGTTTTGGATCTTCCCCAACAGTTTTGCTATCTCCACATACTCTATCAGTTTCATCTGCCATTCTTCTTTTGTTGGTACTTCTCCTTCCTTCCATCTCTGGGATAGTAGCATTCTCACTGCTGTTGTTGCATACACAAAAATTCTTATATCTTCTCTTGGTAACTCTTCACCTGTTATACCTAACAAAAAAGGCTTCTGGTTTTTTAACAAATGTGTTTTTAAACATTTTCTTTAGCTCATTATATATCATTTCCCCCATCCCTGTGACTGTTAATCGTATGAAGAGGGGAATGTTGATAGAATAGGGCTATTAATAACAGAACCCAGAATCATCTGGGCCCTGGGAATCAAGTGACAACAGGGAGCCCATCTCATGCTGCTACTTTATATGATCTGTTAGATGTCTAGGCACCTTGGAACCCTTACAGGGAGCAGCTGAAGCTGAGTGAGTAGATAGCAGGTACTTTTCATATCCCAGGTGTTGTTGGTAATACACTAAAATGTTGTTTGGAGGATTGTTCCTTTTTGAAGGATCATACTACACAACCCAACTGTTCCCCTTATATCCTGTTAACACACAAGATATAGTGTTATGAGGGTTTTTTTTGTAGGGAGTAGGCCATAGGTTAAGACCCTTCTAATGCCTGGGTCCCCCTTCCACTTGCTGGAATTGCCAGGCCTGCCTGGTAATGGCCCACTAAGGATGGGTAATTAAGGGAACAAAAGGAGTGGCTCTGTGCCAGAAAACAAATGGGTGGGCTTCCTTTCCTCAACTGCCTGTTAGTTGGAATGACCAAAGGCCGGAGAACTGAGTGATGTGAGCTAGAAGCTGGATGCTAAAGCTGTATCTACGGAAAGGCAGAGTGAGAGCCATGGCTGATTTCTGCTGGAATCTGTGGCTACGGAAGAAACAATAACCTTTCGGGGTATTGATGCTGCAAACCCCTTCATCATAGACTCAGGGGTTGCATATATGTGCAAATAAACCATATAGCCTAAAGACACCACAGTCTCCGCAGTTTCCTCAAGCATTATTAAGCCTCTTGCACCACTCAGGAGACTCCGGTGGCATGCAAATAATATACAAGATTCCAATTTATTCACTGCAAGGGGTTGTTCTGCTCCCTAAAGTCATGTGACCCAAACTTCCTCATTCTACCTTCATCATGGGAACGGCTGGACGGTGGACCAGGTGACACCCATTCACTGCTCAGTGTGACGTTAAGAAGCCTTAGGGCCCAAACCTACATACGTCTCAGTGGGAGCAAACCCCACTCAACGCGACGGGGCTTCTGAGTAGCCAGGGCCAGATTTAGGTTTGATGAGGCCCTAAGCGACTGAAGGTAATAGGGCCCTTTATATGTCCAGCTGCCCTTTGCCAACAACAAATTATTGCTGTTTTTTGTGTTTAATATATGCTAGATGGTAGCATACAGCTACATAATAGGTATCTAAAGTTATTTGCACATGGCGCCATGCAACCAGTCCATGCAAAATGTAGACACCCTATACAGTGGTACCTCAGGTTAAGTACTTAATTTGTTCTGGAGGTCCGTTCTTAACCTGAAACTGTTCTTAACCTGAAGTACCAGTTTAGCTAATGGGGCCTCCTGCTGCTGCCACACGATTTCTGTTCTCATCCTGAAGCAAAGTTCTTAACCTGAAGCACTATTTCTGGGTTAGCGGAGTCTGTAACCTGAAGCGTATGCAACCTGAAGCGTACGTATCCTGAAGCGGAGGTACCACTGTATATAGAAATGAGCAAACCAGTGATATTTTAGCGAGCAGGCTAGCAAGTGGGCCCATTACTTACATCATACACAACACAAAGCACTGTTGCTGCATGTAGGTTTTATTTTATTTATTTTTATCTTATATTTTGGAAATGTATATCCGGTATTTTTTCCCTTTAATTTCTTTGGGGGCCCCTAAGCTATAGCTTGTTTAGCTCAGATGTAAATCCGGTACTGTGAGTCGCCAACCGTCGTGCTCGCCCTGTTCCAGAAACAAGAGTCCCTTCCCACAGGTGTGCCAGCCTCTCGGCAGGCTCACCTGTGACTCTTTCCCGCGGCAACTCGGGACTTCTTGCTCCGCGGCGCCTGCCCTGACAGACCCCTCTCTCCACCGAGCAGGCGGGGAAAGCGCGCGAAGAACGCGGCCGACCGCTCCCAAGGGCGCTGGCCGCGGCCCTTTCCTCTCGGCCGCCTCCTCGCCGGGGCGGGTGGCGCGCCCTGACGCCATTGCTGCCCCCTCCTGGCGGGATGTCCCCGGCCGGCGAGGAGGAGGCGCGGCCAACCTTTTCCCTCCACCTCAGCGACACTTTGGCGTGAGGGAGAGAGGGAGGCATTATTCCGGCGAGGAGCCGAGAGGCGGGCGGCGTGGCGAAGAGGGAGAGAGCCAAGTTGGTGGCGGTGGCGGCGGCGCTGGGGTCCGCCCCGCGGCGCTGCCCGGCCGAGGGGGCGCCTCCCCGCCTATGCCCCACTGCGAGAGGGCGGAGGAGGCGTGGTGGTGGGCAGCGAGCCCCCTGTGCCGGCGGCGCGCCGACCATGCCATGAGCGCCTCAGCAGCAGCCACAGCAGCTGCCGCCGCCTCCTCCTCCTCCTTTCCCTCTGCAGCCACCCAAGCGCAGGAGAGCAGCCGAGGCGCCGCCGCCGCCCGCCCCCCTCGCCATGCAAGGGCTGTGCTGCTGCCTCTGCCTGGTGGCGGCCGCCGTGGCGGGGCTGTCGGCGGCCAACCGCAACTGCCCGGACCTGGTCGTGGACAGCTGCCTGTGCACCGCCGAGCGCTCCAAGGGACCCGGCCGACAGACCGTCCGCATCAAAGTTGTCTGCAGCGGAGGCGAGTTGGTAGAAACTTTGCAGCCCGCCTTGTTGCCCAACCGCACCGTGTCCCTGTGAGTAACGGAGCGAGCGCGAGCTCGGAGGGCTCCGAAGGGTCGGGTCTCTAATCCGCCCGGAGTTCTAATCTCGGGTGCGGGGCGCGCGGGAGGGAAACTCTGCACATGCTCAGAGACAAGCCTGTTTTCCTTTTACAGGTTGTCCGATGGAGCTTCAGGATGCTCCCTGTGCTGCCGCTTCAGTGGAGCGTTCTTGCGGCTACCTTGTGCGTAGGGAAGGGGCGCGTTTGAGGACCCCCTCCCTCCGTCCCTTCCATGTTTGGGTTAGGTACCGTCCTTTTCCAAAGGGACGCCCGTTGGCATTCGGCACGATGAAGGCGTGCTGCGCTTTCAGGCATGCAGGAGTGGCGAGGGGTGGCGGTGTGGTTGAAAGGAAATCCAGCTGTCAAAGGGGGCTGCAGGGACGGGGACTGGAGCAAGCGACGCAAGAGCTCCCCTAGAACTAAGGTGGACCGGCTGTCGTACACACACTTCTCTGCAGAATGGACATACTTAATGGAAATTATGTATTTGTAAAAGGATCTTAGTTTTCTCAGGGTCACAGGAAAACTTGATGCTTCCTTCTCAGTTGACAAATGACAGTCTCACCTAGCAAAGAGATGCCAAGCTAATAGTTTGCATAGTGTGCTCTTAAGTCACCTGTGTCTTTTGCCTCCTTACAATAGAAGTTTGACAGGAAGAAACTCCAGGTATGTTGTGGTGTGGAGGAAGAGAGGAATGAGTAGCAGCCTGGTGCATCTTTCATAAATGCAAATTACTACGGAGGGCTCAGGTCAGATGGTGATTTCTGAACTTTTGGCTCGTCTGCATTTCTAAAGGCTTGTCTACTAGGAGTTCATATTTGCTTCCCTTTCTGGAAACTCTTGGTCGCTTTTTGCTTGCTTTTGGGGGAGCGCTATGTACTGAGAAGTAAATTGCACACTGCCTTGCCCAGTGGTTTTGCAAATAATACTTCCACAATGCATATTATATCAACTGAGGCATCTTTAAATCTGACAGCGGATAATTTCAGACCCTAAAGATAACAGACAAAAATGCCCTGCATAATAAGGGCTGTTTACTGAAATTGATGGCCTTCCCTTAACTGGATTTGAGAAATGAGATATACTGTCCATATTTTTAGATGCCCACTTTAACTGTTTGGAGCTTGCCAGAAGCTCCCCCCCCCCCCGCTCTTTTTGACCCAGCATGTACTCTTCTAGCTATTTGTGCCTGTTGCACAAACTAAAAATGAACATAAGCCTGCATTCATAAGTGTATTTACTTGGAAGTTTCTCACTGAAACCACTGGGACTTGACATCTAAGAAAATATGGACCGGGGCTGTAAATTAACAGGCTGATCCACTTCACAGCTAAGCTGAAGTACTTAGGTATAAATCTCACTGTAGTCTTATTGACATAAAGCCTATACTTAAAGTTTGACCCAAAGCCCAATTAAGACTAAAGTGTTAGACTTTAAGATAATGTACCCCATCGTAAGTAGGGTTTAGGGGTGCATACAGTGCTATTGCATATCTATGTAACTCTGTCAAGTTTAGTGGAAGTTACTTCCAGGTAAATGTGTTTAGGACTGCAGCAAAAAGAGTTTGTTTTGTAAAAGAAATCTCAACTGGTTTGTTGAATGAATTTTAAAAATGGGCTAATGTAATTTACTACTAATAGGCCCAAGTATTCCAAACTGTCTAACTTTGCTCCCTAAATCATACCTTCATGCAACTCATCCAAATCTATTTGTTGACAATTCATGCTGTGAACATTTCCAGCCCTTGCTGGACTTTTCTCTTAAATTCAGCACTTTTTAGAGAGGGAACTGGAAAAGATAATAATTTGCAACATCTGTGGGGCTTGTGCTTGGACATGTACAGCTGTACTCTGTGTTCTGGTACACAACTTTTTGTGAAAGCTGTTGAATATTACGCTGTTCTTACTATTCACCTGGGAACCTCTTCCTCATTAAGGTACAGATGTGCCAACTGCATTTGGAACTGTCTGCAACCCTTCTGAAATATTATACACAACACCATAAAACCATATGATTTAGCATTATCGTCGTGTTTTTATTATCTTAACCATACAACATTCCAACTTGCTTGTGTAGTATGAAACACACTCTCAGTATATTGGGCTGCAGTCTTATGCACACCTAGTTAGGAGTAAATCTCACTGAACACGACAAGTCTTACTTCTGAGTATATATGCATACAGTTGTGCTACATGTGAACTTTCTCCACCAGTTAACAAGTTTCTGAAAACAAAATGTCACATGTAAAGAAAAGACTCTCCTCGCTTTATTTTGAAAACATGGAAGCATTGGGTCAGATTTCTTGCATCCCAGTTCTGAACAGTGTTTATTTGGAAGTGACAGCCATTTGTTTCAATTTAACTTATTTCCGTATAAACATGCTTAGGAATACAGTGTCTGGCATATATTTATCTAGTAAACTTGTATATGTTTTTTGTTTCCAGCTATTGAATGCAACACATTTTACAAATTTGATACTATTCCCTATAGGACTGTTATATTAGAAAACAAGTGGGCTGGTTGATGGGGGGGGGCAGTTGAACTCCTACGATGAAAGGGAAACAAATATATAGTAACTGTCCACTTGCTGACACTTTATCCGATCTTCTGCACTATAAAAACACCATTTCCCCCCAAAAATTCATTGCATCATGGAAATGACAAATGCATTTATTGTATTTCACATTTAGAAATACCTTTAGATCTTTTAAATTAGTTTACTTTACATTTTGTGAACATTTTTAATGTACACATAACTTTTGAAAGTATTAATTTAAAACTAATATTGGGCTATGAAATGGAAGTTTAAACAATAATCTGAGTAAATGAAAGGAAGGAAATGCCTGTTTCAGTAGCTGAACATGTGGCTGACAGTTTGATTGAAAGTGTCAAATACTTTCTGCAGAGAAAGTGTTTATGGTGAATTAAATTACACTTGTGTGACATTTGGCCAGCTGCAGAAATTGGTGATAAAAAGCGCAAACACTAGTGTCCATAGATATGTTTTTCTAGCTGCATGGAAGAGCTGGGAAAGAGCATTTTCATGCAGACAGTGTCTGTTTCCATTCAGTTTTATTGGCCCATGGAGAAGGAGCTGCAGCATATGGAACATAACTTCTCAGATTGTTTTAACAAACTGAGAATAGAGGGGGTGAACAAAATAAATGTGTGTTACAGATGCAATAGCACCTTTTAAAAGCGTAGAAACCATTTTATCCAGTAATAAAAAAACCTTCAATACTGTTGTAATAAATCAAGATTACTTTTTTCTTAGGTAATATTTCCATACAAAACTAGGCTGACTGGCCAAAGCAGAAGAACTGTTGTATCAGGAAATAAGTAGAATCAGATGGGTACACTGGCAGCTGTACCTCTACCATATTACTGATATTGCAAGGGATGTCTATCTGCCACATAAGAATAATATGTTCTCTGGCAAACAAATAGTTGGAAAGTGGTTGAAAGACCCATTTTGTTTTGAACAGTGAGAGGTTTTTTTTGCAGCAGTCTTGTACCTGGCATTACGGTACTTGAGAATTCTAAGAAAACAAAAGCTCAGGGCAGTTTTGAAACCAGTGGTTAAAATCTGTGCAGTTTTGAAAGGTTGAGTCTTTGAATCAAAATGGCATCTTGATTCAGAATAGAAGAAAACCTGCTCCATGATCTCAGGAACTGTCATGCAAAGTTTGGTGACCATACCTTAAGAGGTGTCCAAAGACATAGCAAACTGGCAAACAACTTTCCAAAATATAGGATAGATGTAGGTTAAGATTGTGCTAGATTCCACTACTCACACGAATAATAATAAACTGCATAACTATTATACAATGGGATATGCTTAGTCAGCTAACAAAGCTGGTGTATTGGAGGGAAAGGAACTTACGGTTTAATTTCTCCTTTAAGTTGAGTCAAATGCACATGGCAGGATTAAACATAACTGCTGGTAGATAGTTTGCAAATGTAGGCCATTATCTTGTGTTTGAGTGTCAAGAGAGCTTTGCAACCTTGATTTGAATTAACAGGTTTGAGAAACTGTACATCTTATGATTGTCTGGGCTGTTGAATGTGAGACCCCATAAATTAAAGAAGTGCACTGGCAGTTGAACCCAACTGAGACGATTAGGCAGCTGCTCTGCCTTATTGATGTTTAAAAGGGTACTTTGTTTAAAATATTCTCCATGCATGCCATTCTGCCTAATAATTCATGACTCTAGAAATGGAAACTCTGCAATTTTAGCAGTATGGATTTTCAAAGCATCTTGATTTTATTTTATTTTATAAAAGTATTTGAGGAAAGTGTTTCCCACTGATATGCTAGTTTCTTATTCCATATATTAGGTTGGCTCTAGATTTACCGTAGTTATGCTTAAAATCCCATCGAAAATGATGGAATTTCAGTAGAGTTACTCTAAGCATTACTATGTCAGGTTCCATACCATGGTTATTAAGTGTTTGGCTATTGAGATGACTGTACCTTTTTCCCTTGGCCACCAACTCTAACAAAATAGAGCAATTGCAAACATTTATTAAATCCTCACGTCAGCTGTTTCTAAAACAAGTGATACCATAACTGCTGCAATATGCTTAATTACTAGCATTATTGCTAGAAAATATTTTATTGTCTTCTGGTGAAGGTCATTAATGTACAGTGGTATCTTGGGTTACAGACACTTCAGGTTATGAGTTTTTGGGTTGCGCATGGTGCCAAACCCGAAAATACCGGAACGGGTTGCTTCCAGGTTTTGGCGCATGCACAGAAGTGCCAAATCACGACCCGCACATGTGCAGACGCGGCACTGCGGGTTGCAAATGCTGCAGGTTGCGAACGTGCCTCCTGCACGGATCACATGCACAACCCGAGGTTCCACTGTATTTAATTAGGATGTTTGTACCATGTGTTTGCCGATTCAGAATAATATAGTGTTTCAGCAAGCAACTCAAATAAATAAAAACAAACAAACAGTTTTTCTTTGTTTAAACTTTATGTCAGAATACTTGGGGAATATTTGTGCATGCTATTGACTCTGTTTGCATGTAATAGTAAACCATGGTCAGAAAGGAACCATGGTTTATTAAAGCCCTATATGGCCTAGGACCCTCTTACCTACGGGTCCATCTCTCCAGGTATGCCCCACGGAGGACCTTAAGGTCTGCAAATAATAACACCCTGAAGATCCCAGGCCCCATAGAGATTAGACTGGCCTCGACCAGAGCCAGGGTCTTTTTGGCCATGGCCCTGGCCTGGTGGAACGCTCTGTCCCAAGAGACTAGAGCACTGCGGGATTTGACATCTTTCCGCAAGGCCTGTAAGACAGAGCTGTTCCACCAGGCCTTTGGTCAGGGTTCAGTCTGATTCTTTTCTTTCTGTATAAGAACAAGCATTAAAGAGGCCTCCTAGCCCGCTCACAGGTCCTTTATAAGACCAGTGATAACAGTTGGCACTGGAGAATATTAACCACTCTCAATTTTACCCATGCCATCTATCCAGATTTTAATTTGCTCTGAACTAATTTTAAGATGTATTTTAATTAATTGGTTGTCTGTTTTTAAGTTCTTTGTATACTGTGTTAGTTTTGTGATGTTAGCCGCCCTGAGCCTGGCTCTGACCGGGGGAGGCTGGGGTACAAATAATTTTTTTAAAAATATTATTATTATTATTATTATTATTATTATTATTATTAAACAGCATGCTGCTTTCAATTTTGCCCTCCTCAGAGCTGGGAAATAAACCATAGAATGGTTGACTTAGTGTTAACATGCAAACCATCAACTCATGGTTCGTTTCTCTCCAAACAAATCACAAGTGGAAGGTTTCTTCTTGGCTTCTGCTCATAGTTTATTTGGAGAGAAGCAAACTATGAGTGCTGGATCGCACCTAATACTGATTTATTAATATTTATTATTTTATCCTCTTCTTTCCTTTTTCTTCATCTCTTGTATGTTGTTGGATGGAAACATTTGTTTTGCAGTTTCCAATGTCAATCCACCTTCACAACTTTTCATTTAAAAATCAATACACATTATTTTTTAAAAAAATATATTAAAAACAATACCAGTACTGATGGTGACTGTAAAATAGATGCAAAATATAACATAGTTCCATGAAGTTTCAAATATTTACTACTGTCATAACTTCTTTTTTTGTATGTGTGTGGATTATTATTTTTTTTGCTGATGTTTGGCTTTAATTTTTTTGTTGCCTAGATTTGCTTTCCCTCTGCTACAACTATGCTTCATGGATTGTGCATTGATATGGTAGCCCACATTAGCAAAGTGTTGGAGTTCATTGCCACTGAGATCATAAACCTATTGGTGCAAGGTGTAATGATTGCTAGTTTATGTCCCCGTAAGTAGTAGAATATTTCTGAAACTTTTTGATCAGTTAAATTGCTGTGAACCCAAATTTTATGTCTTAAATTATACTTGGTTTAAAATTTTGGTCTAAATCAAATAATGGATTACAGGCTTTGAACATTGTTCCAGTGCAAGCTGCCCAGCTGCACCCGCCTCTCATCTCCCTGCACCATGCTATGAGAAAATTGCAGAAAGAGCTTGTTTGTCTCTCAAACTAGGAGTGGTAAGCAAAGCACAAACCTTGGATTCTGCTTGTGGCTTGCTTGGAGTGAAGCAAACCATGAGTCTGATAATGCAGAACTTGCACTGTAGTTCATGTGTTCCCAGAGAAAGAGGAGATGTTCTACCTCCATGGTCAGAGGCATTATACTGCTGGACAGCAGTTCCTGAGAATCTCAAGTTGCAAGAGTGCTGTTGCATTTGCATCTAGCTTGAAGGCTTCCCACAGGCATCTGGTCAGCCACAGTGAGGACAGGATGCTAGATTAGATATGCCGGTGGCCTGACCTAGCAGGCTTGCCTTAAATTCTTAGGATTGAGCAGTGTGCTCAATCATTCACAACAATGTCAGGCATCATTTTAAAAATTTGTGTGCAGTTAGTTCGCTTTAAAAAAATAAACACCGAGTACCTTGTCTTGAGGCCACCTTAAGTTTCTGATCCCAGTTTATCTGCTGGTTGAACAAGTCCCTGGTCCTGTTCCTGTCTTGAACTTCAGACCATTGGTCCATCTAACTCAGTATTGTGCACATGGAATGGCAGTGGCTCTCCAGGTTTTCCGGGCATGGTGGTCTTTAACTTCACAAGTTTGCTTATGGTACATACCAGTTTTTAAAGGGACCTTCTAGAAATGGTTAAACTAATTGTAATTCATTAAAGCAGTATGTCTGAAGGCTTACAAGGTGATGTGTGTAACAGTCTGTCTAAAAAACTGATCTCCCCTATCTTTCTGGCATCTCCTTTCTTATTGCTCTAAGGCTTGCTGCATTTACTTCTTATTCCTAGTGTCCTGGTTGTGTTCAGATCTCTCAATTTCACAGTCTTCCTGTATTATTAGTTTGTTGTTCATTGTCTCAGTGAGCCATTCCTGCTATGGCTCTGGGCTCTAGCCCTAATAGCTGGACTGCAGCTCACAACATGGATTTCTAACTTGAACCCTCTTAGTTCTTTCTATAGCTGATCAGGCTCTGTCTTGCCTAATGGAACTGTTATGTTGCAGCCCACATTTCTCTTCACCTTTCCTGAAGTATCTGCAGCTGCCTTCGTTTTGCTGAGCCTTGCCTGCTCTCTCTATCCAGGATGGAATATAAAGACGAAAGGTCATTGACACTTTAGCTCCTTCACCAGATACAGCTATTCTCATCCCACGATAGGACCACAGGAAATGTAGTATGCCAACAAACATATGTTCAGACAATGTAAAACAAGGAATTCTTCTCCCACTTCTCAGGAAATGTAGTTATCGTGAGCCGGGAGAACAAATTTTTCTTGTGCGTATATGAAATCTGGAAGCTTGGACAACACCTCCCCATTGCTTATAGAAGAGCTTTATTCTCTATTGTCAATTTTATCTTCATCTTAATTAGATTAAAATGAATGTCATTATTTTTGGACATATGTATGCAAAGTGTGAAGTTGGCATTTACACCAGCCTTGTAAATAAAATACAGTATTTTTACTAGCCTGCTGTGAACTAATAGAGGAGGGAATACTGTAGAAGTTTTCTCTCTTGCATTACTGTGTTGGGGATAGAAGCCTCTGGCATCCCACTTGGTTTCTGTGCTGGCTCAAAAAAGAGGTGGAGGGGGGTTCAGAGGGTAATTGATGCCTCATAGTGGGAGGTGCCAGATTCCCACTATGGAGGCAATATCCCCCCTCTTTAATAGGGCCTCCTGGGATCCAGAAGTGTTAAATAGCTATCGCCTGTCAGTTATGCCCTTCTTGTGCAAGGTTGTCAAGAGAGTGAAAATGGCCCAGCTGCAGGAATATTGGGAGAAGAAGTAGATTATCTGGACCCATTTCAGTTTGTTTTCCAACACAAATATGGAACTGAAGCTGCCCTGTTTGATTGTTGGAAGAGGCGCACGGGAATGCACTCCTGTTGATTCTCCTCAACCTCTCCATGGCCTTTGATACAGTTAACTACTGTATTCTTCTGGACCAACTCTGTGGGTTATGTGTGAAAAGCATCACACAGTGGTGGTTTAGCTCGTTCCAACTGGTGTCAATAGTAGGGGCAATTTTCTGCACCATGGGAAAGGATCTGTGGTGCCCCACATGGCTCCATTTTATAAGCCATCCTGTTTAGCATTTTCTTGAAACTGCTGGGAACTGTCATCACGATATTTGGAGAGTGAGGTGTCATTGGTACACTCTGTCTCATGGTTTCAGCTAAATTGGAAGAGACTTTTCAGGCTCTTGGCTGATGCTTGAAGATGATAATGGGCAGAATGAGGGCCAGTACATTGAGACTGAATCCCAACAAGATGGTGGTGTTGTGTGTGCTAAGTTCTTGTGTCCGAGATGTAGAGAGGCAGCCTGTCTTGGATGGGGTTGCACTCCTGGAAAGGACAGGTATATAGCTTGTGGGTGCTCCTTGATCTAGCTCTAGGGCCCTTCTTGGAGAGAGAAGACTTGACAGCTGTGATCTAAGCTCTTATCATCTCCTGGATTATTGAAAAGTGCTCTGATAGCTGTTCCAGAATCAGTGCTCTGGGCATCTCCTGCCTCGTAGGGCTGGGTGATATCAGCTTTTTAACATTGCAGTGTATCACCAGCCAAACATTACGGCTTGGCAATATACCACAGTGTTAGGGGGGGAAAGGATGCATTGGCCTCTGCCCACAAGACACTGGGTGAAACTGCCCCAGCTTTCACCTAGTCTCATGGGCTTGGACAATGTAGCTTGTTGGTGCTGCTCAGCTGGGGGGAGAGAACCCCCCCCCCAGGAGACAGCCCCTGTGCTCTCGCCATTCACACGCAAGTGAGCTCACCGTGGGGAGCGGCAACCACGTTCCCCTCAGCTGAGCAGTTTCACAGCGCTCCAACCCCGCCACTGGCTTGTGGGAGCCAGTGCCGGGTTGGGGGCTCCTTTAACTGCTCGACAGAGGCAAGGGCAGCTGCACACTCCTCAGCTGAGCAGTTTAAAGATGCAAAGGGATGAACAAGCTGTATCTTGACTCCCTCCAGCAGACGCTGCTACTAGAGGGACTTAGGAGCGGTGGCGGTTTCACCAGCGATATCCTGCTGAGTGAACCTGACATCGTAGTCTGCTCTTCATACTGGTGCTGGGTGATATATTGCCCAGGCCTACTACCTGGATTGTTGCAGTGTGCTCTGTTAGCAGTTTTCTTGCCCCTGAAGGTTCAAGGGGGTGTTAGCCTTTATAGTAGTGGCCTCCCAAGTTCTGAGATTCATCTCCCAGACGTGTACTTGGCTCTTACATTATTCACATTTTTGTGGCATCCTTAGGTACACCTTTTCACTCAGGCTTGGAAAATGGCTGAATGTGAGTTTTGGTATCTGATGCCATATTGCTATATTTTCATTTGGTGTTTCACACCTTTTGATTTTAGATTGCATTTCCCCCTGCTTATTGTTTTCCCCACTTCACACCCAGGATTATCTGTGAATTGGAAATCTATTTCCAATCATGGCTTGATTGCATGTGCGATGATATGATAACTGTAGTGTAGCAGGAACTTGTATGAAATACACCATGTAGAGGAAGTGAGCGAGAGTTTTCCCATTGTGCCTACACTTTCTCACTAGAGTAGTGGCAGCATTGGCTGGGATGGGGAAGGAGCGTGGGATGAAGCTTTTGCAAGAGTGGAGAACAGGTCAGTGGCTTGGGAGGGATAGGTGCAATTAATTTAGTGGTCCTCCATTTACCAAGAGGCAGTGGTTTCTTCTATCCAGAAGGGTGAGTGGAAAATTGCATGAGTGGCTCATATAAGCAGTAAAAAGGTTTTAAGTGAGCACTCAAATGATGAATATTCAAAACTGAAGTCTAGTTTTTTCTTACTTCTTTGATTTCCTCTCTCTCTCTCTTGCGTGTGTATATGTGTGTGTCAAATACCAGTCATTGAATATTATGGAAGAAGCATCACCATCAGCTTTTATTGATCTGCTGAGTTTTAAATTGCATAGCAAAGGAGAGTGAATTAAGTACTAATCTAGAACACTGGGAACAATATTTTAAATCACTGGGACACACTGGAAAGAATGGAAATGATTTGAAACACCTGGCTGACTTCTCTTTGACAATGTGCAAACTATTATAAAGCTATTCAAAAGCAAGTTGTTCTGCCAGAATGCAGTAGCAGCAGACTCTTGAAGCATTTTTATAGTATTTGGGGCTGCAGGCAGTTAGGGGAGCTGCTGGTTCTTGGCTGCTTTCCCCCCCACTTAGGATCTTTGCAGGAAAGGACACCATTTTACCCTGATAAGTACATCCCAAGTCTATCTTTTCTGCTGTCCACTTCTGCAAATGTTGAAGTGTCGCTGCATATTGTTGACGCATCTAATGAAAACTGCATGGAACATTTCATGGTTTCAAAAGCTAAGAGTAAGGAAATAATAGTGACTGGGACAGAAACCACAGTATCTGGCAAATTGCTACATTATTGTTGTAAGTGTTCTTTTATTTGTAGGAATGCTTTACAGTATCTGAGACAGTAAACCACAACGTTTTGCTACATTAGACAGCAGTCACGAGCTTGATTTTGTGGGTCAATTAGAATAATTCCCATGTGTACATATAATCCAAATAAATATAGTGTATCCAAGTATATATTTTCTGGAACGGGAGGGCCTTCCAGTCAAACGTCCAATATCTATGTGGAAGTTCTGTTTAAAACGGCTGTAGTGTTGCCACTAAAATTAATTCCCCCCCTTAAATAAACCAGTAAATGAATAAATGCATTGATTTAAAATTAGATTAGAAAAAGAAATGGAGTATAAATAACTTTCTTCATTTGAACTTTGGAGGCAGGGTGACAAATTCAAGTTCTTACCCCACAATGCATGTCTGTTCTGCGTAAATCACATTAGTTTCATGAGGCTTACTCCCAGGTAAGTGGACATACAGTTGCAGCCTATGCCTTTGCAGAAGAGTGTTGCGCACTCTTGTTCAACCTGTTCTGTGATTAGCAAGGAAAGGAGTGTTATTCCTTGGATCATGATGAATTGCACTTCACCATGCATAGGAATTTAATTATGCTTTTAGACCCACTTATAGTAGCTGTAGAGAAGGAAGGATGGAGTTAAATCTGTGTTGAACTTTCTTCTTAACTAAGATACTAAGAGGACACATCCCCATATTTGTTTTGGTCTAGTTAATATGCAGGATGGATTAATTCAAAAGGGCAAGTGACAGCTTTACTGGGAAGAGGGAGAAATGGACAGATTGTAGAATTACTATACTGTACAATAAGTATCTTTGTATAGTGAGGTGGTCATTTTTAGTAGTTCATAATGATCATTATTAGTAGTTCATAATGCTGATTCTGCCTTGAAAGCTCAACATATAATGCAAATACCAAATGTTTCTTAGACATAGTTGCTTATAAAACCCAACTAAAAAATCAAACTAACTCGTTACATTTTCCAAATGCTATGTTTCTACAAGAATATTTATTCTTGGGCAAACCAATTCTCTGCTACCATTTCAGTTACTGTAGCTTTGCAGAAGCTTCCCATCTAAGTGGCAAGTAGGCGTGGAGGAGAAATTCGCTTCAGTTTTAATTTAAAGGTGAACCTTCATCACTTGCATTTTCTGAAACACCATGTGATCCAAGAAAGACCATGCCAGCCATCCTTCAAAATTTGCAGCTCTCTGAATTTTGCAATTCAGCTATATAGCCCAGATCTTATGGCATTGTATTGCTGATTGGAGGTTTTGAAAGCCTTTTGTTCTGGCCTTTGGCTGTTCAGTTTACATGAACTAGAAGAACAGTAGGATGGCACTAGGCCCTTCACAGAAATTTAAAGTGTTGCGTTGTCATACTCGGGCTCATGGTTTGTTTCTCTCCAAGCTATGAGTGGTGACAAATATTTTATTCTTTTTTGCTTACTGCTCATAGTTTGTTTGGAGAGAAACCAACCACTACCTCAGGTTTCTACAGCATGGCAAGTCAGACCCTTGGTTTGTTTCCATCTACAGCATGGCAGGAGCAAAGAAGGAACACCACACATTTTTTAGAGCAGTGTGCAACAACAGCACATGCTTCATTCACATTAAACCATAGTTTGTTTTAAACCACAGTTTAATATGACATGCAGAGTTTACTTCGGTGCCAACTGCCATCTTAAAGGCAATCATCCAATAAAAAGCAATATGAGTGATTTTTTTCTAAATTGGCTCCTGCTTCATTGCCGCAAAGGTGGGAGTTCAGTATCCTGTGTACACTGAATGAGTGACCACTGCCCTGGACATTATACAGCTTTTAGCAACAGCCTTTAAAACAAATGAGTACTTTGTGGGATTGAAACCCTTACTTTAAACACATATTGGATGGCAATAACTTAGATAAATGTATTGTATTGGGAATGTTTATTTTCCGTAATGGTATTTCAGACATTGTAACACCAGAGTGGCTTACAAATGAGGATAACTCAGTTGGTAGAGCACAAAACTCCTAATCTTCAGGGTTGTGGGTTTAAGCTCCATCTTGGGTGAAAGATTCCTGCATTGCAGGGAGTTGTAGATGATGCTTGTGTTCTGTTCTATGTTAATGCTTTCAATGTCTTAGTGAAACTCTGAATTTATTGGCATGAATGAAATTGTTAGCCGACTGAGCATTTTATACATTTTTTTTTAGTGTCATAGTTGGGAGAAAAGTTAGGTAGGAAAGCAAATTTTCAATTCTGGATCTATTTCCCCCCACTTTCTTCTTCTTTGGCAATCACTCATAGCCGAGTAAGATCGTCTTCCATAAACACAGTTTTAACAGTGAGTCTGTAAGTGACCGTGGAGGCCAATTGTGGATCCACACGTCCTTCCACAGTGGGGACATAGGTTTCTGGGTGGGAGTTGATCATGGTGAGGGTTTGCCAAGTGTTTCTCCCTCTTAGCACGTTACTTCCTTGCATCCTGAGTTTGAGTGACTTCAAAGCCCATGACACCTTTGGTAAAGGCTGTTCTCCAACTGGGGCGCTCGCAGGTCAGTGTTTCCTAGTTCTCGGAGTTTATACTACATACTACATACTTTCCCATGTAAGAGAAAATTGACAGCTCAAGATTTCATTGCTACCACATGACATGGAAATATCTGATGATCATTGCCATGATTGATTATAACCATGATCAATATAGATGGTGAAAGTGCTGTCATGTTTACTATGTACTATTTCCCCCTTTTTTTAAAAGAAAAACTATCCCGCCCTCCAGAACATGCAGACATTTTAACTTTCAAAACATTTGAGAATCAGGTATTGGACATAATAGTCAAAGAATAGGCAGCTGTGGATGGTCAAAATTGACCTCCGTTGCTTCTGCAATGTTTGATCCTTGTGTTTGAAGAAAAATGTTAAGATTTTTGCCTTTGAATGATAAACCCGGTTACTGAAATTACTGTAGAAAGTTTACTGATACCCTGAGAATTGGTTTGCTCCATCCGTATATTGTGAGGCTTTTAAAATTCCTGTCATCTAGTCCGGATTTGGGACAGGACAATGACTAAACATGAAGGTAAAGGGAAAAGAGCATAACCCGAGGCTGCCTAAAGGCATGGTGATTTAAGTGAAGCTACAGCTTGAAACTTACTAACAGAGCTGCCTTGCTTTGACAGTTCAAGGAGTCTCAAGACAGAGAAATTGCCTCCTAACCATTCAGCGTTGCACTGTTACTGCAGAGTGTGTGTGTGTGAACAAATCTATTGAAAGAAATAGCTTACTTAATATGGAGTTTGTGCTCATTAACAACTAGTACATTTATATTACTTTCACAGAAGGGTTTTTTTCTTTTTGGCTAGGGGGGAAACCTTTTTTAACTTGGTATTTTAAAAAGTGCTGAATCTTAAGCATGTAAAACTTCTAGATGTTAACAGCTTGGCAAGCTTCCTTTGCAAAATAGCAGCAAAAAGAGACCTTGAGAAGACAGAGCATTTTAAAAAAAATTGCTTTCTTATATTCAGCTTTCATAAACCATTGAGGGAAATATCAAGCCCTCATCACCTCCAATGTTGTCACGGCTGAATAATAAAATATTAAGAAGACTATTTAGTTGAGTGCAGTTACTAAGTTCAGAGCCTGCGTGAAGTTTTAACAGAGTTGGAAACAGCTTCTTAAAACTAGGAACAAAGAAAGTAAGGGGTTCAAAATGGGGAAGATGGAAAGGGACAGTTTAGTAAACTTTGGTCTGAAGAGAAACTAACCCTTTCCAAGAAAGTTAAGTCTCAACTCGTGATTTCAGAACTGGCTGAGGCAGATGGCATGAATTAGGGAAGCTGAGATTTTAAAAGTAGTTTTCCTTGGATTTTATAGAGGAGAATCTGTGGAGTCTGGATTTTCATAATCTAAATCCCAAGAGAGAAAAAACTTGCTATATGCTTATTTATTGCACGTTGCCCACACCTTTGGTTGTCTTGCTGATACTTTCTTCCATTGGTATTTTTGTTTTTAATACTTGAACCTGTGCTGCTATCCAGTGCCAAAAAAAGCAATAAACCTGTCAGGTTTTCCAGGAGATCAGTAGCTGGAAGGAGAAGGCTCTTAAGTACTTGAAAGGATATTAACCTTGGCAAAGATAAAAATCCTGGACTTGGAAGGAATCCAGTGGATCATCTTAAGTCAATGTTTTCTCTTTTTTTATAGGAAAGAGCTCACAATCTCAGATTGTTCCATTACTGACCTGCTCAAATAGTTATGATATTCTCCTTAATGTTAACCTTGAGCAAACTCCTTGATTTGTTTGTGATGTGCTTGTGACTGGCACTGAGAAAAGGGTGAACAACTGTTCTGCCTTCAGTTGATTTATTTGTGTGTGTAATTAATTAATTAATTAGTTGCTTTTAAAAGTGTTGCCCGACTCTTCCACTAAACATTACTCAAAGGGGCTTGGCATTCTTTTAAACATAGCAAGACAAACATAAAGCCTATGCTAGATGACAAAGCCTTACCAAAAAACCCCAAACCCCTTGGTCTTGTGCTTTTCTTTCTACTCTTCTCTCCCTCCCCACATGCTAGGGTTGTTAGAAGCAAACCATATCTTGATGTTTCGTGCAGGCTGGCAAACTATGACTTGCCATAATTAGTGAAAGAGGGCTTCATGGTGTGAAAGAAAGAGAGGGGGAAAGGATGCTTGGGTATCTTTTGAGGCTTGTTGATGTAATGTCAAACAATTGTTGACATATGAACCAGCCCAATCCTGCCCATCTTTTTTATGATGACGAATTATGCACAATTCCCCTTTCCCTGTCAGCATCATATGCTTTACATTTGAATTCAATGCCTGTCCAAATGTAGGTTTACCTTTTCAACTTGCCTGGGGTCCTTAAAAGGGGGAGCTGTTTCCTGCGAGGCATTGCTGTGACCCTTATAATGCTGCTCCTTAAGTATTTGCTCCTGTTGTCTCTGATGTCTTTATGGGGGCTTCCCTTTGTATGTTTGGCAGGAACATGGATGCATTTGGCTTTTCATTTTTTGTGTGGAAACGTTAACATGTTGTTGTCTTGAATTTTTACGAGTTGTATTTTTATGTGTGTTTGAGTTTTGTATTTGTGTGTTATTCTTTGTGAGATGCCTTGGGAGCCTTATTTAGCCGAAAGACTGCATGTAAAGAAACAGTAGCATGTAACACCAGTGCCAAATGAAATAATTACTTCTCAGCTATTGGGGAGAATTTGGCCTTTGATAAGGACTGCAACGCCATTGGTTTCTCTCTTAGCAGCACCACACTGTTAATTAGAATTCAGTTATATTACATGAGAAGAATATGGCTGGATCAGACCAAAATGCTATGAAAGCCAGCATCCTGTTCCTTAGAGTAGCCAGCTAGATGGGAGGCCTTAAAAAGAACATTAGGGTAGTAGTCCTCTCATGGGCTGACAGATCGGAAGGTCGGCGGTTCGAATCCATACAACGGTGTGAGCTTCCATTGCTCTGCCCCAGCTTCTGTCAACCTAGCAGTTCGAAAGCATGCCAGTGCAAGTAGATAAATAGGTACTGCTGCGGCGGGAAGGTAAACGGCCTTTCTGTGCACTCTGACACTCGTCACAGTGTCCCGTTGCATCAGAAGCTGTTTAATCATGCTGGCCACATGACCCGGAAAGCTGTCTGTGGACAAACGCCAGTTCCCTCTGCCTGAAAGCGAGATGAGCACCACATCCCATAGTTGCCTTTGACTGGACCTAACCATCCAGGGGTCCTTTACCTTTTACCTTTACCTTAGTGCAATGTGCATGAGCTGTAGTGAACCGTGGGCTTGTGGGCTCCTCCTTCTCCTCCCATGAGGCTGGGAGGACTTCAGAAGCTTTTGTTCCCATTTTGCCCATGTCAGGGCTTGTGGTTAAATATCCACTAGGTCTACTTTAATCTGGCCAGCTTCATAACTTGTTTTGGAAACTTGATCATCGTGTTAAACTGATTCTTGGAAGCTGTGCTTTACTTACAGTGAAAATAAATGCTTCTGAATCCTTCCTCCTGGTCTCGTGTGAGATGGCAACATAAGAAGGGGGGGGGAAGGGTATTAGTCCAAGATTTACTGCATGCCATACAGGTTGAGCTAAACCATGGTTTATCATGACATGTGAACTGGCTCATAGTCCCAAGCCTAAGTACTGTACCTGCAGGGCATCACTTGGTAAGTTTGTGATAATTTGTTTATCTTTACCTCTAAAGAAAACATTCCAGATTTATTCCTCAAGTAATGTTGCTATTTTAATACAACCTTTGTTTAGGACAATGTATACTACTTGCTTTTGTTTTCTAGCATGTTCAGGTTGGCTTCACATTTTGTTGTTTTATTTTTCCTTCCATCCACTTCCCCTAAGTCAGGAACTGCAGTTTCCTGTGGCGAGTTTTTTTAGATATTCTCGAAGGAAACTGCATTGCTAAATTCTAAAACTGTCTATTTTGAGTTCAAAAGCACTTCTTCCTTTACGAAAATGTAATTTATATCGCTTAAAAAATATATTAGCCAGATAATGGTGGCCTTGTATGAAAAAAGTTTAACATTTAAAAAGTTTTAAAGGGCATTTAAAGGTGCATTGTTACAGCTCTTGGAAATCTGTCCAGATGCTCAATAGTGTTGGGATAGCCTTTAGCCATTTGAAATATATTTTGTTATTGAAAGGATATAAAAACACTCTGAGCATATAAAATCTTTTGGCTGGTTTACAGACTTAACATTCCAGAACATTAAGGAGGAGGGAAAAGCCCTTAATTTTTTATTGAGAGTTCATGAAATTGTTAGATGCTATTGACAGAACTCTCATGGGAACTGAGCAAATGCTACAAGGAGACTTTTATAGTGTGATCGTGTGTGTGTGTGTGTACATACACACACATACCCAGAAGTAAATCCCATTGAGTTGAGTGGGGTTTATTCTGTAGGATTGCAGCCTCCTTGTTTATTTGCTTGGTGTATTTCTCCCCTCTAAAGTATGTTCAATTCAAAGATGAAGTGATAATTTGCTGAACTGGTAAATAATTTGGAAGCCACATGTTTTTGGGAGATGGTTGTGGTGCATTTTGCTACTGTTAGTGCAATTACTATTGTTCAGCTATTCTTTTTCCACCTTAAACAATAATGTGATATGACTAGTTATTTCTCTTGTGTTTGCAAAGAATGTATACTTGGGTTTAGTGTGAGTAATAAAATATAGCTAGAAGCCTTGGGAAATATAACAGTATAAACATTGTACATTCTCTAATAAGCTTGACAGGAGCGCTCCTAAATCACACTCCAGGCAACAATCTAAGTAAATAAAAAGAAAGACTATGATCAGTAACTTTGTTTTTACTTTCCGGTATTAAAGTTTGCAAGAGGCACTTAAAACATCCTTTTTCAAAAAGTCTTTGTATGGAACAATTTACTACCTGCTGGGTGTGTCTCTGGTCAGCAGCAATATTTGCTGGAGGCCCTTTCTGAGGAAGTGGTGGTAGCCAAAGTAGCTGACTAGAAATTGTTTAGAATTGGCATTCCACTTTTGTTTATTCCTTCATCTCCCCTTCTATTTCTTCTGCAGTTGCAGAAGGAGAGGTCTATAGAATTCTGAAATCTTTGTCTAGTAAGAGCCCAGTGTGGGTGTCTTCTCCTTCCAGATACACACCTTGTGAAGGCAAGAGGTTTTCCGTAAGGTGAACGGATCACCTATCTCATGATACACAAACTTCTGTAGAAGAAAGGATGATGTGCTCAGTTTTGTCTTTAAAGAAAACATTCCAGATTTCTTCCTAAACTGATGTTGCTACTTTCATATAACATGTGTAGACTATTTGATTTTTGTTGTTGTTGCAAGCACAGTGTATCACATAGTGCACTTGCTGTATTTCCCCCTCCTCATTTACATTTCACAAGAGCCCCCTCCTTATCTACATTTGGTCATCTTAGGTTTCAGGCTGTCCAAGAAGGCAACATCTAGCTTCTTTTCCTTTGTCTTTAGAGAAGTTTGTAGTTGTGCTTCTTCATGTCCCCCTAAAGCAAGAAAGGGGAACTTGCTAATGAATCAACCTCATCCAGCATGGCCATTGATCAAGCATGATAGAAGGTGCACTCCAAAAACTTCTAGAGGTCCACAGGTTCTCCACTTCTGCCCTAAATAATGACCAGCACCCCATCATTGGTTTTCCGGTGGGTTTTTCCTTAAATGGTGTTTCCAACAATGCTAGGCCAAGTTGCCAGGCAAGACCACATCTTGAGTACATTGACATAATATACACACACAGGAAACATGCTTTTTATACTGCAAAATGTCACTTGAATAAAACAGGGACTTCCTACATATGTGTGCACATATAATCGCTGTGGTATTTATCTCTGTGCTTACTTTCATTGTTTGGTAATATTGTTGAGAGTTAGAGAATATGATGACTGCTGGTGCTAGACAGAAGGTTTATAGAGCAGTTATCTTGGTAGAGGGATATACAGTAAGTATTCTGGCCTAAGCACATGTCAGGCTGTGGTTCTATCACATGGGTGGCTAACCTGTGGCCCATGAGATGATGTTAGACTCAAATTCCCAGCTGTCTTAGCCAACATGGCCAATGTAGTCAAACAATATCAGGAGAACTACAGGTTAGTCACTCTTGCCATCAGTGTTCGAAACTCCCATTGTTCCAGGTGCATTTTGCAATAGGGAATTTCATTAGTGCAAGCAGTTTCTGAAGTACCTTTGGGTACAGTACTACGCTTAAGATTTCAGATTAAAACTGCAGAGTGGAAGGAAAGGAGGACCTTTCCCTGCCTCCCTATTTCCAGCTGCTCTCTGAAGACTGGAGAAGAGACCCTCTTAAAAATATTAGAGGATGGGCAGGGGAAGGACTAGACCATGTGCAGTTCATTCAGGTTATCCAGGCTGCAATTCTGGTGGCAAAGTGAGAGGGAGGTTTTTTCTTTTGAGGATAATTGGTCTAAAAAGGGCTAGATGTTCTACATAGGAGCAATGAAGGATAATAGAGCCTAACTAAGGCTTTATGAGTTGCTAACAGATCAACAGTGGGAACATTAAGTCAGTTCTAATTACAGAGACTGCCAGGCAGGCTGCAATTTAATAACCCCTGGCAGTGGGCCCAAGTATCCCCATTGGCTGGTTAGGTCCACTGCCAGGTGAACGCCCAAACAAGGACTGCTGGCATTGGCCAACAGCTGGGCAATCCAGCCTGCCATTGGTCAGATCACTAGCGTGGTTCAGGGACTGGCCACAACACTGCCCACCCAGGAAGGTGAGCGGACTTAACAAACAACACATTGACTAGTCCAGGCAGAGCAGTTACTATTCCGACAATAGCAAGTCTATCTCAAAAATGTATTCCCTTAATGCTGACAATTTCAAATATATTTCTGTGTATCAAAAATTTGAAAGCCATTTTTATATCATAGTGGCAAGTGAGTTACTAATTCTATAGCCTCTATTAACCTAGAGGTTTTGCATTTAGTACCAAAAATCATTTTAAAATACTTTGTAACCAATACTTTTCCGCCTTGACTTTCTATTCTTTATTTAAAAGAGACCTGTCAACTTTCTACCACTGACAAGAGTTCCAATTTCCATAGGGCTACATTGGTCTCTTATAGTTCTGACTGTGTTCTATCCTGGCAAATAGCTGCCAGTTGCTTAGATTGTATGAGAATATTTGATTGTGTTCTAGAAAACAAGACACGTCGGGCTGACAGCATTGTTTTAAAAGAGTTTCAAAACCTATTACATCTGCGGGAATGGGGAAACACTTAGATTAACCAAACTTCATTTTCAGTTTATTGTAGCTCCAGGACATTGATTTCCTGCAAAGGCTTTGGAATTCCTTGAGGATATTACTGCCAGACTTTGTTATTTTTAAAAGCAATTTAGCCAACCACAGTAACTGTACATGTAAATGTTTCAGGAGGCATTGGGCAGGGTGGTAAGTTAATGCTCACTATACTGTGCCGTCGTGGAACAAATGAAATACAACTTAATGGAGTATGCTTTTGCTAATGTGGAAGAAACAAAGGCAGAATACAACTTGGACATTCTTGAGATAGGAAGAAAGTATTAGTGTGTGCACATGGGATCAAGTGTTAGGTGGTTGGTTTTTATTATTTAGGTAAGTGGCTAGAACACTGTTTTTTGGGAAGAATGATATCTAAGGTTTCAGATAGGGGTGAAACGAAAGGAACATCAAATATTGAACAACACGCTTGGCTACAGTGTGATTTTTTAAGTACCTAAGCTGGTAGATTGCAAGTGTAGCACAGAAAAGGTATTTGATGCAGGGAATGGAAAGGTCAGAATCATGTTAGTCAGTGGCAACTCTATTAGGAATGTCAGGGCCGGATTGATTTGGAGATTGACATTTCCTTTCAGGTAGTGACCTCACATGTCAAAGTTTAAGCACTTTGGTCTGAGGGAAAAGTACAATCTTCTTTTTATCAACAAAGGCTAATGCATCTTGAAATGGATAAGAGCTTCCTGGGTCATACTTTTTGATTAAATAGTATAATCAGCTTTATATAAACTTCATACATAGCAAGTGAAAACTAACCCCTATAAAGTAAAAATTTAAAAATGCTAGCTGAAAAGAAGAATAGGGGATAGTTTTGAGAATGTCATGGCTGGTGCTTGGAAGGATTGTGGGCTGAAGATGGAATTAACCAATTGCTAGAAGGGACGACTGAATTTTAAACGAAACAGAAGAATTGAAATTATAACTTCAAGATTTAGAAATGTCATCAAGTAAAGGGCCTGATTCACTGACATAACCTTCCCTAGCACCAGCACAGGCAGCATCCAAATCTGAAAGATATTTGCAGCCTGAGCTACCCCATGGTCCAGCAGCTCTGCTAAGTATAGTTAGGTGCTTGTCAATATTTTATTGAGTTTTGTTTTTAAACCATAACAGGGAAGTGAACCTAAAGAACAGCAGAAAGGGTGATAGAAGTTAAGGGGAGACTTTCTTCTGTGTATTTTTGTTTTCAAGACAAAGTTGATGTAGATGATGAAATCTGGCCAGAATTGAAAACAGGACTGTGCCACATTTGTTTTGGAGGCCTTCTGGTCCATTTCATCGCCAGCATCTTTAGAGCACACCTTGGTGTCCTCCTGTCACATGCCAATACCATTATATTTCTGTGGTTGCACAGATCATGTGTGCTGATACAGAATGAGAAAGCATGTCCTGTCATTTCTAATGCAAACCATGCAATGGAATGAAGGAATTTCTGTAAAGAATCCTATTTTCTTGTGCCCTACACATTAGCAGAATATACCACACAATAGCTATCAAATATCTGCCTTGATCCAGCTGCAGTTGGGTGCATAGTTTCGAATGACAATATGCATCCTCACCACAAGGCCAACTCAGATGGTTCAGTGGAGTCTGAGTACTCATTCTATTGGTGCTCAGGCTGACTTGCATTGCATCCGTACTGAATATTTTTTGCATGGATTGAGTATTCATTTTAAGTGACTGGAAACTGAGAACCAAACCACTTGGTTTCATGGCTGAGTGGTTAAGAAAGGATGAAACAATAAAGATCACATGATGCAGAGGCCAAATACCTGAACATGTTTGGATACTGCACTTTGCTGCTGTTTTAGTGTGGTTTTAAAAAGTTTGGTTTAAGTTGAAATTAATCTGGTGTTCTCATTAAGAATGAATTTTTTAGAAGATGATGATCCTGAAATAAACCTTTTGCTTTTGAGACATATTGTAACAATTAGAGGTAATCTTTTCTTCCCATGCTCTGATGTGTGTGGTTAAATTTAGGTGAAAGTAATAAATGATGTAGTAGTTTTAATAGGGGAAAATAAGCTTAATGTACCATTCCTGGCCAAATTGCACCTCTTTGGTATTAAGCTTGCTGACCCTTCCATTTATTATACAGTATATTTGTTACAATCCAAAGTCAAAATAAAAATGTCATATTCAAAAATGTTGCCAGCGCTAAATATTTTTAGCTGATAATCCACTTTCTTTCTGATCGGTTATCTTTGCCAAAGCGTGTGGTAAACTCAGTTCTATGAATGCAACGCCTAGTGCCAAAAATCACACCATCAATGTACAATGTATCAGCAGGTTTGGGAAGCAATTGTTTTTGTTGTGTGCTAATTTGTATACTGCTTAAGCAGTTTACAAAGATGAGCAACCAATTGCAGAAGCATTAAAATATAAACCCACATATTTAAAATATGTCATAAAACAATTCCATTAAAACACTACAGTAATTAAGACAGAGGAGATTCAGGTTGATATATCAAGGGAATATGTCTTCAAAAGCTGCTGGAATGCCAATACGGTTGGGTACTCTTATATTTCAGCAGTGAGCACATTCTATAACACTGGGGCCACCACTGAAAAAGCTTAACTCTCTCTCACCACAGACCAAAATCATTAGGCTGTGATAAGGCTAACAATGTTCCATTTGTTGATCTTAATGCCTTTACTGAACAGTGGCGGGGAAGGAAGTCTTTCAGGTAACCTGGTCCAGAGTTGTTGTTGGGTTTTCTATTGTAAATAACAAGATGGTAAAACTGGCTTCAGAGGTATTAGGCAGCCAGTACAGACCCCTTACATTCTGCTGGCATGAGTTCTCCTCATTCTTCTCATGCTACATGTCAGGTGACATGAAAAGGAAGAGAAGAAGTAAAACCAATACCGTACAGTGGTACCTCAGGTTACATACGCTTCAGGTTACAGACTCCGCTAACCCAGAAATAGTGCTTCGGGTTAAGAACATTGCTTCAGGATAAGAACAGAAATCATGCTCTGGTGGCGCGGTGGCAGCAGAAGGCCCCATTAGCTAAAGTGGTGCTTCAGGTTAAGAACAGTTTCAGGTTAAGAACGGACCTCCAGAATGAATTAAGTACTTAACCCGAGGTACCACTGTATGTTGCTTTGGCTTTGTGGATAATTGAAAGGATATCACATTTGGAGCAGGGAGGGTGGAATTGGATAAATTCTAGGAACAATTGTAGGAAAAAGCTGTCCTTCTATCCAGTAGTTGTCTCTTTTACAAATTCACTGCCTACTATCTACCAGAATAAAAATTCATCCTTGTCATTAGGTTGTAGGGCTGTTTGTTAATATACAGTTTCCTGGGTGTAAATAAATGTGTGCACAAAACTGCTTCCTTCACTGAGCAGCGAAGTGCTTGTCACAAGACAATGTTTACATTCCACAGTCAAGTGCTGTTGGGTTTTCTCACGGGAAAGGAGACTGGATGTGACGTACACTGGTTTCCTGTTTTTCACTGTTCTTTGCAGTTCAGTGTGATTCTCTCCGTGCTTTAGAGGAGAGAGGATGCCTTTCTCTGCTCCGGCAGAGGGAAGATGTTTTTCTGTAAATTACCAGCTTTGAAGTGTAAATAAAGTAATATAGAGCATGTTGGCACGTACTTTTCATCATTCCGCTGTGCACTGGACACTGCTTATCTCCAACATTTGGTTCCGGGCCCAGAAAAACGCAGTGTTTTGAGAATGGACTCCAGAAGTCGGGCTCCTGGCAAAGGAACAAAGGAGCAAAGAATTGGAGTGCCGGCAAAGGATCGGAATGCAGAGGGCCGGATCGGACGATATCTCTGCGCGTCAAGATGATTTGATGAGGTATGTGCTACAGCTCCGGGCAGCCTGCCAGCTTCTAATTAATGGCTTTATGGCTGGACTTTGAACTTTTATAGCCGGTTTTGCCGTGGCACAGGCAAAAGGCTAGAAGGATAAATTTTTCCTATGCTGGGGGAAATCGAAAGTAAAGCAGCTGCAGCAGTGTCGCAGCATGAATTTAAGACAGCAGAGAGAACTTTCACTTTTGACCTTGCCTTTGGAATGAGGTTTTGCAGCAGCTGCAGATAAGCAGAGTGGCACAGGCTCACAGGCAGAGGCTGGAAATCGAAAGTACTTTTGAACTTGCTTTTGGAATGAAGCAGCTGCAGTTGTACACAGACGCAGCTTGTATAAAGCAGCTTGATTTAAAGCAGCAGAGATGACGCAGAAGGCTAATGCCATAGTCATGATGGCTAGCTGCAGAAGGCTGGCTGATGCAAGTGGGGAATCTGATGCCAATCAGCCACATGCTCAGCTCAGAGTAGCCTGTGATACTGCCATGATTCAGAATGAAGCAGACCGCCAGGGTGATAGCTGCATGGGCAAGGGGGAGTCTTCACAGACGTCATCCCAGAGTGCAGTGGAACCACCAGATGGCGCCAAAGCTTTGAAGGCAGTGAAATGCTACTCGTGTGGACGTCTAGGCCATATGAAGAGGGAATGCAGATATCCCAGGGCCAAGACAGAGCAGCGCAGCGAAAGCTCATCGCGTGGAAAAGGCCGAGGCAAAGGCAAAGGTCCGGTGTCCAGGACAACGCAGCACAAGGCAATGGTCTCACGCTTCACTCCAAAGGTTGCAGAGGTCCAGAAGACATCTAGATCTTTCTTCGTTGTTGATTCAGCGGCGACCCACCACATGTGCAACGATAAGCGACTGTTCGTGTCTTTTACACCGCAGGAAGGTGCGATTCACCAGGCGGATGACCACACAATTCCCAGTAAAGGCTACGGAACTGTTGTTCTTCACAGTTTGGACTTATCGATACAGGATGTGCTTTATGTGCCAGATGCCAAGCATAATCTGCTCAGCGTTGGACAGCTGAATGAGCGGAAAATTGACGTTTCCTTTAAGAACAAAAGGTGCATCATCACAAAGAAAAATGATTATGTATTGCATGCTGAATATGTTGATCGTTTGTATGTTTTGTATTTTGATGATGTTGTGCAGGATGACACTTGTTGCATTGCAGGTTCTAACAAAAGTTTGCATGCAGAATGTATTCACGATTTTCATCGAAAATTTGGTCATTTGCATTTTGAGGCAGTATCTAAAATGCCTGCCTTGGTTGAAGGTATGACTATTAAACCCTGCAGGTACCACATGAAGTGCAAGGCATGCGCAGCAAACAAAGTGAAAATGGCTGCGAAAGGTAAGGTGTCTAGTAGGCAAGCTACAGAACCATACCAGGTTGTTCATGCTGATTTGGTTGGACCACTAGCGCCCTCTTTGGGTGGAAACAGGTACTTCATGGTTCTCATTGATGCATTTTCCAGGTATATTTATGTGTACAATCTCAAGCAGAAATCAGAGGCTTTTCCAAGGTTCAAGGAATTCTGTGCTTGGTTGGGAAATGTGCATGGTAAGAAGGTAAAGACTCTTTTCAGTGATCGCGGGGGAGAATTCACTTCTCAGCAGTTTGAAGCTTTTCTGACTGAGAAAGGAATTCAACACGCTTTGTCTAGTCCTCGCTCGCCATGGCAGAATGGACTTGCGGAACGAGCAAATCAGACATTGCTTCAAGGGTTAAAAACCTTGCTGCATGATGCCAATCTTCCAGAGAGTTATTGGGCCGAAGCTCTCTCATGTTTCACTTACAGTTATAATCGCAGGTTATCTTCAGCGATTGGTTGTACCCCCTATGAGAAGATGTTTGGCAAGAAGCCATACATCAAACACATGAAAATTTTTGGTTCTGACATGTGGGTTCACTCACCACAAAGCTCCAAGTTAGACAAGCGTGGATTGCATGGTATCTTTCTAGGTTATCAGAAAGGGTCTTACAGAATAATGATGACTGACTCTAAGGCAATTAAGCTCACAAGAAGTGTTGAGTACAATGCCAAGTGGGGGGAGAATGTGGGAATTTTCCAATGTTATCCTGATGACAGTGATGAAACTGAGGATAGTCAAAAGCAACCGCAACAACCCACACCCACTGATGAAGGTTCTGATTATGAGTCTGAAACTGAATCGGGTGATTCAGAGGATTTCAAGAGTGCGAAAGCCTCTATGCGACCCTCTGAAAGCTCTGATCAAGAATTAGAGGAACCATTGTTCACAATAGGTCACTTTTCTCCTAAGAAGGAAGAGGAGAGTATTGAAGACTTAAGGCTAATTCGTAGGTCACAGAGAGCGACAAAAGGCAGACCTCCAAAGAGATTTGCTGATGAGTTTGCCAAGATAGCAGTAACAGCTGTTAAAAGCTCCAAGAAGGTGTTTGAACCTTCAAGTTTCCAAGAAATCCAGGATTTGGATTCAAAGGAAGCTGAGCCATGGTTAAATGCCATGAAGGCTGAGCTTGATTCCTTGGAAAGGAACAAGACATGGGACCTTGTTCCAGTAGTTCCAGGAATGAAACTGCTTGGAAGCAAATGGGTCTTCAAAGCGAAGACAGATCAAAATGGCAAGATAGTCAGACACAAAGCCAGATTGGTAGCCAGAGGTTTTGCACAGGTACCAGGTGAAGACTATCACGAGACCTACTCACCCACCGTGAGGTATGAGAGCATTAGGCTTATGCTCAAGCTAGCTGCAGAAGAGAATCTACACATTAGTCACCATGATGTGAATACAGCTTTTCTGTACGGATCTCTAGATGAATCACTTTATATGCTTCCACCTGATGGCGTACAGGTAAAACAGGGATTTGTTTGTGCTCTGAAGAAGTCCCTTTATGGTCTCAAACAAAGTGCACGGTGTTGGCACACAAAACTCACTGAAGTATTGTTTTCTCTAGGTTTTAAGCAAGGGAAAGCTGATCCATGTGTATTTGTCAAAGAGGAGGGGCAAAAGAAACTGTATTGTTTGTTTTATGTTGATGATCTTTTATTCTTTTGGAAGGATGTCACAATGTACAATAATGCCCTAGCTCAATTGAAAGAGCACTTTGACATGAAAGATCTTGGTGAGGTAAACAACTACCTATCTCTGGAAATAGAGAGAGATCAAGATGGTAACATTCTAGTACACCAGTCACGTAAAATTGCTGATGTGTTAAGCAAACTAAACCTGATGGATGCTAACCCTGTAGACACACCGATGACAACAGGTTATCAGGTAGATGACACTGGAGAAGCATTTTCTGATACTACACTGTACAGAAGTGTGCTAGGCAAGCTAAACTTCATTGCAAGATGTTCAAGACCAGACATTGCTGTTAGCTGTAATTTGCTAAGCAGACAAGTCAACAATCCTACTGTTAAGGATTGGAAAGCTCTAAAACGCATAGCGCGGTATTTGAAAGGCACTATGCATTACAGACTGAGATTTAACAATCAGAAGTCTGGTGGTCTTGAGATATTTGCAGATGCAAGTTTTGGAAGTGACACTACAGACAGGAAAAGTACGTCTGGAGTTTGCTATAAGTACAATCAGGGTCTATTTGATTGGTCATGCAAGAAGCAAACAACAGTTAGCTTAAGTACTTGTGAAGCTGAACTGAATGCACTGTCTTATTCACTTAAGGATTGTGAATGGTTGTTACAATTGTGCAAAGACATGAAAATTCCTGTCAAATGTCCAATCCAGGTTTACCAGGACAACAAAGCATGTTTGGCTTTGCTGAATTCTGAAGGTTGTAAGCAAAGCACGAAGCACTTGCAATTGAAGTTGCAACATGCTAGGGAACGTATTCAGAAGGGACTCGTAACGGTGTCCTATATGCCAGGTAATGAAATTCCTGCTGATGTATTGTCCAAGATTGTATCAAGGGATCAACACTGTACCTATGTGCAGAAGTTGGGTTTGTACTGATATTGTACGAACACGCTGCCCAGTGATGTTCACAGAAAGGGGGAGGATGTTGGTTTCTGCTTCCTTCACTGAGCAGCGAAGTGCTTGTCACAAGACAATGTTTACATTCCACAGTCAAGTGCTGTTGGGTTTTCTCACGGGAAAGGAGACTGGATGTGACGTACACTGGTTTCCTGTTTTTCACTGTTCTTTGCAGTTCAGTGTGATTCTCTCCGTGCTTTAGAGGAGAGAGGATGCCTTTCTCTGCTCCGGCAGAGGGAAGATGTTTTTCTGTAAATTACCAGCTTTGAAGTGTAAATAAAGTAATATAGAGCATGTTGGCACGTACTTTTCATCATTCCGCTGTGCACTGGACACTGCTTATCTCCAACAGTTTCCTGGGTGTAAATAAATGTGTGCACAAAACCATGTGTGTGTGTTCCAGAGCTTTTCCTCTGTCCTTTTCAATGTCATCCATAGCCTGGCAACAAGTAGATTAGTTTTGGAACAAATGCATTGCCTTGATTGTGTGGGGAACAAGAGTGCCTGACTGTATCAGGTGGGTAGGCAGAGATGGACATGTGCTAAATCTGAGGAGATGGGTAGCAATAAAGATTCCAATCCCACCCTTTCTTTTTTCTTTACAATGTTTGTTATATTAGAACTCAAAAACCTGCTGCATTTTGTTGAAGGTTCCCACTTTGCCATGTCCAAATCCCTTAATAGTAAAAAAACAGTGTCAGCCAAAGTATTGACCCTCGTGGAGTGCCTATGTCGACAACTAGACATGCCTCACTCTATGGAGGCACAGGTTGCAGCCACAGTAAAGGTGGCGTTTTTCCATCTCCGCCACCTTTACTGGTCCCTTACCTTTCTCACCCTGATCTGGCCACAGTGATCCATGTGATGGTCACCTCCTGATGTGAAGGAGACATTTGCTTGGGGTTGGAGAGCAGAGCTATGGAAGTCTGCAGCATGTGTCCAGCCTTTAAGTATTCCATTGCTGTGTTTAGAATTGCATCAAAAATCCCAACAGTTGCTGAGTCACATGCAAGTGGCTATAACTCCACCTTTCTGCAAGTGCACCAGACAACAGGCATCACTTCATCATTGTGTGTCTTTGTGCGTCTTTGTGTTACGGTGAAAACATTTAATGCAAAAAGGAATAGTCAAAATGTTACTTATATGTACAATATTTATTGTAATACACATAACCTTTGTAGAATCCCTACTTCATGTTACTACAACTTGTCTTCATCCAGTCAACCCACTTCCACACCAGTGGCTCATAAAATCTGGCTACTCTTTAACAAAAACAAAATAAAATCAGAAGCATGATTTCTTTCTTCTAAGGTAAATAAAAATGCATCTCTGTTTGCACCTTTTGTGCCTGTAGGTTATGTGCATTCAAATAACTGTAGCACCTTTTTCTCTTGGAGGCTTTCAGAGCAGTATTAAAGTACCTTCTTGTGAAGTATTTGACTCCCATAAGGATTCCGTGATGCTACATCCATTTCCCAAATAGTTTGACCAAAGCACTGGAAGAGTTAGTGATCTGTTCAAATTGAACACAGTGCCAGGCTAAGCTGGAAATGGAACCCCAAGCTCCAGGATTCCGCAGTTCCATATTCACTTTTAACTAATACAAGTGCAGAGAATTTATTTTTTGTAAATGTAGATGTAACCCTAAAGAGGATTTTAAGTTTCAAAAGAGCAATGCAAATTATTTCTTTCTGTTGAGGAAAGGGAGCATTTCAAATCACAGCTCCGAAACTTGTGTTTGCTGTGTGTATATGGAGGGGAAGAATGGGATTTTTCTCTCCCCTGGGGCAGTGGAGAAATCGGTTAAATTCCCTTTCTGCTCTGATTCCATTAATTATCCGTCCACCCACAGCTAATGCTCTCTGCATTTAAGCCCACCAACCCACCCTGCACCCATAGATGCAAAGACACATTTGGTACCACTGTAATTTGGCCTTCATTCTCTGTGAAGCAGAATGAAATTCAAGCACAACGTTGAAGTCAGAAGCAAGTGGCACCATAGAGATAGAATGCTTATGCAGCAGCCTTCTAAAGTGGGATTGTATAATGAACTTACTAAATTTATTCTCTTTTCCTTTCATCAAGTATAAAGGTAAAGGTAAAGGTACCCCTGCCCGTACGGGCCAGTCTTGACAGACTCTGGGGTTGTGCGCCCATCTCACTTAAGAGGCCAGGGGCCAGCGCTGTCCGGAGACACTTCCGGGTCACGTGGCCAGCGTGACATCGCTGCTCTGGCGAGCCAGAGCCGCACACGGAAACGCCCGCTGGTAAGCGGTCCCTATTTATCTACTTGCACCCGGAGGTGCTTTCGAACTGCTAGGTTGGCAGGCGCTGGGACCGAGCAGCGGGAGTGCACTCCGCCGCAGGGATTCGAACCGCCGACCTTTCGATCGGCAAGTCCTAGGCGCTGAGGCTTTAACCCACAGCGCCACCTGCATCCCTTCATCAAGTATAGTAGACAACAAAACAGGTGTTTTCAATGGTTTCTGCCTTGTGACTGTTCCAGCTCCCTTACCTGAAGACTTACCATGACCTAAGGTGGAAGCAGTATATAGCATCAAGTAGCATCAAGTATCAAGCAATTGGAATCTTAAGTCTCCTAATTTACTCTGCAATCCTTTCAAAGCCAATGAAACTTACTTCTGAGTAAACATGATTAGGATTGTAGTGTGGGTCTCTGGATTGCCCCTCTTTGGCCCATTAAATAATTATTCTACACCACTATTTGATTTGCTGAATCTGGGCCTTTCTAGGATAAGTTGAGGGAGAATTGTAAGAGCAATATTGACATCTTTGCTATCTGTAAGTTGTCCAAGCAAGGATGGAATGGTGTTCTCTCTTGGCTTTTTCTTTCATGGTTGCTGTTAATAAGGGCTGTCAGAGGGTAGGACAGAAGAATCCCTTCTATTCTTGGCTTTTTATACACGGAATGGGGAAGAGAATGGAGGAAGCTTAAGGTGGAAGTAACCTGTGAAAAACCTGGGTCACTTGTCTGACGTGAGAAGACTTGGGTTTGATATTTAGCTAAGTTTTGCCAAGAGTAGACCTAATCGATCTAACTTAGTCAATTAATTTCAGAGGGTCTACTTTGAGTAAAACTTGGTTGAATACCAGCCCAATATAGTTTTCAAGCACTGGTCCAGCTGGCACTGTTACATGTTAGCTGAATTAAATTGTTGGTGGTTTTTTTTGCCCTTCCCCAGCTTTGGGGGTGAAGTGAGCCAGAAAACTGAATAAATATACAGACTTAATAAGGAATGTGGTGGGTTTTCTTCTTAGAACTGTGATATTATTTAATCTAGTGTATTATGATTTTGTAGCTTGAACACTGTCTAGCTCTAACTTTCTTTACCTACTGTTTATACTATCAGAGCAGTTTCCATAATCCTTTGCCAATGCAATAGCTTTCCCAGGTGTTAAATTTCATGGATACACTTGATTGCAGTTTTGAGGTTCTATGCAATGTTTTTCTGTCGTGACTGATCTATAAACCCGACCTTTAGAACTGGTAATATTTGTGCAGTCAAATTTGTCTTTGAGAAAACAAACAGAAATGATATGTTTTACTTGAATTGGATCTATGGTTCAAAGGTTTATGAGTTCTTGACAAGTATTGTAGAATGGTCCATTGTGTTGCTTTTCTGAAATAGTTTAATTAGCATGATTTTTCATGGTTCTTGGGCTTGTGTGTTTTATTGTGGAACAACGAAGAGCTTTGTGCCTTTAAAGGCTGATAACTTGTTTATGTCATAAAGCTTACAATTGTTAGTCTTTAGGTTCTACATGATCCTTTGCTGTTTTGCTATATCAGACTAGCATTCTTATTCTAGATATGATTCTTTAATATGCATTTCAAATGCTGGGAAATGCCCTATTTCTTCTGTAATATACATGATAGCAAGCTGGCAATTCTGAAGTTTTAGATTTGGGAAGAAGGAGGCAAGCTGCTGCCCATGGAATGTCTACACTAGACCTTATGCAAGCACCCATTTTAATACTACTTTGAGTTGAATTGAATTGAGACTGTTCTACACATCTGGCTACTTGATGTGGAGTAGTGTGCAGCTCAATGATTTTTTTTTTTTATATCCCAGAGCCAAAGATCAGCAGAGCTGGAATGGGATCACACATTTTCAGTGGTGAAATTAGCCAGAGCTAGTTTTCCTGTATGTATTCCTTAATTAGTGTGAATAGGACTTTACAGAGTTTCATGACCCCAGGAAACTTTTACAACCCAAAAAACATTTTTTTGCAAGCTTCTTCACACAAACTGCCTACACCCGTAATGCTAATTGAATATTTGAACTGGGCCTTAGTGTCTGGAACTTCTTATCTGCCCCAGCCTGTTTGAGTTTGAATTTGTTGACTTTCTGGAAACTATGCAAACTTGTCTTGTTAAGCTGATGATGATTCATACTGCTTTTAACATTTTATGGTGTTAATATTGTAGCTATAATTATTTGTTATAGGCATTTTAATTATACACATATGCCTCGATACTGGGCTTAGTTAGTGTGGGTGGTTGCTGTCCAGATCTTGACTCCCTTGAATGAGACTGATATGCATGATCCATTTCCATTGTAGTTTTGGCATGAAAACTTATGTTGGTCACCCTGCATGGAAGAGTGTGTTCTCGTTGATTCTCCTTGACCTGTCAGTTGTCTTTGATACCATTGACCATGATACACTTTGGGCTCAGCTGTCTTGATTTGGGGGTAGGTGGTACTGTATTGTGCTGATTCCCATCCCCAAGGGAGCCAAGGGAGCAATAGAGTAATAAAAACAAGTCCAATACAGACGCTGACCAGGAAATATATTCAGTTCAAAGGCTTGTTAAAAGAGGAAGGTTTTCAGTAGGTACTGAAAAGGCAACATATATGATGCCTGACTAATGACCAAGGGAAGGGCATTCCAAAGGCCTGATTCCTACATAGGACATCCGTAGGAGGCCTTCTCCTGCAGAGCACAGTAGTTGACTGGGTATATAAGAGATGAGACAGTCTTTCAGGTGTCTGGTTCCAAGCTGTATAGGACTTTATACACCAAAAACCAGCACCTTGAACTTAGCCAGTAGCTAACTGGTAGCCAGTGCAATTCTTTCAATAGCATGGTAACATGTTGATTATATTCTACTCCAGTGAACAGTTCAGCTGCTTCATTTTGCACAAGCTGAAGCTCTGATCTATGGTCTTATCCTCATCTGAGTCCTCACAGAGGGCCTGGCAGATCTGTATTGGAAGCAGCCTTATACTTGGCTTAGACCATCTCATTCAGTGTTGTCCACAATGACTGGCTATGGCTCTCCAATGTTTTAGACAAGACACATTTCCAGTCCTACCTGGAGATGCCAGGAATTGAATTTGGACCTATTGCATGCAAATGAGATGCTCTCCCACTGAACTAGGGCCCTTCCTCCTATGCATGTACTCTCTCATAGATAACAGCTAGGCAATTTTGTAAATTATTTCAACTTCTAAAAAAAATATAATTTGTTGTTTTCCCCAGTAAGCAATAATAAACCGACATAAATTGTGAATAGCAGATGAATGAGCACTCTTTTAAAGTAGCCCAGATGGATCAGCATCCCCAGAGATGTGTACATGGGTATTTTAATGATTATGTACACACTTTTTAAAATGCTAACATTTGCAGTGGGAAATGCAGCCAAGGAAATGCATTTGGCAAGTAAATGTGAGTTGCCCTTAGTGCATAAATATAAAAAAGGGTCAGAGCCACAGAGAAACTAAATTAAATGCAACAATCATGTAGTCAGTTTGATGTTCTGTACTTGAAGCTGCCTCCCATTTCTCTGCTGTTCTCTCCAGACAATTTGTAGCATAAGTACTGCTTCTGTCTGCTGAGTTTTTAAGAAGTGCAACAAAACTATGCACTTGCAAGGATGTGTAGAGCGGCAGATGGAGGACATGGCAGAAAACAGAAAAGTATATCAGACATTTTCCTGCTTACATCTCCCCCCGACTCCACCTTGAAACAAACCCTTTTCCTATTTGCTGCACAAAAGCAAGAATAGCAAGAGGACTAGGAAAGCGTTGCCAAGGTGCCCCTGCCTGCCACCTTCTCAAAGATACAGCGAAGGAGAATCCATGGAGATATTAACATTTAAGTAATTTAACTCTCTACAGGTGGGCCCTGGGAGATTCTTACCAACTGAAATCTTTAGATCCTGGGCTGCTAGCAAAAGCCTTTGCTTGGAATGACAGAAAGAGAATACAAAGTGAAATGCAAGGCTGCTTCTAGACAAGTTGCTTCTAGTGTGAATAATCATTGCTCTTCCCCTGAAAGCTACATCTGGATTTGCAATTTGTTTTTTTCCTTTCTGCTGTCAATGATATTTGCCCTGTTTCTGTATGTATGTTCAGACTGTTTTGTTTTATCTACATCAGTGTGAGTTCAGGGCTGATGTGGGTGGGGAAGGGAAAGGCCCAGATCATCTGGATGACTTTTTGAAGCTTCAGCACACATTCCCAGTTGTACCTATGGGAGCTTTGGGCTTAATAGCTCCCTCGCTGTATTTGCCTCAGCACTGCAGCTGGGAATGGAAGGCGTTAAATTCCTTTCCCCTGAATGTTTTAATACTGATAAATCCCCCAATTCCTGCTATTGATTTTTTAAAATGATGTTGTTGCTTATTATTATTATTAACATTTAATAATAATAATTGTAATAATATAATGATATTCACCTTTCACCAGCAGGTCCCAGTTTAAAATTCAGAATTAAAAATAAATTAGTCACAAGAAGAGCAATTTCACATCTCAGGTAATGGTGCATCTTCAGCATTTGCCAAAAGTCGTATAGTGAAAAAGCCAGAAGGAATTCCACAATTTAGGGGCTGCCACAGAGAATGTCCTTTTCTGGACTGTGGCCCCTTCTACTGGAGGTGGAACTGCCAAGAGGGCCCCTTCCACTGGCCCAGGAAGGTCCATAGGGAAGGAGGCGTTTCCCCCCAGCTATTTGGGGCCTAATGGTGTTTTTAGCATCATGCGTTGTTTGGTCCTATGGATCCAGAAGAATGAGAGAACCAACATTGTCAAGGTGTCTTGGGGCCTATGATGCTCCTGAACATGCCTGCAGAACTGTTCTGGGACAACAATGCAAGTTCTAGATATTGTGGGAGGATTTCAGCATCATGTCATTATGATTGTTCAATCAGGACTGAGCCTTTCTGCTTGCCATGCAGAATGAGCTCCCCTGTGATGGCCTGGGATTTGGATTTGGAGGCTGAACCTGAGGAATCCCAGCCTGCACAGGAGTTCCCACCTTCAGAACCAGCTGAGCCAGGGCTGGGGCTTGAGCCTGAAGGGTTCTAATCCTGTGCTGGATCTTCAGGTACAGGCACCAGCTGAGTCTGCTCTGGCTCCTGAGGTGATAGAGGACCCATTGGCTGCAGGTGCTCCACTCTCAGCCCTGTCAGGGGAAGCTGAAGTTGCCTCTGGGTCCGGTAACCCTCCAGCCTCTCCTGAGCTGCAGAGGTTCAGGGCAGAGAGGCGGAGGGAACTAAGTTCCCGCAGGAGGAGTGCTCGCCTCCGGGCCAGGAGAGGCGAGTCACCTGTGGACTGGGGCTGCCCTATGCCTCGGGGCAGATAAAAGCCAGTCTGCCCCAGTCCCACGTTGTGGGAGCAACATTGTTGGTAGCCTGTTCCTGCCTGCACCCTGTCCTGCTTCCCTGCCAGTGTTCCTGACCTCACCCGACTCCCTGCCTTGGACCCAGCTTCAGCTTTGATGGACAGCCTCCATACTGCACCCTTGACCTTGGACTGGGCTCAGACCTCACCACACGGTTAACCCTTGGGACCAGCACATCCCCTCTCCTTTCCCTCACCGGGCTGTTCTGGGAGTTCTCCTGACTCCACCCCACCCAGACTGATTTTGGGGGGTGCAGGGGGAAAACAGTGCAGTTGTTTAGTTGAATCTGGCCCCTGGTGGACACGTTGCTGCTGCTGTCACTGCTGCCTAATGAAGACCACAGCAGAATTCCATCTTGCTGCCACCATCACCTAGTAAACTTCAGTAGAGTGGGGAAGCAGGCATGACAGTGGAAAGGCCCAGCGTGGAGCTAAAGACCGCTTACCGTTTCCCAGGAAGTGGGGAGGGGGGGGCAAGAGTCCTCACCCAGCTGACTGCGGGGTTCTTCTGGGATATCCCACCAAAATGCAAATTCGAACTGGCCAGTCGTTACCCAGACTAGTGGCTGGGTTTTTGGAGACCTACCTGAGGAAGCCAGTCTCCACTTAGGTCCACCTCTGTGGCTTAAATTCTGACTGTGCTGTGAGTGGGCAGTGTAGTAACAGACTCTTTGTTTTGTTTCATGCGGCAGACTAACATCCCTCTGAAAATGTCTACTAAATGTAGGTTAATGTGATCAAGTACATCAGATACTCATTTTGAGCAGCAAGCAGTTTCTTCTGCTGTTGCTCCCCCCCACCCCCGAAATATATTCCTGCACTTAATATTTACTCTCTTTTTGCACTTCATATTTTCTTTCCAGTGCATGTAAAGGGTAAAATATACCAAATATTCATATATTTATTCTCCTGGTCTTTGAAACTTCAGCTGTGTTCAGGACATCTTCATATTCACATCAAAATCATGTTGATGTATTTTATTTGCTACTGGTTTTTTGTTTTGCTAGTAAATACTGTCCCAACCTATTGTAGCATTAAAACTGTTCAAATGAATTATATATGCCATGTTGGCACGTATGTTGCTTGGAAGAAATCTCTTTTAAAAATTTAAGATCTTTTACTTTTACACAGTAGCATGCATTGGAAATGTTCCCATTCTTCCTTTTCTCTTGAGATGAATAATTTAAAATATATATGTAGCTTTTTAGAAAAACCATTTCTTGTGTAGGGAGCAAGTCATTTTAGAACATTCTCTGTTCAAGTTACAATATCCCACTTTATAACTTGATTGCATTAGCCTGTTGACAACAATACTATCATAGCGAAAGCTCATTAGTAGAACTTTTTAATATCATTGTGCATCTTTGCTAATGCTATTCTTTTTAAGACAATGTAATTCAGCAAAATCACTTATCTACCTTTTATGATAAGCTATTAGGTAATGAGTAGGTTTGAGAAGTTAAGTACTAAAGAGCTGTGTGTTTATGGAAAGTGAACAAAAGAGGCAAGCAGATGTGGGTGAGTTATTTAGCACAGCCTTGTAAGTAAGCCTATAAAAATTACTGCCCTCTTAAAATTTTTGGTGTACTACTAGAGCTGCAACAGAAGGGATAAGAAGCTCCTATTGCCTTGCAAGATACCTTCTGGAGAAGAAACCCTACAAATGTAGAGTGGAGTCCATAAGGCTGTTGAATGGCATCTTGCATGCCTCCTTCCAGCAACTCCTGCAGCCAACCTGGTGGCAAATGTATTGCTTTGCTTTGGACCACATTGGCGAGGCCGAGGGAGGGGGGCAGTTCTTGTCACCTGAGCAGCCCTGGCCTGTACTCCAGGATACTGTACACTGAGAGGAGGGAACCTCTTATTCAGGGAACAAATTTAGTCCACCTGTCCTCTTTATCTGAATCTTGGGAATTTCCCCAAGGCTACAACCCACCACTGGCCTTGCTTCACATATGCCTTTAGCATTCTTGTATGACTGGAATGTGTCCTTGAACTCTGATAATGGCTTTTATTTGCCCAGAGGGTGAACAGAGAGTGGTGTGTGTATAAACTACCCTACAGTGCAAAAGTAAAAATTATATTTATTACGCTGCCAACTCTTTCCTCTGGTTCCACCCATCATTGCCACATGCCCCTCAGAATGTTACCCAGAAGAGGAATCTATCCTCAGGTTGGAAGAGCTTTCCCCACCTCAGTGATGTTTTGAGATAGAGGGTTGTTCCTGGTAAAATCTGGAAAATTGAATAGGACAGCTGGATATAAATGGTGGCAGAGTGTGTTGGGTTGGCGTTGGGAAGAACCAAAGGAAGAATTTGTGCAAAGTTTGATGGAAGAAATAGGAAAGTCAGAGGAGATTTGTGACAACCCTGGCAACTGTTTCTGATGACTGAAGTCTGGCTTTCTCAAGCCAGCGTTTTGTTACAGGATATAGCAGAAGCTCTATGGAGTGAAAGTTGAGTCAGACCTAATTTGTGCATTTGAGAGGAGAAGGGTTGCCGCAGAAAACAAAACTACAAGTCCGCATGCCAAATCACTTGTGAGAAGTCCTTGCTGATGAGGTTCCAATGACTGAAATCATACCAGCACATGCCATGCAAAAACAGGGGTTGCTCTTGTATGGTTGGAACTGTTCCAGTCTTGTAGTAATTTAGTTTATGTATATAACTGCCTTAACAGAGTTAGGTTTCAAGCTGCAACCCACCTACCCTTTTTGCAGGCAAGAACTAGGTCTTATTGTCCTCAGTGAAGAGTATGGGTTTGCCTCTGTGCAAGGAAAAGAAACCAATTGTTGTAACTTGCTTGGCCTTGCCACTCCCGTGAAAGGCTTGTCTGTAAAATATTGTTAGCTTGTGTTTTACACCAAGCCAGGACTGAAAAGTAGAATATTTGCACCTCAGATATTTTTTAAAATCCTATAGTTACAATGCTGAAAACATTTTCCAATTATAATTTTAATTGGAAATATGTATGTGTATTTTGTGACATGGGGATGACCAAGAATGGGTCTCCATGCCCAGATAAATGTGTCTTCCCCTGTTCCCATCATACATACTGGAGCTATTGCTATGGAGTACAGAACAAATGTTCTCAAACAAGCTTGACGTGTGTGATGTAAGCATCATGGAGGAATGAGTTTGTGTTAATACATTGCTATTTTGCCTTTCCCCTAAGAAGCTCAAGGTCATGTGCATGATTTTATCTTTACAACAGCCCAGTGAGATAGGTTAGGCTGAAAGACAATGACTAAGCAAAGTTACCTAGTAAGTGTGAGAAATCTAGCTTCAGTTCTCCCTAATCTAGCCTGTACACTACACTGCTGCTGGTTTGCATCTGTTTCTCTGACTCTTACCTAACTTTATGATAAATAAAAACCACACACAAGACCATTAGAAGCACTTGTGTTCATATACTTTATTCCTGAATATTTGAAGTTGCGGGAGATACAACTCAAAATTATTCTAATGTAGACTTTGGAAAGTATGTTCTCATTGTTCCAAATAAGTCTATTAACTTTTCTTATGTCTTTGCATAAAAGATGGGGAGGCTGCTATTTGTTTTAACATTATTAAAGTTTAATTGTAATTTAAGAAGCATAAAAACAATTTACAATTTTCCGTGATGCTTTCAGATTTTGTCTCCATTTCAGAGACAGCATCAGTCAGAAAGAAGCATATGACCCCCATTAAATGGAAAAGTGGATAAAAAAAGAATGCTGTTCTTTCAGTCACAAAGAACTTTAAAAAAAGGATCTTTTAGCTGCTTTTGTGTGGAAAAATGTACCAAGGTTAACAGATTCATTTTAATCTGGAGAGTTTTGACCTTTGATCAGACATCTGTCATGTAGCTTGGTTTTGGCCTTCATTAAAAAATTCCATCTATAGCCAGTTAGTCTATAGCATTCCTCAATTTAGGCCTCATACCCTTTTTATTATTCCGTTGCTATTCTCCTCACTCTTCCCCAACTGAAGGAGTCATTGTAGAAATGGAGAAAAACCAAGAATATTGGAGTACAATTTATTATTATTATTAAATTAAATTTGTATACTGCCCTATACCCATATGTCTCAGGGCAGTTCCCAAAACAAAGTTACAATATACGAAGCACAAAATACATAATAAAAGCCAAACTACAAAATGCATAATAAAAACAATCAAAACAATTAACAATACTAATGTATACACACGAATAAACAATACACTCCTTGACAAAAGACCCTAAACAGTACTCCAGCCCCCAAATACAAAAATCCGAATGAACATTTAACAACTACCGTATTTTTTGCTCTATAAGACTCACTTTTTCCCTCCTAAAAAGTAAGGGGAAATGTGTGTGTGTCTTATGAAGCAAATGCAGGCTGCGCAGCTACCCCAGAAGCCAGAACAGCAAGAGGGATTGCTGCTTTCACTGTGCAGCGATCACTCTTGCTGTTCTGGCTTCTGAGATTCAGAATATTTTTTTCTTGTTTTCCTCCTCCAAAAACTAGGTGTGTCTTGTGGTCCGGTCCGGTGCGTCTTATAGAGCGAAAAATACGGTACTTTAAACAATCGCACCCTACAAAGAAAACAGCATCCACCCAAGTTAATACCCCACCCGTTAAAACAAATGAATCATCAAGATTTCTGGGTGGTATACAATAATAAAATCCTGCGCATAGCGACTTAAAATATCATAAAATACATTATGCATTAAGATTCAAACTGGTATCTCTAGAACTCTGAAGTCTCATATAAGCTTTTTTGCCTCAGTTCCCCCCAAAGGCCTAAAACTGCACTGCAAATGTAATAGAGCTATTTGAAATATGATAGCAGGGCCAGCCCACCCATGAGATGGGGTGGAGCCTTGGGCGCCCTGCCCACTCCACCACTGACATAGAAGTAGTGCCTGCATCAGTGCCGATTTCCAGATAGATCTCACTGGAACCCGTCCTTACTTCACTCTACCGCCAAGCAGCTAGGTAAGGGATGCTTCTGCAGGGATGCTGTGGTGGTCGGGGCAGCCCTTCCCATTTCACGTCAAGTGGCAAAACACGATACGCTGGTCCTGTATGGTAGACAATGTTCCAGTACACCCATTATTCCGTTCTGTTTCCCATCCAATATTCACAGGGCAGTAAGACAATTCTTTGACATGTTGATAATTAATAGTCTCCGTTTCTACCTCATTCATTCATTAAATCTATCTGATAAGTCATTTTAGTTTGACCTCTGCGTGCCATACAAGGGGTTGTTTCTGTCTAACCAGTTGATACACAAGCAAAGCTATGTGAGTGCTTCTGTGGCAATTTTTTTAGGCACTATTTTTTGTTTGGCAGCATTCTGGTAGCAATTGAGAGCTGGGGGCTGAGGGTCATGAATATTCTGGCACATCTCGAAAAGCACCTTCTGATGATGGTGCTTCAAAATGGTGTGAATTGACTGCTGCGGCACAGCAAGAGATGAAATGTTGCTAAAGCAGTTGGGTTTCCTCAGCAGCTGAGACTTTCCTCTTTTCATGATGGGCAAGAGTTGAGAATTTTGTGTGTGTGCTGAACCACTACAAACATCTTGCCCATATTCTCATGTCGCCTCTGCTGAAACTGATTCCATAGGATGAGGCCAATCAATTTCTGACCCAAGAAATTCTGTGCAAGAATTCCCAGTATGCATTCTGTACAAAGGGAAAATCGTATTTAATCTTGGTATATCCAGCCATGCCGTGCCAGTAACCACAATGGAGAAGGCTTGTAATAACAGTCTCAGTAGGGGGTTTGCTTCAGTTTTCTTAACTGGATGGGCAACTGTTTCTTTTACTGTTGTGCATTCTGAAAACACACAATTTTATTCTGACTTTCATCACGAGCGGCAGCACATTTTATTTGCTGACTGCTTGGTTATTAAACAGGAGCATGCTGAATTGTTTATTATTCTATATGTTCATCTTGGTCTTGTTTGCAGCTTTAAGGGAAAATGCAAATGGAGCAGAGAAGACTGTGATTAGTGTTTTACATAACTGTCACTTACTGTAATTACATGTTTTTAATCAGTAAAATTGCTTCCATGTTCTATTAACAAAATTCTTTCCTTTGACTCCCTTTCAGAATTCTGAGTAACAACAAGATCTTGTGGTTAAAGAACAACTCTTTCATTGGACTGAGATTCTTGGAGAGACTGTGAGTAGCTGTTCAGTTCTCCCTGTAACTCCCCACCCCAACCCTGAACCCTGTTTCTTGTAATCATTTGAAATGTTTAAATAAATATTCAGAACAACTCAGAAGCTCTGCAGTGTGTACAAGATTAGGGTTTCTGGGTCAGACTTTCAGAGCAATACACATAAAGAAAATGAAAACTGCACTAAAGCAGTTGTGTCAATTTGGAACAAAAATAAATGAAAAGGAGGAAATGTGCATTTTCATAACCTGTTGGAATGCAGGTTGGCAAATAAAAGATTTCGCTCCAGGTTATATGTTGCATGGTTAGATTAACTCTTGAGTTCCCAGTCTACTGTCTTAGCCAGCCTCCCTCAACCTGGTTCTCTCCATATGTTTTGGATCCCAACACCCATTATCCTTGACTGCTGACCATGCTGGCTGAGGCTGATGGGAGTCATAGCCCAAAATATCTGGATCAGAGTACGTAAGTGTGGTTTTGGCTTTCTGAATAAATGGACCAGGCTGTGCCTAGTAGTAATAAATGACCAAGGCAGACAACTGATAGCCTCTATGGTCCCGTCCCCCCCGTTGTGTTGTTATATGTTTGGCTTATTCTGAAAAATCCAAGGAGACAACCATAGGTTATGAGAAACACAGAACTGGGTGGAAAACATAATCCTTGTATCAATTTCCTTTTCCCACCTCTTCACCTTGTACTGCAATTTACCTCATATCCTCAAGACATCATCACATTGACAGAACCTTCAGATTTCTGCCAGTGCAACCAATGGTGTGGAATACATAAAGGAAAGCAGTTTATAACAGGAGGAAGATACTATGAGTTACAGAATGAGTTCTTCTCATTCTCCTGCAGAGACGTCTGCTGAAAAACAATTCTGATGGGATTAATCATTCATCCTGTAAGGTTACAAGTATAATATAAATATAATTCATACAATTATATTGTATGAATCTAAAAACGGTTCCTGTAGTTCCAAGCTAAAGATACTTTACATGGACTTTCCAAAAATCATCCTTGTAGTTGAACTTTTGGCCCCCCAAAAGGGAAAAGAAAACATCCAGGATATGTGCTATCCCAGAGAAGAAATTAAGATCCCATATTTGCATGTTCTGCAAATATGGGCTTCAGTATAACATGTCTGTCTGTTTGCCTATAAAATAGTTAAGCATCCCAAATTTCAAACAAAATACTTTCAGAAAACTTGACTGCTCTGACTAGCTAACAAACGTAGGCATCTAGAGATCTATTTAGAGAATTACATTCTACTTTAGATTCAGAGGTTGTTGCAGTAGTTGAGGAAGCCCCTTTTAATCACAGAAATCAGGTGCAATACTGATATGTATGTCTAATTTGAAGTTACAATCAGGTATAAATTGTAGTTACGAAATTCCTACCAGAGTAGAGACTTTCATATATTAGACGAGTGTGGAACCTCAGGCCAATGAGTTGAACGCAGTTTCCTGAGCCTCTCTATTTAACCCTCTGGTTTTTGTCTAGAACAAGACACCTTTTCTCAGCCAAATGCCTTAGTAGCTCTGCTTTATGTCCTCCTATAGTCGCCCCCCCCCCCCAAGGTTGGACATGTATTTGAACTGTGTGGCAATGCCTACTGCTTGTCTAGATGGGTTTGTGTGGATCCAACTCTTTGGTCTCTTTCAAGAGTAACTGGATTTGTCTGGCCACCAGATGCTCAAGCAACTTCCCTAAAAAGGATATAATGGCAACTAGCCCAAACCCCAGGGTTCAGCACTTAGTAGCAACTTTGCCCTCTGGCCATTTCTGACGGAGATGCCTAAACTCCCACTTCCAATAAGCTGCTTGGTGGCTCCAAGTAAATTATCTGTATCTTACCATCCTGGCCCAAGCTCCTTGTTATTATGAGATCTAACACTTTTTCCATCCAATTTGAAAGACTGGGAAAATGGCAGCAGACTGACAATGCTCACTAGAAAAATTACTTCTGATCCTCAAAAACGGTTCTCCCTTCCCTTCTCCTTACTGTTATCTTGACTCATGCCACGTTTCATCAGGGTCACTGCAAATTAAATGTGGGAAATCATTTCACTATATTTTAAGAGGTGAAAGTCTAGTAAGATTAATTGAACTACGCAGTAGTGCTAGACATTATTGATGACACCATTTCAGCACATTATGTTAAAGGAATAATATCAGTAAGGATAATGAGCGCAGTGTATCTAATAGAAATCTAACATAAAACGAATTGATGGCAACAGCCAAGTATTAAAAGGGCAACTGTGACTCATGTGACTGTGATTAGGGCCATAACTAGAAGCAGGTCTGATTTCATTAATCTAAGCATTTCTAAACTGTGGGGCAGGGCTATCAGCTGGAGCACTGATTTCCACCTTCACTAAATTTGGAAGGAGAAAAAGGAAGGAAAAGGAGAGAGGAATAAGTGCAGCAATCATTTCCAAGGTTTTCTTTTCTCTCTCCCCAAGATTTTCTGAGATGTCAGAGATGGCCACAGCTAATGATGAAATATTAAACGGGGCTGATTTGCGCTAAAGGGAGAGTACTTGAATGTGTTCAAGGGAACATGTATGCTTTTATGTTGAGATTCTAATGTATTGTCAGGAAGAACTTTCTTCCTACTAAATTGGATGGTGATCATTCCTCCCGTCCCTTTTTCCTGTGCTGAATGGCAAAGCTTGCTTATATAATAATAATAATAATAATAATAATAATAATAATAATAATAATAAAAATAATAAAAACATTTTATTTATATCCCGCCCTCCCCAGCCGAAGCCGGGCTCAGGGCGGCTAACAACACTAAAACAGTACAACATTATAAAAACATTATAAAAAGTAAGGCACTTGAATTTAATTTTCTGAATTTTGGGGGATCCAGGAGAAAAGCAAAATGAAGTGTTTGACATTCCTAGGGATGTCAAAAGTACTTGTGATCCTGTGAACAATGTAATGCATTTTAAATTTCATTAATGCAGTCTATTGGCCATTTGCCACTGTAAGCCATGGCTAATTACTTAATGAGAATATGCAGATGGGTCCAACTTTCCTCCCCTTGTGCAAACAGGAGTGTAAAACTAAAACCAGTGGTTCAGTGTTGTTTCCAAACCAGGGCTTATGGCTTATTTTGCTTCAAACAAACATTCTCTGGTTCGTCAGAAGTGGCTTAGTCATGCTGGCCACATGACCCGGAAGCTGTATGCCAGCTCCCTCGGCCAATAAAGCGAGATGAGCACCGCAACCCCAGAGTCGGCCACAACTGGACCTAATGGTCAGGGGTCCCTTTACGTTTACCAACCTCAATGTGAGAACCAGCCTACTGTTTCTGCTTTAATAAATAGGTCCCATATTTCTGCCATTTATAGTTCTTTTCTTTTTTTAACTGGGTAGGAGAAATGTTACAGTGCTGTTGTAACAAACAGGAAAACTACATAGCCGTCAAGAAGTATGTGTTTCTGTATGTGTGTAAATACACACACACATGCACACGGTGCACCATGGTGCTAGGAAGTCTTCACTCACCTGGTTTACACAACATGCTAAGCCAAACCTTATCCTTGCCTTAGTGAGACTGTGGTTTCCCAAAGCAACTGCTGTACACCTCTCCAGTCTTTTTTCCTGCCATGTCAAGCCTAAGTTTGCCTTAGTGTGTTATTCGAACTGGGGCTTGTGGTTAAGGTCTCTCCTCACTAACCACGAGCTTGTAACCAAGTTTTGTTCTTGGTTATAGCTTGTGGTTTTTTGGGAGAGAGCTTAACCACCAAAACCACTCCTGTTAAAATGCCGAGCTAAACTTTGGCTTAGCTCAGGTGGTGCAACAGCAAAAAGGACTGGGGAGAAGGAAAACCTCCCTCTGCAGGATCCTGCATGCTTGTGCTGTTTCACTAAGCCAAGGTTGGCTTAGCATGTCATGTGATCCACTGTCGTCTAATGACATTAACTATTCATTGTGAAGCTTTTGGTCATTGAATGCTTCTTGCCTTCCGAATTTCTTTTTCCATTTTTCTGCTTCTCTCATGCTCATCTGAGATTCTGAGGTTTGTTTGTTATACTTAGGGGCTTAACCTCTGGTTATCATTGATCTTTCTTTAATAATGCCCATCATTCCAGTCAATATTAAACTCTACCATGTCCAAATGTTAAACTCTACCATGTTCTGAAGAAGTGTGCATGCACACGAAAGCTCATACCAAGAACTGACTTAGTTGGTCTTTAAGGTGCTACTGGAAGGAATTTTTTTCCATGTCCAAATAGTTATACTGCACTTCAAACCACATGCAGCTTTATTATTTTCCAAGGTATCTGCAACCTGTATACTCCATTTCATATGAGAAATATGTAGTCTTTGATACATTTCATCTGTAAATTTTGTTAGGAAATTTATAAGCATTAGCATTAACCCTTGGGTGGGAGATGAGGGAAGTGGTGATATTTATTTGAGGCGCTCATGCTCATGTAGTATTTTTTCTCCTTTTCTTTTCTTTTTTGATGGTGGGGTCAGGTGAAGAGTCATTGCCCAGTCTATTAGAAAGTAGGTTCTGTACCTTCCCCACCCTTGGGTGAAAGCTTGCTATTGCAGATATATCCCCCACCCCTGACCAAGTGCCAGACAAGGGGGAATGCTTGGTATGAATGTTTTATTTAGGGGGAGTGTTTGTATTTGTGTACTGTTGCTGCTTGTATGTGAGTATTTGTCCAGGTTTGCCTGGGTCTCATTGTGTAGACATGTGTGGGGGTTGCTGGTTGAGGATGCGAGACTGAATTATGGGAACGCTTGCAGTGTGGGCAGTGTGATTTGAGGGTGTGTGAGAATGCTGAAGTTAAATATATTGGTTTAGAGTATTTGATGTAAGTTTGTTGATTGTGTAAGTGTGTGCTTGAGTGGAACTGAATGCAATGTATTACTAGCTGTAGTTCAATTAAGTTGTGTGTACAGGCGCTGGGAATTTAATTGGTTTATTTAATTGCATGATGGATTGGCATATGGTGGTTGGGAAGAGGAAGTTGTTTTCCTTTTGCCAAATTGTCAGTCCAGTTATTTAAAAGTGTGGAATGTGCGCTTTGTGGCAGATTTCCATTTGTTACATTTGGTTTCCTGGTGTTTCGAAGATAAATAATTGTATCCTGCAAACTGGAGATGCAATACACTTCTGGAAAGAAACTTATGTGTGTGCTGTATACAAAAAAAATCATCCCTAACTGTGGGCAGTATTGGATAGTTTCCAGAATATGCAGATGAAAGTGGCCCTGCTTCTTTCATTTTTAAAAGAAAACCATGGTTACTTTGAATATAAAATGTGTATATTAATTGGAAGGTAAATAATATTCCATTGCCTTTTGTCTTTTGTTATGTCACATAATCAAGGCTGATTAATCTTTATGCCTTGTCATTCTGCTTCCTAGAACTTGTATGCACCTCAACTTCTCTTTTCATTTGTAGACCATCAGTCATATTTTATTCTTCTCAGCTATCACTATGTCTTCAAGACTGACTCTTCTCTGAATTAGTCAGCCTTGTCTGCCATGTACCTGTCCCTGCCAATCCAGTCTCTTTGTTTATCTTACCATGTCCTTCTGCCAGCTTTCTCACAGATGAATCAAACTTCTATTGCAGAGAGACATATTCTGTCATTATTAGTATCCCTTTGGAACTATATTCCCTAGTACTGGCATGACAATACATATTACATGCAATGCAAAAAAGTGGGTGCCAGTCCAGTTCATCCATCAGGTGCCCTAGTTTGAGTTTTTACCATTTTACTTCACAATCTATAAAATATAAAATAATTTATATTGTTAAGAAACAGTTTGAGTTTTTGTAAACAAACAAACAAAAAAAGACACATGAGCTTCACAGATGACAATCTGTACAGTGCTTCATTGAGCTTCATTTGGATGTCCACTCTGTTTAATTATGCTTTATATTTGTAATTGTGCAAAGCAAAAAAAAGAACAAAAATATTTTTGGAATAATGTTATAAGAAGGAAAACAAATATTTAAGGTACAAGCTCCAAACGTGATGCATTTTATACTATGTAACAAGCTAAATTTAAGAGGTTCTTTTTAGGTGCATGTGTGCTACTCAGAAGTGTTCCCATTGAGTTCAATGGGATTTACTCCCAGGTATATGATTGCAGCTTAACTTTTGCTTATATTTCTCCCTACCTCTTTTATTTAATGAACAGATTTCACACCAGCCATTATCATAATACATTTTAAAGAAATGAGATTGCCTGTATTTACAAAAATGTTCAGAGTTTGTCATGTTAAAGACCAACAAATCTTTGTTCTGGGCCTCCAGAATTCTACAACAAAACATTAAAAAACCTACAACTCATTGAAAAGCCTTTAAAACTGAAAGGCTCATCTACCACACAGTTATATGAAAAGGCAAGTAGATTTTTCTTGCACAATGCGGATAATGCACAAGTATTATGCTATCATTTTCTGCTGCGTTTTCAAGCAGAGTTCATGCCAAGTTCACAGACTATGTAAAAGGGGTTTGTTAACTGGGGCTGCCATTCAATAGAATTGATCCTCTCTCAAGGTCAATGTAACATTATGGCCTTCCCTGAAAATATCTGAGTTCTGAGTTTTTTAGAATCCATTGAGTTCATTGCCATCAACATGTTTACAACATGTTTCAAAACCAAAGCTAACGATAGATCACACTGATGGCTGCCTTAATGAGAATGTTTAACTGATAATGCTTTTTATTTACTAGTATAATCATTCAAATTACCATAGGTTCTTTGTTCTGTCAACCATTTAGTGAGCTTATCATCTCTCATTTGTGGAAATGTTTCTTGAGTTCTGTAGTTTTCTATTGCATGCATTTTCTTTCCCTTTCCAGGCATTGAAGGCCCTAGTTAGATGGCTGCGACAATCTCTTTATGCTTGAGTAGAAGCAGCGCTCAGCGCTGTTAACAGGAAGGAAAAAGCCCTTCAGCTTATTTGTGCCTATTGACCACTTGGCCTATCACACATTGGCTGCTCCAGATTCACTCACTTTTCTTATGTTGTCAAATCAAATGCATGCATCCCAGAGCACAGAGGGGAAATTCCTCTTAAGGTAGCTGCTCAGATCTGTGGTTCCAATAGGAATATATTATGTATTGAAAGGGGAATGCTAGATGAAGAAAAGGGAATGGGATGGGCCAGGGCTGAATTTATGGAAAAGAAGAGAATAGGAAGTTGTGTGAAGAAAATGCTTCTGGAGATTTTTTTAGTGCAAGGCTATATGGATATCTTTCCAAATACATTATTTGCATTCAGGTCTGAATGGCTAATAAGTTTAAATGCTTGCAAATTTAGCAACAGAGGGGGTGACTGAGAAATGATAAGACATTTTAAATGCACCAGGTAACAAGATTGGCTTATACAGTGGTACCTTGGTTTAAGAACAGCCCTGTTTACGAACTATTCTGTTTATGAGCTCCGCAAAACCGGAAGTAGTGTCCTGGTTTGCGAACTTTACCTCGGTCTAAGAACGGAAGCTGAACAGTGGAAGGGCTCTGGTGGTGGGAGGCCTCATTATGGAACGTGCGCCTCGGTTTAAGAATGGTTTCAGTTTAAGAACAGATTTCCAGAATGGATTAAGTTCGTAAACCGAGGTACCACTGTACTGAGAATTAATGTTGTTTCTTTAGTACTGTTCCCAAATGAAGCAACTTAAGCTATCATTGAAGCTGTATGGAAGAATATGATGGATGGAAAAGCCTTCATGTAGAATAATATCTTGAAAGAGGAAGCATTGAATTCATGTACTGAAGTTTGGTGTGTGCCAATTCTAGCATTGCTTAGTGTGATTAAGAAGTGTGGATAATAATGTAATAAATAAGGTATTTGTACACTAGCCAGTTAGTGAGCCTATATCTGCATAGACCTAAAGTCCCACATTTTAATTTGTGTGCAGGCTTTCTAGACAGTTTCTACATATGGTGTGTTCCAATCCTGTTTTCATGCATAGTTTATATGTCAATAGGAAAAAGTGCCAGAAGTGGTGCATGCACAACAGCCTAGCACATTGGTGTAGTATAGGGAGATATGCCCATGCCTCACTTGTTTAGTTTTTTACCTTCTAGGGAATCATCAACACTCTTAAAATTGCTTTTCATGCCTATGGTTGTGGATGCTTTCATGTTTTCCTTAAATGCAACATGCATTTGAACAAATTAATAATGTCAGGAGGTAACTGGAAGGCCCATATGGAAGTTTTTATAGCAGATTGGATGACATCAAATGAAAAGAAACCTTCTATTAAACACAAAATGGGATTCTCCAAAGCCTGGAGGGGTGGAGGTTTGTATGGTTGACATTTTAGTTTAAGAGATGTTTGGACATAATACGAAACAATTTTGGAAGGCAATTGAGGCTTCTAGGCCAAAGTTAAATATAGACAAAAATTGTTTCTGTGTTAAACATGGCATAGCTCTTGGGGCATGCGATTGATCCAAGAGAAAGAGAGCAAGCTTAGGAAAAGTCAAAGTTGTACCTGAAATGCCACTGCCTAATGTAATACAAGGCAGTATATAGATTATTTTGAAGGCAGATGATACCAAACTACAACTATAACTTTTTCTTTAAAAGTGAAGTAAGATTTAAAAGATTCTTAACTGCATCCTCTAGAAGGACTCTAAGCATTTATGCCCTGTTTTATTTAAGAGTGACAGATCCTAAAAATGGAATGTTTTCTCCATTAGTGTTGTTAAGGATGCATCCAGATTTGTGACTTTAATAACTCTACCTAAAGGTCACCATGCATATGATCCAATTGATCTGGTGATGATCCCTGACATTTACATGATTACACAAATACAAGGGATTAACATGTTACAAATGTCATTTCTGAGATCCAATATTATGAATGGATATTAACACACATTTGTGGGAGGTTTTTTTTTGTGACAATCGACAGAAGATTTTTTTTAATGGAAAAAAATAATTGTAATATTTGCTAAGCAAATGAAAACTAATTTGGGGAAGTGACAATTTAATTTTCCAGAAGATAAATTATTTGTAGAAAGGTTTCTGGACATGAGTTAGTGAACATGTAAATGTTCAGTGTCTTTGAAACATGATTTATATATATTAAAAACTAGGTATTGGGATAACATGTGACTTATCCCTAGGTAACTGTATCATAAAGGGAACAGTAATTCAACCCTGGAAGATCTCTAAGCAAGCTGAAAGCCCACAGATTAGATGTGTCTTTTTACAGTTCTGTCTAAAGTAATAGGGAGGAATGCATTAGGTGAATATGATGATACTGCAGATCTTTTGTAGGGTTAAATCTCCATACTTGGTCTCAGGTGAAATTATTTGGTAGACCCCAACTTCATTCCCTTCACCATGTCTTATAAATGATGAAGGAAGTTAAGAGACCACAAGCATTGGACCTTGCTGTCCTAGATGGAAGGAAAGACTCTCCAGTCATCAGACATGTGTGCTGTGTAATATGGAATGAATTGATAAATGAGGACAGCACTAACGGATTGAGGGAAGATTTAATGGCATGCATTCATTTCAAATTCTGAGAAGCAAATGAATGAAGGAAAATAGAAATTCGTGAAGTTCATGTGCATATAAAGATCAGTTTTGATTTGGTAACCAGCCAGCAACCCTGTGGGTTTTTATTTACGGAGAACTGGCTAATTACCCAGCAAACCACAGATATTCCAAAATATTAATGCTTCAGAGGTTTTTTCTTGATAGCATTTTTTTTAATCTAACAATTTTGACACTGCTTTGCTTCTGTTGCTACATTACAACCATACATTTTGTCATGGCCACATGTGGCCACCTCTCTCCCCCTGCTTTCCAATACTGTGATTGCTGGTTTTGCATCTTACTGCATGGGAGCAAGAGAGTTTGTACTTAACGGGAAGCCATAGCTCAGTGGTGAAGTTTGTGCCTTTCAGTGAAGAAGGTCTTGGCCCAGAATAGCGATCTTGCAGTTCATATACCATATTCAAATTGTAGGTGTGGCCATAGGGGGAGTGGGTCGAGCAATGTGTGTCACTTTGTATAGCATGCTATATTTTAGTGACACAAAAACCAGATGTTTATGCACCTACTTTCCTCCCATCTCCCCATCCAAGTACAAAGCATTTTCACAGTCGAAGGACACATTTCAGCCAGGCTAAAGCACCCAAGGAGCGTGTGGAGCAGGGTCATTGAGGGATGTGGGTTGGGAAGAGGGGGATGTAGACTGAGGAGTGTGCATTTGGGAGAGTCCAATGGGCCAAATAGGGAGGACCTCTGACCTGATATAGGTACATACAATTAGATAAGAGAAAGGAGATTATCCTCTTGCAACACTAGAACTCAGGGTTACCCCATGAAATTCATTGTCAGTATATTCAGGACAAGGCAAAGCTTACTGAACTTCCTTTAACAAACTTTGGTGATCGTCACTGGTTTGGATGGCTTTAGAAAACCATGAAAGATGGGTGTATCAGTAGTTATTAGCCAGGACAGCTAACTGAAACAGTCATGTTCAGAAGAATGAATGATGAACCTGTGGCCCTCCAGATGTTGGTCTGTAATTCCCCTCATTCCTGACAATTGGTCATCCTGGCTGGCACCGAAAATATAAGCATAATGCTGAATGTTGTATATTCTCTAATATATTATCAGATTATTATTTTTTGTATTTTCATTCAGTTATTTGTGAACCAAAGGAAAGGAAACTGCGTTATACTGAGTCAGACCATTGATCCATCTAGCTCAGCTTTGTTTACACTGACTGTCACTGGCTGTTCAGGTTTTCAGACAGGGACTCTTTCCCAGCCCTACCCAGAGATGTTGGGGATTAAACCTGGTACCCTCTTCATACTCTACCTGTGATCTATAGCCCTTCCCCAAAGGGTGATGTTGGGCACCACACAGACGCTCATCCTAATGGCATTAACTGCAAGACTGCTCTTCCATTCTTGGACCTTGGACTTCTCCTTTGAAAAATATTTCTCCTCTATATGAGAATCTACCAGTTTAATACACACAAGCCAATGCACTTCTTATACATAAATTTTTAAAGAATATATTATTTATATCTCCATTAAAAAGGACTTAATGTCCCTTCCTCTGATAAATGGTGCAATCTGCCATTTTGTCCTGCTATGCAGAATGCAATTCTGTAATGCACGACTGCACAGTATTGGAAAAAAGTAAATGGGAAAGAATGCCATAAAATAGTTTTAAATAACATATTTTTCAGCGGCAGAAGTTTGTAACAATGATGGATTTCTATAAAGCTGGCAAAGAGGTAACGGCTATGTTTATTTCCAAAGGACAACTATATCAGTAAAAGACTAATACAAGATTCGGTGTGCTGTTCTTCCCTTTTCTCAATAAAAAATGTTCCTCAGAACTCCTTCTTTTTGACCCCTTGCCCAATCTATTTTCCTTCTGATTTACAGTGCTGAATCATGAGTATAGTACCATTCTCTCGAAAGTATGCTCTGCATGCCTTAGGATTTTTCACTTCGGCCAAATAAAAATGATATCGCAAAGCTGGCACTGAAAAGTATTAGCTAAAAAAACCCCCACTAGCCTTCATGGTTTTATGGAAAAGTTGGTAGAACTTGCCATTTTAAAAAGTAGGTTCGGTTTTTCAAAACAACAACACACATCCCAATACTTGTGAGGTGCAACTCAAAACATAGTAGCTAATATGATTGTGAGGAGGAGCTGCTGGGATGACTCCCAAAGCCACTTCAGCAATGGTCAGCACTGGAACTGTTGGTGTCACTTGAGTGCAGGTACCTAGACCCAAAGTTATGGGCAGAAATGGGAATTGTCAGGCAAGCAGTGGCATCCTGAACCTTTTGCAAGGCTTAAACCTGATTTATTTATTAATTAAATTTCTATACCGCCTGTCACAGGGTGGTTTAGAATATAAAAATGCAGACAATACACAACATAATAACAAACAAAACAATAACCCACCTCCACCCTGGTTTGTTGTTGTTTTTTTAAACCCATAGATTGTTTAATTAGCCAGATGCCTGGGAGAAGAAGAATGTTTTGGTCTGGTGTCTAAAGATAGGTAATCAAGGCGGCAGGCGAGCCTCCCTGGGGAGAACATTTCACAAGTGAAGAGCCACCACAGAAAAAGTGCATTCTTATGTTGCCATCCTCCAGAGCTCTCGTGGAGGGGGCACACAAAGAAGATAATGGCAGGCTTAAAAAGGTGTAACCTTCAGTTTGTGCAGCTCTCAATGAATAACACCAGGCTGCTTGAATACTGGTACAGGAGGGAGTGCCCAGTGGGCACGATCCTAGAATATTATTCAATCTGGACTGGGACCATTTGTAGCGTACTTTATAAACGTTAGAGCAGCCACATTGCCTTGTGGGGAAACCTGCCAGAGGCTGGATGTTGGAGGTGGCTAGGTCCAGAGGCAAAAATTTGGGTAGGGCAATGGATGGGACTTTTACTTTTGTAAGACGTTTGTGGGAGGTTTCTTTCTACAACCAACATGCTCACCACCTCTGTGTAGGCAAGCAAGATAACATTAGCACAACTCAAGGCTCCATTCCATTCAGGACAAAATACTTGGTGAGTGCACAGAGCAGGATGTGTGGCCTGAGAGAATCTCAAAGGCTAGACAGAAGCCCTTGGAGTGTTGCATTTGGCCCTTAGGCTTGAGATTCTCTATCGCTGTGTAAGAGATGGTGTATTGTTGTAAAAATGGTAGAAGGTGTGACCAGCATAGTGGTGGTGAATTTATTTTAAAAATTGTGACATGCTATATGAATAGTCTGATTTAATAAATAACAGAATTGTTCTGACTCATGCAAAATACTAAATATATTGGAGATGGCCTGGTAAACATAACAGTTGTTTGAGTGCTCTGCACCCCAATACTGGAAGAGCAATCTTTTTGTAACTTCTTCAGTTGAAATTCTGTATCATGTTAATTTACTATGAAACCACGCCATAGTTGCGTGGCTTTGTGTGTCATGCTCTATTTTAGTTTGAAGTAAAGCAACAATGCAATGTAAGTTGATTAAAAGGTTATTAAAGGCCAAAACATTTATCTATTTGAAAGTTAGGTTTACTTACCCATATCTGCTTTATCGGTCATTGTAATGAAGGTTAATGTTGCCCTAAAGCTATAAATACACGTTCAATAAAAGCAAGTTGCAGAGGCGCTATTGATACAATGAAAAAAACATCAATGAGTTGATACAATGAAAAAAACAGCATTGACATGAAATAGTATTGAAAACAGGGTTTTTTGGGTAGAAAACAAGAACAAAAGGCTTCCAGCATAGAAGAGGAAAATAGAGATGAACAAGGATCCGTTTAATATCTGAGTTAATTTATCCGTGTTGTTGGACTATCTGTGAGTATTCCAGTAAACTAGTACTGTATTCAATTTCTGTTACAATGTTTTAGCATTAGGTCAGTGTACAGACTAGCATTGTTTTAGAGACAGCAGCACATTAACCCACCGAGCTGTAAAATATCCAGAAGGTTCAACAGAATAGACATTTCATCATCTGGGCCATCTGGAAAACTGTGGTCAGGGAGCTTGAGATTCTTCATTAAAACCTCTAAATCCACTAACAGAAATCCACACTTTGTGTTTGGAATAGGTTATGCAAATAAATGTGCTCCTATTACGTATTTTCATTTTGATCAGATAATGGTGGGGAGAAAGTGAACTTTAGATACTGGATTTTGCATCACGCTTAGGAAGGTTGGAACCTGAAACATCTTAAATGCTTGGAATTTAAGGGTAGGAAAAAAGGATATTTGGATTAGATGCAGGGAGGGCTGATATCCTTGGTGAATAAAGTGTCTTTGCATATTATTTGATTCCTTGGCTAAGGAAACACATGGGGTTGTATTGAATGCTGCACAAATGAAGTTCTGCTTGTCCAATGGGATTTCCCCTCTCTCTCCTCCTCCTGGATGCCCCCTAAATCTGCTGTGGTACACCCTCCAATTGTCTGGAGCTGATTTTGAGGGTACATAGTGAGAAGAATTGATGCGTTTTAGTTATGGTGCTGGAGGAGACTCTTGAGAGTCCCATGGACTGCAAGAAGATCAAACCTATCCATTCTTAAGGAAATCAGCCCTGAGTGCTGAGGCTCCAATACTTTGGCCACCTCATGAGAAGAGAAGACTCCCTGGAAAAAGATTGTTGGGAAAGATTGAGGGCACAAGGAGAAGGGGACGACAGAGGATGAGATGGTTGGACAGTGTTCTCGAAGCTACCAGCATGAGTTTGACCAAACTGCGGGAGGCAGTGGAAGACAGGAGTGCCTGGCGTGCTCTGGTCCATGGGGTCACGAAGAGTCGGACACGACTAAATGACTAAACCACAACAAGTGAGCTGTAGGGAAGAGGACAGGGAAATTCCAGGGCTTTTTTTCCAGGGGAAACTCACAGGATCTCAGTTCCCACACCTCTCAGGCAGGAAGGTAAATGGTGTTTCCATGCACTCTGGCTTCCATCATGGTGTCCCGTGGTGCTAGAAGTGGTTTAGTCATGCTGGCCACATGACTCGGAAAATCTGTCTGCAGACAAACACTGGCTCCCTTGGCCTGAAAGCAGAGATGAGCACTGCACACCATAGCCGAATTCGACTAACCGTCCAAGGGTCCTTTACCTTTTACAATGAAATACATACATCGAAAGATATCAACTGCCTTTCAGCTGCCAATGCAAAAGAAGCTACTTTCTCCTATGTTATGTACTGAATTGAATAGGATCCAAACTGCAACAGTCTGATTGGTCCTAGAACAATAGGATCCAAAAGGCAGAAGTCTGATTGGTCCTAGAACAATAGGATTCAGAATGCAGCAGTCTAATTGGTCCTAGAACAATGCAGCAATATGATTGGTTGGCAGGAACCACCCAATCATGCTCCAGATAGAAGTGAATCCACAACCTGATTGGCTTACAGTAGAATTCCAGAATTAGCCAATCATGTGCAGCCCATTGTGTAAATAATGTATATAAAGCAGATACTTTGAGGGGACTTTCATTCATTCCTCCTCACCACTATGAGCTGAATAAAGAGCATGAAATCACTTTGCGACTCTGAGTATATTTCATCCTATAACAAGTGACATTTTATTTTCCAGTTAAGAAACCTATATCTATCTATTTGGTATATTGGATGCAGAGTGAATAGGGCTATAACCACCCATGTTTTCCCACCATTATGGAGGATATAGGATTAAAAATACAAAACAAATTGTTTCTATCAACATCGCTAATTTCCTTTGTACTATTTCACCCCTAGTTTAACAAATAGCATTATAGGACAATTAGATAACTGGCATGAAAGAGGGTTTGGGAAATTTGCCAGTTGGATTAGCAACTATCAGATAAAGTCCATAAATCAAATAAAGGAAGGTTTAGGCAATATAGAATTCATATTAAATGAATATTTTCAAATATGAGATGTTTTTTTAAAAAATGGTTGCCAACTCATAGGAAAAGACTGAGACAGCTACATAACTTTGAAAAACTGATATGGCAAAAAATAATAATCCTCCAAATATATAAAATTAGTGTTCAAATGGGAGATATGTCAGAGATGACTTTAATCCTATATATAATGGAAATATATATGTGGGAATATTACTAAATATATTACATAATTATCACTGATAGATAATTCTATTAATCAGTCAACCATATGGTATTTAACATAATCTTGAATACCTAGAATGTTAGATGGGAAGCAACAGATTCTGGCAATGAGGAACAAATAGAGCAGATTTTGTCTGCTGTCAGTAGAAGCGTTCTGAGGCTAAATGTACTGCTATGAAATTGCATCTAATGTGTCAGGGAACTGCCATCGGAGGGACAGGTGGTGGACAGGCTCCAGGAGAATAGGAGAGAATCTGCAGCAGAGGAAGGAACCAGCAGGGGGAGTGCAGGAGTCACAGCGGAGGGGAGGCTCTGGGATACTTCTAGTGAGAATAGCGAAGAGGTAACCAGAACCCCGTTAGGAACTCCCACCCTTCGCCGGAAACTGTCACGCAGAGAGTCACGAAGGCGCATGTCCGTCAAACAGCTTTTATGTTGGCGTAAATTCCGTAGACGCCCACTGTCAGATTCTACCAGCGACTGACGGAGTCATGCTTTGGGGGCTCCGTTAGTGCCTCGGTTTGGATGACCAGCCAAACCCCAGAGGGATCAAGTTTTTACGCACAAGCAGCTCCCTATCCCATCACAGCAATCTGACAGTCTTTGAAAGCAGCTTGTGCAAGCAGAGGGCATCATGAGCGAACCAGCCGGAACCGGAGGAGCAGGAGCCGGAGCTGGAGCAGGTCCAAGCCTGGAAGAAAGGTACAGGGCGTTGGAGGTCCAGCTGGCGCTGCAAACAGCGAGGCTCGAGGAGAGGAGGGCTCAAGATGCGGATAAAGGGAAAACCACCCCACTTGCCAGACGGGTGCCTGGATTGGTGCAGAAATTTGGGGGGGATCCCAGGAACTATCAAGCCTTTAGGACAGAGATGCAATATGCTCTCAATCTACTGTTTGATGACTTCCCCGATGAGAACTCTAGAGTGGCATACGTGATTGGCCATCTAGAGGGAGGGGCGAAGGACTGGGTTCGGCCCCTGATGGCAGCCAATAATGAAATCTTAAAGGACACTATGAAGTTTTTTCGCGCCATGGACTTGATGTTTTCCAGCGATATCGAGCAGGGGGTGGTGCGCAGACAGTTAATGGCGTGTAAACAGGGGAGCCGATCTGTACGTGAGTACTGGACTGAGTTCACCATGCTGATTCATAGACTAGGGTGGGACCTTGCTAGTGAACCTATTCAAATGCTGTTTGAAGAAGGTCTCTCTCCGGCAGTGAAAGATGAACTTTCCCGGGCGCCTAGGGCGGAGTCTATGGATCAGCTGACTAAATCAGCGCTGTCCATAGGAGCACGCCAGGAGGCTAGAGCTATGGAAAAGCGGGAAGGAAAGGGGGAACGTTGGAAGGACTTCCGCATTCCAGAGATTCCGGAGCAGCCTTTCCCGCCAGCAGAGCCGATGGAACTTGGAACAGCGCGCGCGCGCGCAGTTTCAAACACCAGTGAAGGGCGGAAGAAGGAGGGAAAGAGCGGCAAGAGATGCTATCTCTGCCAACAGCCAGGTCACTTTGCCAGAGTCTGTCCGCAAAGGAAGGAATGGCAAGGGATGGCGGGAACTGTTGGGGGGAAGGAGGAAGAAGAAATCACGGAGCAAGTAAAAGCCAACGCCTGGTTGCCAACATCAGGGCACAGCAGCCAGGCCAGGGAGTAGTGAATGTGCCCACGCCGGAACCTCCAAGACCAGCGCTTGTGATAGAGGTGTTGCTGGAACTGGCAAACGGACACCCACTGAAGATAAAAGCGCTATTGGATTCAGGTAGCTCATGTAATTTCATGAGTAAGGAGTTTGCAGCTGAACACCAGATACAGACTATCCCATTAAGTAAGCCTTTGCAGGTTACCACGATTGATGGGAGGGAGCTGTTGGGAGGAGAAGTGAACCAACAAACTGTACCAATGATAATGAGGGTGGCAAGACACACAGAACTGATAGCGTTTAACGTAGCCACCTTGGGAGGAGCTCCTATTATCTTGGGAATGAGCTGGCTGGCACTACACGATCCGCTAGTAGGCTGGCATCAGAGAGTGGTTTCCTTTGGATCAGCACATTGCCTAGAACACTGCAAGGAGGGAGAGGCTCAGGCAGGGGCCAGGGCCACTCTAGCAGGGATGGAAGTGATGGACAAGGGGAGGGTGCCACCACAATACGCTGACTTGATTGACGTATTCAGCGAAAAAGAAGCAGATAAACTGCCCCCGCACAGACCCTTTGACTGTCAAATTAACTTACTCCCAGGAGCACAGTTGCCAGTGGGCAAGCTGTATGCAATGTCAGACAGTGAGATGCAGGAGTTAAGGGAGTTCATTGACAAGAACCTCAAGCGAGGTTTCATCAGAGAGTCACGAGCGGTGGGGGGCAGCCCAGTGTTCTTTGTGGACAAAAAAAACACGGGCAAGCCCAGGCTTGTATGTGATTTCAGGGCCCTAAATGCAGTGTCAGAACCAGTGACTTTCCCTATGCCTAGAATTGATGACATTCTAACACGGGTGAGAAACGGGAAAATTTTTACCAAGCTGGACCTTAGGGGGGCATATAACTTGATACGTGTGAGAAAGGGGGATGAGTGGAAGACCACTATGTTCACCCCCTTGGGGGCTTTTGAGTACCGGGTTATGCCTTTCGGATTACAAGCGGGCTCCGCCTGCTTTCAATCATTCATGAATCACGTCCTGGGGCCACTGCTCTACAAGAACTGCGTAGCGTTCTTAGCTGACGTCCTGGTGTACTCAGAGAATGAGGAGCAGCATGTGAGAGATGTAAGAGAGGTACTGAGCAAGCTGCGAGAAAACCGGCTGTGGGTGAAACTGGAGAAGTGTCAGTTTCATACCAGGGAGGTGGAATTCCTGGGGTACCGGTTGTCTGACAAGGGATTGGCCATGGATCCCAGCAAGGTTCAAGCGGTACTGGAATGGAAAACACCAAAGACCAAGAAGGACGTGCAAAGGTTCCTGGGCTTCGGAAACTTCTATAGGAAGTTCATCAAAAACTTTGCCCATTTAACAGCGCCCATCACGGATTGTCTTAGTAGCAAAAAGAAATTTGTTTGGACGGAAGAAGCGCAGCGGGCGTTCGAACGTTTAAAGCAGGCGTTTGCGTCGGAAGAGCAACTTTTGCACGTGGATCTACAACAACCAATGAGAGTGGAGACTGACGCCTCAGACCGAGCGGTGGGGGCCGTTCTTCCTCAGCCGGGAAAAGATACGTCTGAATGGAGACCGTGTGCATTCTTCTCGCGGAAGTTGAACAAATCCGAGAGGAACTACACAGTATACGACCGAGAACTGCTCGCCATTCATGAAGCATTCCGGAAATGGCGGCACTTGCTGATTGGGGCGCAGCACAAGGTTCAAGTCCGAACTGACCACAAAAATCTGGAATACTGGAGAACAGCCCGAGTGCTGAACCAGAGACAAGTGCGATGGGCCCAGGAGTTCTCCAAATTCCACTTTGAGATTCGTTACGTGCCCGGCTCCGAGAACGTGAGGGCGGACGCTCTTTCCAGGAAACCTGAGTACTTAGAGGGGGAGGGAGCGCCTGAGGCAAGGCATGTAATCCCTGAAGACCGCTGGGTGTGTGGGGCGGCATTGGTGGGGCAGAGGGAACTGATAGAGGGTACTGAGAACGATGAATACGCCCAAGAGAAACTCAGAGAGCTCAGGAGGACAGAGGAGAACCCAGGGGGGTTTGAAGAAAAGAACGGGGCATTGTATTACAAAGGGGCACTGTACATACCCGATGGGGAACTGAGGGGCAGAGTACTCAAGCAGTTGCATGACAGCCCCACAGCGGGACATTTTGGACAGCACAAAACCATGTGGTTGGTTACCAGGGAGTTTTGGTGGCCCAAGGTGAGGGAGGACGTACGGGAATATGTCAGGGGTTGCGACAGGTGCCAGCGAGCGAAAGGAGAGAGGGTGGCGCCAGCGGGGCTATTACAACCCTTACCCACGCCAGAAAGGCCATGGGAGGCAGTATCCATAGATTTTATGACGGACCTGCCAAAATCCAAAGGCAAAACAGCTGTCATGGTGGTGGTAGATCTATTAACCAAGATGTGTCATTTTATAGCTTGTTCACATGCGGTCACAGCGGAGGAAACCGCCAAGTTGTTTGTAGAACATATTTTTAGGTTGCATGGCGCCCCCTTGAGGGTTTTGAGCGACAGAGGGAAACAATTTACTTCCAGGTTCTGGAGGAAACTTATGAGCTTACTGCACGTAGAACTCAATTTCTCAACTGCCCGGCACCCAGAAACAAATGGGCAAGCGGAAAGGGCAAACGGGATTTTACAACAATACCTGAGGTGTTATGTAAAGGACAGAGAAAATGATTGGGTGGATAAGTTACCTCTAGCAGAATTTGCCTACAACAACGCGGAGAACGTGTCCACAGGGATGAGTCCCTTTCTGGCAAATTATGGGTGTCACCCCCGGGCATTCCCAGGAGAGGGAGGGGGGAGGTGGAGCGTGCCGGCGGCGGAATATTTTTTTGAAGAGATGGAAGCGATCCACCGTCAGCTTCAACTTAACTTAGAGAAAGCCAAGGAAGAATATAAGAAGCAAGCAGACAGAAATAGGAGGGAAGGTGAAACTATAAGGGTGGGAGACCGGGTGTGGTTATCCACCCAAGGACTACCGTTCAAGGGCGGGAGTAAGAAATTGAGACCCAAAAGATTGGGACCCTTTGAGGTCATACAGCAGGTCAACCCAGTAGCATTCAAACTCAGGCTGCCCAGTCACATGAAATTACACCCAGTATTTCATAGGTCATTACTGTCGCCGTACCGAGAGGGACGTGAGTGGGGGGAGCGTGAGAGAGAGGCCACCCAAACGCCCGTGATAGAAGAGAGAGAGCGCGACATGAACGTGGCAGGAATCATTGATTCCAGGTGGAAGGGGAATCAGGTGGAATATCTGGTAGAATGGGAGGGGGAAGTAGAGTCGGAAAACACTTGGGTACCAGCAGAGGTAGTCAATGACGAGGTCTTAATAGAAACATTTCATCAGCATTTCCCAAGAAAACCGCAACCCGTGGCACGATTTAGAAGGGAACACTTTGGGACCACCGATGAGGAAGGAGAGTTTGAAGGGTTCCCAGAGTCAGGGGTGGGTGAGGAAGCCGACTCCGACGAAGAAGAGGAAGATGGGGAGAGAGACGGTACGCCATGGCTAGAAGTGTTTGAATCCTCGGACGACGAGGAGAGTTCCTTCAGGGGCTTTCCGCCCTCACCGCCAGTGGGAGAGGAGGCGGGAGGGGGTGAAGGGGGCCCTGGGGGGGAGGTGGATGTCAGGGAACTGCCATCGGAGGGACAGGTGGTGGACAGGCTCCAGGAGAATAGGAGAGAATCTGCAGCAGAGGAAGGAACCAGCAGGGGGAGTGCAGGAGTCACAGCGGAGGGGAGGCTCTGGGATACTTCTAGTGAGAATAGCGAAGAGGTAACCAGAACCCCGTTAGGAACTCCCACCCTTCGCCGGAAACTGTCACGCAGAGAGTCACGAAGGCGCATGTCCGTCAAACAGCTTTTATGTTGGCGTAAATTCCGTAGACGCCCACTGTCAGATTCTACCAGCGACTGATGGAGTCATGCTTTGGGGGCTCCGTTAGTGCCTCGGTTTGGATGACCAGCCAAACCCCAGAGGGATCAAGTTTTTACGCACAAGCAGCTCACTATCCCATCACATAATGTAAGCAACGTTTTGAAGCATTCAGTCCAGTTATACCCCAAAGTATATATATTAACCAATTTCAATGATGTGATTCCCAAAGGCAGAGAGAAATTATTATTTAAAGTGATTCTAATGGCAAGGATTTTATATGCTAAATACTGTGGGAGGAGCATCTCAGTTTAAGGGAATGGTTCTGTACATTATGAGAACTGGCAACTTTTGATAAAATCACCTGTATGCTTTGGGTTTGGCAAGGGAAAAAGAAAATGAATAGATTCCAGCAAAAATTGACAATGTTTAAAAATCTGTGGAACAGCAAACCGAGAAAGGATAGTTACAATCCTTTCACAATTTTATGAGAACAAATGAACATGACTCTTCTTTAACATATGAGTTATATAAATAAACAAAAAGGTTCATTAAATACCTTATTCCTTGACAAGCTGAAATTGCAGAGTTATGAGAAACTTAAAGGGAAGGTGCGAGACTGGTTACACTACTTTCAAATAAGAGAGGTTTACAATCAGGATAAAAAAATTGGTTTCCAGGTGGAAAAATCAAAGTTGGAAACAGAATTGTTAGAACCCAATGCTAAGATATTATCAAGAATGTATAATTTGCCGTTGAAATGGAGTACCGAGGAAGAAACGGTAAAATCTGCTATGATTAAATGGGCACAAGATATAGGACATAATATTATGTTTGTTGACTGGGAGCAGTTGTGGACCACTGGGATTAAATTCACGGCATGTAATGCCTTGAGAGAGAATATTATGAAAATGATGTACAGGTGGTACATGACTCCAGTCAAGCTAGCAAAAATATATCACTTGCCCGATAATAAATGTTGGAAATGTAAAGAAATTGAAGGTACATTCTTTCACCTTTGGTGGACGTGCCCGAGGATTAAGGCTTTCTGGGAGATGATTTATAATGAAATGAAAAAGGTACTTAGATACACTTTTGTGAAGAAGCCAGAGGCCTTTCTCTTGGGCATAGCTGGCCAATTGGTGCCAAAGAAGGATAGAACTTTCTTTATGTATGCCACAGCAGCAGCAAGAATACTCATCGCAAAGCATTGGAAGACACAAGATCTACCCACCTTGGAAGAATGGCAGATGCAAGTAATTGACTACATGGAAATGGCGGAGATGACTGGGAGAATCCGGGACCAGGGAGAAGAGTCGGTGGAAGAAGATTGGACGAAATTTAAAATTTACTTACAGAAATATTGTAAAATGTATGAATGCTGATGACATTGAAATGAAACGAAGGGGTTTTAGTAACAAGATAGATAAAAATTATAAATTATAAATTTGGAATTTAATATAAGTAAGGATAAAGTAATAGGATATGAATTTGCTGAACCAACTGTTAAAAAGGGATACAAAAAAGGGAGGCGTGAAAATAAGCTATCAAAGATAAGAAATTAGAAAAGAGTGATCTGTGTTTTACCTTTTTGTGTATGTATTGATTCCCCCCCCCCCCTTGTTAGGTTAAATATTTGTATTTTTGTATTGTGAAATTTTGTATGTTTTATGTCCCCTCTGCGTCTACACTGTTTTTGTGAATGTTTTTCCCCTATTGTTAAACTTAATAAAATATCATTTTAAAAAATAAATAAATACCTTATTCCTATTAACTACCGGTATATTAAGAATGCTGACCCTTTTCCTATTTTATTTATGGATATTTATATCTTGAATTATAATATTAATAATGATTTAAGTGCATAGGTTTTCTCATAACGTGTGGTGCTATTAGTGTTAATTTTGTAGGTGGTTTTTTCTCTCTTTTTAACTGTCAGTATTGTTCCAATATATAAATAATTTGCAGGGGGAAAGGAATAGAATGGCTCTGGGCAATTGCTGAAATCTCAAGTGAGTAAAAGCATGCCTATTTGATAAAAAATTGAGATCAGAAAGATGTTTCATATTCATAATTTAAATTTGCTGCACCATGTGACAGAGCAGTCTTTGGACAGAAAAGGAGAGCTTTGGGTGAATATTGATATTTTAACTGGTGCTTTGGCAATCATAAGAAAATATGCCAAGGAAAGCTAAGTGTATTTTTCAAATGAATTGTCTTTTACTCTGCCAGCTTTTCTCTTGTTGCTAAGAATATTGCTCCTGTAGACAGGGATTCAGCAGCATCCCCTCCCGTCTACCTTTAAAATTTAATGCAACAACTAATAATACGCAAATATATGCTCATTATAATTTGTAATGAACTGGTTTAACAATAGGTGTGCTGTTAAACACAGATTATTTTCAATCTTAGATTTTGTATTGTTTCAAAATTAGAATAAGCGCTCCACTTGCAGGCTTCTGTAACTGCTGGGGACATATTTTAAGATTAAATACAGTACATTAAAAATTGGAGTGTTCTCTATCCTTCCTGAATAGGGTCAGGTTTTAATAATGTATGGAGTGTTTGAATTTGATAGACTGAGAGTTGAACAAATGTGTTCTTACAAAGAGCACAAACAGAGAACAAATACCCCATATAATGGCAGGACTAAACGTGTTCTATTTTATGGCCTGCCTTCTACAAACAATGTTTCCTGATTTTTGCCAAAACTCGTTGTTTTAGCTTTCTCACAGGTTTGATAAAAAAAAAAATCTAAGAGATCTAAGCAGGGGAGGCAGTGTCTGTGGTAGAAGTGACGGACCTTGATGTCTCAAATTTCAGCAGTGCCTTGTGCAATGCCAAAATTGGGTGCAGCCCACTCCTCGTGTGCCATTGGATGTCACAGTTGTGGTGCCCATTGCGGCAACTCCGAGGCTCGGCAACATATGGTGGTGGATTCTATGCCAGCTCCCGGCTAGTACAACAAAGTGGCCCAGATTACGGTACCTCCTTCTCCAGAAGCTGGGCCAGCTTTCAATCCAGCATTTCCATCACTTGCCAGTTCCACCCCAAAATACTCTGTTGGGGCACATTATGTTGGCTATTGCTGATATTAGCCTGTGTTCCATCACAATTTTGGCCAGGTGAAGCCAGGCAGAGGTACACCTCCAGCAAATGCTATCCTGTCTCCCAAGAAGCACGAGTAGGGAGTTGGCAGTCCTTCATAGAAGTTACCCCGTGCAGTTAATAATCTGCAACTGCTTAGACGGAGATACAAATTTAAAATTTTGTCGTCTGCATATATCAACAATAACTGTAATGTGTTGGTTTCAACCTGTACCAACAAATATATGTTATCTATCATAACGTTGCACTATATTTCACAGGCTCAAGGTGTGCTGTGTTTAAAAATGTAGAACTGAAAGAGGTAAAATAGAAATCAATCGTCAATGACAGTTATTTCCCAGCAGATTAAGCCCAGGTGCTTAAATGTCACTACAAGTCTATGGAACTGTTTCAGACTGAATTGTGTGCACTGCCTGATGACAGGTCTTGAAAGTTTCCTTCTCGGCTGTACTTTGAGATGGCAGGAACTTGAACCTGGAATCTTTTGCTTGTAAATCAGGGATGGGGAACTTCTTGCCAACACAGTCCTTCAAGCCTCTCTGTCTGGCGCTTTGGACTCTCTCCAGACAACAGATTCCCTCCCAAGCCACACTCCTCAAAATCCTTGCATTGCGCCCTCCCTGAGTGATTCCGTCAGGCTGGAATGAGTCCTTGAACTCTGCTAATGCCTGGGAGGAGTATAGAGCGTATAGTGCACGGGTGTCTAGAAACTAGCCAAGAAGCTGCACAAAGGTAAAATTCACATTTGTTGCTGCTCTGCCCACTTTACCTCTGAACCCCAGAAGGTTGCCCAACAGATGCGTCCCTCAGGCTGAAAACGATTCCCAACCCTGATGTAATATTAGTGAACTTCAAGACTTGGGCATAATTGAACCTGCAAATGGATGATGTTCCATGGTTCCAGGACTCTCAACCTCCAAATGCTTGTGACATTTAAAACTGTGACCATTTTGTTATACTGGCATTTAAGTAGTATAGTGGTACCTCGGGTTAAGTACTTAATTCGTTCCGGAGGTCCATACTTAACCTGAAGCTGTTCTTAACCTGAAGCACCACTTTAGCTAATGGGGCCTCCTGCTGCTGCTGTGCCGCTGGAACACAATTTCTGTTCTCATCCTGAAGCAAAGTTCTTAACCTGAAGCACTATTTCTGGGTTAGCGGAGTCTGTAACCTGAAGCGCATGTAACCTGAAGCGTATGTAACCCAAGGTACCACTGTACTCTTTTTCTTTGGTCAAGTTGTAACTCTGTATTTATATTTATAGGTGAAGTGAGAATTAAGGACAAAGGTGGTTTTCACAGTGTGTGAGTTCAAGTACAGAGGGATTGCCATAGGCAATAGTTCTCACCTTCCATTTGATGCTTTACCACTACTAAGCAATAGCTATTATAGGAGACTGGAGCATTACCAGTTTCTCCATCCAGCACACTCTCATCTGGGATTTACTTCAGCTTCCCATGCACCAGGGAGAGGAAAGAGATTTCCTTTGAGCCCTGCGATGCTCCCCTTCCCACACACAGCTGTGTTTATGCTGGGAAGCATCATGCCCTAAGTATAGATCATGCCGGTATTATGTGCTCTTAGTGGCCTAACCTTGTTAGGAGGCAAGCCACTACATTTTGCATGAGTGGCAGCCTCTCTCCAAAGAGTCCTGCATAAATCACATAACTGTCAGCAACTCATACAAGGCTCTTACTGACAATGAATTCTAAGGAAAGAGCTTATTACAGTGTTACATTATCTGCTATTACTCAAGGAAACATTACTCATTCTTAAGTAAAGATTTGTATAACCGCCATTATAGGGTTTCCCCCCACTTCTAATTTCTCCCAGCAGCCCCAGAGCAACCCGCCAATCCAGAAGGTAGCATAATGCCACATTTGAGTCACTATTCGTTGGTTGTGCTGTGTGGGGGGATTACAAAATAGAAGGTGGCCTGTAATTTAGAAATTGTTAGAGTATTCTGGCAATGCACTATATCATGGCATGCTTTGGCTAGGTTTTACTGTTACTCAGTCACGCTAGTTGGTCCTTAAAGAAATTGCACATATTGTATATTTTTAAAACCTTGAGCAAATAAATGGAACTCAGTGTGTTTAATATTGACTAGGCAAAACAGCACGGCACCACAGAGTCATATATTATGCCAGCTGCAGTTGCTGGCACACAACCTAATTCAGCCATCAAACTGTAACTAAGGTTAATAGTGGCAACAGTACTGAGCTAGGCAGCTGCTGCTGTCTGTGGATATTTGTCACATGTCAGTAGATTGCCTTTTAAATGTCTTGAAATGCCAGAAAGCTTGGTTGTTTGACAGTGTCCCCTGAGAATTATTTTGGCCAGGTTGCATTCCAGGTTTGTGAGAGTGCCAGCGTTCCAATCTCCTTTGGTGAACTCTCTTGTATTTTCCAGTACCCTGCCTATGTTAAGAACATGCTGCGCAATTCCAAAGGCAGGCAACCCTTAACTTTGCGAGGCATGGTGCTGATAACACCAAGGTTGCAGGTTCAATCCCTGTATGGGACAGCTGTATATTCCTGCATTCCAGGGGCTTTGACTAGATGCTCCTCAGGGTCCCTTCCAACTCTCTGATTCCATTAATTCTTGGTCAAATGATTATTTTCATTGGAATTTCTAGATTTGGATGCACTATGCTTCTGATTACTGGTTGCTGGAGGACAAACAAAGAGAGAGGGCTTTTTTCCGCCTTCATGCCTTGCTTAGAGAATTCCTGGAACTATCAGACTGAGCGCTGTTGAAAAGAGTATGCTAGGCTAAATGGCCCTTTGGTCTGATTCAGCAAAGCCATTCTTTTTGCTATCCTAAACCAAAGGGTTTCCACACAGAAAGGATGTGCTGCTGCTGTTGGTTTGTCGAACTCTTATGGTAGACTATGCAATACTAATCATTCTGAATGTGTTGAATTCATCAGTGTGTTGAATTAATCATTGAGCTGGGTTGTCAAGATCTGAATTACAACCCTGTTGTAGGTTTGAAGCTTTATATACTACTGTTGGTCTTTCCTGCAGATAAATATTTTATTTTATCTATATATCAGAGCTTAAAAGGATCAGCATGGCATGCGCAGGGGCGGGGGAGGGGGCGGGATTAGCCCTTCCTCTTTCCACCTCATGCTGCTGCTTCTGCAGATTCCAAGGCAGCCAACGATTCACTGGATTCTAAGCAGCCTCATTAATCTGACAGCATCTCCTCCCCTCCAGAAATATGGGCCCTAAACGATCATACCCCTAGAGCTGGGCTGGCGTAGTTCATTCCTTCATGTAGATTGCAGTGGCAGAGAGGAAAGTGTGTGTGTGTGGGGGGGGGAGAGATGAACAGCAATAAAAAGTATGGAAAAGTTGCCCTCCCACCCTAGTCAGCAGGATTTAGTAAGAGGCAGCAGCTCTGCCACTAAATCTCCTCTCCCCATTTGCAGTAGCATTGCTCTGCACTGTCAAAAAGAATAGTTAAATGCAGCAAATGTATGTCAGTGAACGCACACTGCTTCTGATAGCTAAAATGGCATGTTTGGAAAGGACAGTTCTTCTGAGCTTCTTTATATCTCTACTGGAAATTATTATTAATTTAAACAAATGGGTGGCAGCCACGGGGAAAGGTCCCCCCCCCCAATGAACTGCTAAGAAGAGCCAGAAACAAAAAGTCAAATAAGTTCTACTTATTTAGATGGTTGAAGCCCTACGGCAACCTTGTGAGTCATACCTGGCTCCCTAGGGAAAGCAGTCATGTCCCAAACAAATAAGCAGAGTGGTCTAGAAAAGTCTATTCCTCTCTTTGCCCCAGCCCCATCCTTTTCAGTTTACAATGATGCAGGGCATACTGCTAAAGCTCCCTCTTGTGTCTTATTCCGTAATATCAAAATAAATATACATTTATTACTACTTTGCATTATGGTACAACAACAGAAAGAATTCTCTCTTTCTTCACACCTTATACTATCATTTGTTTAAGAATAGCAGGAGTGAGGATAGCTTCCTCTCCATCCCTGCAGCAGCCGGGGCCTAGCCTAGTTTCGTAGCAAAGCTTCTCCCACTGGTTATGTACTGTAATGGCAAGCAAAGTGAACACTAGCAGTCATCAATGGAAAATGCTACCTAGTGTTAAAAGTGGCAGACAAGGACCGGGGAGACCCAGGTTCGAATCATTATTCAGCCATGAAACTCATTTGGTGAAATTGCGGCAGTCATATACACATTATGTATGCTCTGTCTTTTGTCTTTTTAAGGATAATATTTGTAAGCCACCTTGGAAACTCCAGAAGGAGTGCTGGGAGCGTTCGTGCGACACACTGCAGCTGACACACTAACATGTCGCGACTCACAGTTTGGAAGGCTCTGCCCTAGAGTATAAATTCATACAACTGGTGAACTTCATAAATAAATACACTCAACTGAACCTACCTCAGTGGTGTGGTTTGAGGATAAAATGGGTAAGAGGAAACCATGTGCAGTGTCCTGAGCTATTTTGGGATAGGGGCAGAATAAACATGTAATAAAATAGATCATTTGTTATATTGTTTCAAATGAATGTCGCTGTTTCACAATAAAAGCTAATTTGTTTTTGTAATTAGCATCTGTATCAAATGTGTTAATTATCTTGGTTCTCATAATGTTAATACTTTAATATTTGACCATTAACCGACTACTTCACCAATATCTGATTGGTCAATTAACCAGATCCTTTTTGACTGGTTAGATGTCTAACCCTAAGTACTACTATTTCCTTTAAAACCTGCACACACACCTTTCTGATCAAGGTGCAGTGGAGCTAAATACTGGGACATCTAAACCATATAAGTTGCCTCCACTTCCCTGTGTTTCTTTTCTTGTTAATGATAGATGCGTTTAATTTCCCTGGGGCCCATTTTCTTTGTTGATTCACCAGGGAATTGCATGCGCATATCCCATTAAATTTAATTGGCACTGGGAAAGAACCTATTGGCTTGGTTTTAAACTGATCTAACTAATGGGGAGTGAACTGCTAAGGAATACAAATGTGAAAAAGGAGGAAGGAGCAGATGTAGTGTCTTGAATCCAGTATTACCTACTTTTCTATTCCAAGTCTTAAAACTATTTCTCAGTCCCTCAAATGAGTTAGTTGTTCTGTAGGAAACCAACCAACCAACCAACCAACCAACCAAGAACCCAGGATCAACTCCACAAGAATAGCTGTTCCAAAGCTCAGAGGTTAACTTTCCCTGGAAATCTGGTTTAGAAGAAATGAAAGAGAAAAAAATACACAAGGTTCAATAGATGACTCAGTGCACAATACTAGCAGAAATAGTGTGCCTCTACAGATCTGCAACCCATAGATCCCAAATGAATGGTGGTGTCCAAGAACACCTGATTCCTAAAGAGTATCTGTTGGCTTACCAGTATTCAGTATGTATTCATGCACATAATGACGTGGGCTGTAGCCTCTGAATTTGTGCCAATCCAACATAAATACATTGGTTTTTAAGATGCTACGGGGACAATGATATTTTTAAAAAAAGAAGGGAAGAAGAATTGCTATCTCTGCAGAGAATGAAAGTTCTGAATATGTTGAGTGTGAAGCCATATGTTCTATATTTGTAAGGTATTTGGAGGCAACTAGGCATAATATGGAATAGCCACAGTCTGGTGATCTTGCAATTAAGTAATAATAATAACTTCCCTTGGGTGATGGCATGATGAGGACTGTGTGGTTGGAAGTGGAGTTAACCCCTCCATCCCCTCTTACTTGTTAAAATCACCTCTTCTCCACCTCCGACTCCCTGGCTGCTATTACCTTTAATAATAGTTTGTTACTATTTTTCAAAGAAAATGACAGGAGACTGTAATTATGTATCTTTGCATTGCATTTAGCTTAGCCCTGTTTCTCAACATGGGACTTGGAGCAAAACTTACTTTGTGCTCTTCCTGAAAATTGCTCTTGATCATTGTTCCTGTGTATTCTCTGTGGTTCTAAATCTGCACAACTGAGCTTTTAGTTATTTTTTTTTAAAGTTAATATCTCTAAATATATATATTAGCAACACTAATTGTTTCCCAATGCCTTTTAAAAATGCATTATTTACATTTACCAGCTATACAAAATCATTTCCTTTTGGACAATTGGGGAGATTTTTAAGATTGTGAAGTTCATGTTACAGTGGTACCTCGGGTTACATACGCTTCAGGTTACAGACTCCGCTAACTCAGAAATAGTACCTCGGGTTAAGAACTTTGCTTCAGGACGAGAACAGAAATCGTGCTCCGGCAGTGCGGCAGCAGCAGGAGGCCCCATTAGCTAAAGTGGTGCTTCAGGTTAAGAACAGTTTCAGGTTAAGTACGAACCTCCGGAATGAATTAAGTACTTAAACCGAGGTACCACTGTACTTTTCTTCCTGATGAAACACTCAGTTAGGAATTTCCTCTTCAGGATAACACCATGCATATGATGAAGTTGGTTGTAGTCCATAGAAGCTTATTTCATAATAAATGTGTTAGCCTTCAAGAAGCCATAAGACTTGTGGTTATTGTTACTCATTAGGAAGTAATGAATGACTGTAGTTCCCAGTTAATTGCAATTTCAATGGCACGCATGGGGTTGCCTCTGAAAAATGTGTGAAAAAGTAGGCAACTGAATCAGAATTAGGAGTTCAAGTTTCAAATTAGACTAACAAGTGATCAGAATTAATATTATGGCATGCAGCATCATTTCTAATACTTAGAACATGGCATATGTGCAATAAACATAGATATATAGAATTGAAATATTATATATGACTGATCGTTTTGATTTGTGTTGAATTGCCCAAATAGTATTATAGAGGGGTTTAGCAGATTTAATTTACCAATGGGCTGTGGTGAAATTTTGTTGTTGTTGTTTAGTCGTTTAGTCGTGTCTGACTCTTCGTGATCCCATGGACCAGAGCACGCCAGGCACTCCTGTCTTCCACTGCCTCCCACAGTTTGGTCAAACTCAGGCTGGTAGCTTCAAGAACACTATCCAACCATCTCGTCCTCTGTTGTCCCCTTCTCCTTGTGCCCTCAATCTTTCCCAACATCAGGGTCTTTTCCAGGGAGTCTTCTCTTCTCATGAGGTGGCTAAAGTATTGGAGCCTCAGCTTCACGACCTGTCCTTCCAGTGAGGTGGTGAAATTATATAAGTGAAATTATAGTGATAATAAACATTTATCTGGTTACAAAGCAGTGTAAATGCTCTCTGGCGTTGTAAGGCTGGATTGTCATTTCCCCCCTGTTTTTAGTGTTGTGCAGGTGGCGCTGTGGGTTAAAGCCTCAGCGCCTAGGACTTGCCGATCGAAAGGTCGGCGGTTCGAATCCCTGCGGCGGGGTGCGCTCCCGCTGCTCGGTCCCAGCGCCTGCCAACCTAGCAGTTCGAAAGCACCTCCGGGTGCAAGTAGATAAATAGGGACCGCTTACCAGCGGGAAGGTAAACGGCGTTTCCGTGTGCGGCTCTGGCTCGCCAGAGCAGCGATGTCACGCTGGCCACGTGACCCGGAAGTGTCTTCGGACAGCGCTGGCCCCTGGCCTCTTAAGTGAGATGGGCGCACAACCCCAGAGTCTGTCAAGACTGGCCCGTACGGGCAGGGGTACCTTTACCTTTTATAGAACAATCACTTTACGGTTATTTGTACTAAGTTCACAGAAAACCCTTGCCAAAGAGTTACGGCTGGGTTGACCTACCTTTGAGGTGAGGTGAGATGGTCGCCTCAGGTGGCAGAGCCTGATGAGCTCGCTGCCCTTGCCTCTGCTGCCATGGACGTGCCCTGCCATGGATGCCCCCACTGCGCCCACTGTCATGGTTGTGTCCTGCTGCTGCTACACCACTGCTAGGCACAGCAGGGCATTTTGCTTCAAGCAGCAAATCGTTCTGGGCCAGCCTCCAAATTTCCGCTTTGTAGGCAAAGTCACTGGGGGCATGTAATTGTAGGGTTCGCAGAATCTGTAAATGTAAAAAGATGTTAGGGTTTGAGCCTAAAGTGGGTCTTTAAACAGGCTACAACCATAACCAGCTACCCCTGCAGTCCAGCCTTAGTGGCCAAAAGAATCATTTATCAATTGCTTTGAATCACAACTGAGGTAAGCTTGTTCAGGCAACTACAGGCAATTCTTGTTTTGTGTGGGGCTTTTTGTTTCAGACCCCCACATGCATCAGCAGGACACGTAAAGCGTTCTGCCCCTTCCCACCCCCATTCTGCCCTTTTGGTGATGTTTTAGGGTCACTTCTGGTTTCTGCACCGTGTGTGTGTGTGTACGCAGTCATTCGTCAATCAGACACTCATAAATCAGTCATTGCCTCTGTTTTTTTTTTTTGTGTGTGTGTGTGTGTGTGTGTGTGTGTGTGTATATATATATATATATACACACACACACGGTTCTGTAGAATATATTAAAAGCAGTGTGCAAATTCATTTACTTTGGCAGTGTCTTGCTTTCTGTTCCAAATGCATTGCCACAGGTGTATGTGTGTGTGAAAGAAAGAAAGAAAGAAAGAAAGAAAGAAAGAAAGAAACTTTATTCAAGGCTTATGAGTATTCAGGTCAGACTGCAGTTACAGATTGCCAGAAATGTGACTAAGAGTTCAAGAATGACATCAGGGGTCCAAGACTGCCTCCCCCCCTTAAAGGCAATGGACTGTGGGAGAGGGGCCGTCCCACCCCTCAAGCCCTTCCCTTCGAACAGTGTCCTCACACTCCTTCTCCTCTGACTTATCTGGTCACAATTCCTACCCCAAACCAGTTGAGATCGCAGGACTCATGACAGTCAGTTTTTAAGTGATGGGAATGCATTTTACTGCACTATATGGTAATGTAGCAGCAGGAAAAGTGTAGGTGGGAACTGTCAAAGTGATTCAACATTTGTCATTTAACAGTGAGCCCCCAGTTTGCTCTCCCATCCCCAAACCTGCCAGCTGTGACTGTTCTTTTGGTCCCCCTGAAGTTCCCAACCTTACAATTTAAAGCTCAACCTTAAAATCTAGTGAAACATACTGTGCCTTTTTACTTTACCTTCTATAATTCAGTGTAGAACGAAAGGTGCAAAACAGCCTTGAAACCAGTAATCAGATGTGTTACCCTAAGCTAGTTTTCCAGAAAGCATCTTGTTTCAGGAAACTAATTTACCATTATTTTATACAATGACTTGAATTACTGGAATATATATTTCTGGGGGTGGCAGAATCCTAGTGGTGGAAAATTATTTTTCTTAATTATTTTATACTTATTTAGATCTTGGAAAAAGTGTTGTCTCTCTCTCTTCACTTGCCCAGCATAACATTAACAACATATAAAAATATTTTTTCCTAAAGTATCTCTTTGCCAAGTAATGGGCTTGGCTAGGTTATATTAAATAGAGACAAGTGAAAACATCTGTGTAGTTCCAGTGGTTTGCTGGATGTGCACTTTGCTTCCATTCAATAGCTTATAAAATCTTTGGATTCACAAAATACTTTGTTCATCTTGGCTGCTTGTTTAGTAATCTTTCCATAAAAACACCCCCAAACCAAACTGTTCAGTGCTTGGCTATCCAACTCACCAGCAGCTTTGTGTATTATGGATGAAATAATGGGCTATTTGAAATTAAAATGAATAAAAAACAAATAATATAGGCTCAATTTTTAAAAAAGTGGTTTCTTCCTTCCATTTTATCCTAGCTGTGTGTACTTTTCAGTGTTGCTCTCATTTTAGAACATAGAATTCACTCCCCAAAGCAGAACCAGTATGAAGAAATTATTTGGACTTGTGACATGAATGGTACAATGGTTACATTTGGGACAGAACATAAAGCATAGTTTAATATTATGTGAATGCCAGGCTTGCGAAAAAACCTTCCTCTCTAATTTCTTGGTTGGCGCAGCCTGTTTTGTCTAAACAAACGAAGATCAGAAACCACAGTTTGATCTTGATTTTTTTTTGGGGGGGGGGGAGAAACCATAGTTTCAAAACCAGTTGTTCCTGGTTTGTTTCAAACAACAGTTTCTTGAAAATAGTTACTGATCTTCGCCTTGCAATCACACAAGGCAGGGGAGACCAAAAGCCCAAGGCTCATTCACATTGCAATATATTGTAGTTTAGTATTACCTCTGAATGTGGACTATGGGTTGGTTCTGACATAACAACCCCAGCTTCATAAACTGTTCAGAAACTTCAGCTGGTGCAGAATTTAGCAGCCAGGTTGCTCACCGGGGCAAGACGGTTAGAGCATATTACACCAATCCTGGTCCAATTCCACTGGCTACCAATTAGTTTCCAGTTGAGTGATACTGGAGTAAATAAACATTAAGTCATTGTTTCCTGTTTTGACACTGTGTATTTTTATTTCATTTGTTTAGACGATTTATATGATGCTTCATTACAATAGTCTTTAAGCGGGGTACAATGAATATAATAGATTCAACAACATATTGAAGATACATTGGTGGCCAAGACCATTGATTAACTCCAAAGTATATTAATTACTCTATCCTCCCACAGTCACTAGTGCAGGTATCATCTTTTGTCTGCAGGTTTATTTTAATGGTAGATCTTTAATCATCATGAAAGTAGTGACAGATAATGACCACATAGCCACTTCATTCCAATTTAGGTGTCAGTAAATAGCCATCTGGAATAGCAGCATGTAATTCAGAATATGTTCATATAGTTGTAAAACCATTCACCATCTTACTGTAATAATTGATTCCCCCCCCCACTAGATTCCAGTAATTCTTGTCACATTTTAAGGAAGTTGCTACTTTTAAAAAAATGCACTGTTGTTTCCTGCTCTGATGGTTTGATGAATTGTCTTCACTTTAAAAAATCTTCTTCTATCTCATGACAGAAAGCTGGAAGGAAAGTTAAAAATATCCAGATGGCTTTGAAAACAGCAGATTTGTCTTACACAGCTTTGAAATATTCTATGTTTGTTACAGAAAATGTTAGAAATCTGTATGAGAGAATAAAAGGTGAAAAGTCATGTTTTGCGTGAAAATATTTTGTTACCATGTAGTAAGCTGATTGCTCTTTCATACAAACATTTAATAAAATTAATAAAGGAGACTATAAGGAAGTTCTGCATAACTTTTGACCACTCCTCTGTCCAGTCTAATTTAGTCCACTAGCCATGTCCTGTGACTTGTTTACCAAGCCCCTGGTGGGCTGCCATATGTACGTAATGGGCTGCACTTGGCTTTCCCCAAGGGCACAATGCCTCCTGCTTTATATTATCATTAGGCAAGGAACACTTATTTGCACCCAATTATATGAACCAAACTTCTCATGCTGCAGGGGACGTGTACCGAAAGCAAAAGAATTGTGTGGCACTTCTCAACTTTCCAGAAAACTTTTTTGGAAAATGCATGAGGCATCTACTTGGCAAGTCCAGCTTTTTTCAGAAAGTTGTAAGCAACAGAATTCTATAAATGTGTTGCGAACATTCCAAATACTATCATTGGCTTGGTCCAAGGTTGCTGTTTAGTTTAAAAGGAATAAATAGAGGGGAAGTTATATTCATTTGAGACCCATAGAGACTTACAAACAGAAATGTAAATAAAATATCTAATGGAATACCGTGTGAGAATTCTGTTATTTTTGGAAACTTCCCATTAGAACTCTGTGTTAATTTATAAGTTTAAAAATAAACCAGTAACCTCACAGGGTTACCAGCTATCCCATCCGTGAGACGTAATCTAGCAAACAGTTCTTCCACACTGTTCAGTTGGGCTAGATTTGCTCAGTAGCAGCATTTAGTGCATTGAACTGTTGCTGATACTATGTAATTGACAGATTCTGACTAGTGGCCCAGTTCACAGGAAAAAAAGATGCATCATTTATGCTGGGTATTCATACACTTTGAGAGAATGAATTATGGATGACTCCAAAGTAAAGCATCCACTTATGTATGTACTTTATGTTAATTCAGTCCTCTCCCTTATTTATACAAGTGCTTATGTGTCCATTGCTCATTAAAGCAAAAATGCAGCCAAATAACCAGGGAGGAAAAACACAGGTTAGACTAACCATGTTAACTACTTGTGGACGACTGCATTGACTGTGTTCATATGTAACAAGAAGACATGGTTTTTTTAACCATGATTTGTTGAATAAGCTAACAGACAACCAAGGAATCAGCTGCTTGCTTTGCCTGATGTTGTTTGTTGTTCTCTTGCCTCTTCTACAAAACTCCAGCTGCTATCCTAAATGCCTTTTTTGTGGTTGAGGACTGACCCATGGCCATGCTATGTATCCAGAACTATACTGTTGTTAAGTTGTAAAAAAGAAGTTGGGGACACAAACACTCTACTTCTCAGAGATCTTCATCTGCACACCTGGAGCCAAACGCTGTCCTAAAATACCCCCCACCTTCCCTCCAATTGCAAACTCCACCGTTACAGTTTAAGGAGACGCTCATGCAATCTTTGGGTCTGTTTAACCATGGGCAATTTAACCATGTCCTCCAAATACAGCTTGTCGCTAACACATACCATCTTTGTGAAGATTTTGTAGCTCAGGTAGAACAAGCTACTGTTAGTAAATGTAATAGCTTCTGCCACCTCCACTGTACTGCATTGATAGTTCTAACTGTGGGAATGCGCTACCAGAATGTTCTAGTGGATACGAGATACTGCCTTATATATGAATGATGATAAACAGCCCAGTTCCCCTAAATGGCCACCCCCTGTGCTTACACCATTTTGTCAGAATTGTTAAAAGGTGGATTAGCAACTGTTACATCAGCCTAGTAGGAAAGATTGTGTACCTTTTAAAAACATTGAGGAAGGGAAGATTAACAAATCTAGAGATGCTTTTTGCATGACAAGGTCCCGCCCCGCCCCCATAGTTGAATAAAGACACGTGACTCAAGTATTTAAGGTTAATGGGCTAAAAAGGCCACAACTTTATTGGTTACAGATGGTGAGCGGTATTGGCTTAGGCATTGGACCTAACCAACTATATCTGACTCCTGCCCGTCTGCAGGGAGTCCGGGAAGGGTTAACCGCTAATAGGAGGAGTCCTGATGATGCACATCAACTAGGAGCTCCGCCAGGGGTCATGCCTTAGGCCCTAACCTTCCTATGTTTCAGACAGGACCACGCCCCCAGGATCCTTTAATGGGATACCCTTCAATATGTGGGGCAGCTGATGGCGCTACCTCCCCTCTTCCCTTCTCCAGAAATATTCCAATGCCTAACCGCCAAACCTTACAAAGTTGTGACGATTTGCTACGAGGTAGGCGAAAACCAAGTGGCTGGTGCCAATTTGCCAAGTGGGAAAAGTCCTACCAGGCCCCTCAACAGCAACCAACTAAAGTCCATAGCAAGGGTGGGAGGGTGGGAAAACCAGAGCAGCTGGAAGCCGGAAAGAGGGAGATCGCCCGGCTATATCCTGCCTTTATAGGGCAGGCCACGCCTCCAGACCGATCAGATTGGTCGGCCTGGCCAGTGATGCAACAGGGAATCCTCCAATCGTGTGGGGCTGGCCCCCTGCACACGTGGAGGGGTTGTGAAAGCCTGCAACATCACCTCCTCCTTAAGGCAGAAGTGGCTTTGCAACCCAAGTGAACTTTTTTCCTTTGAAAAGGTTTTCTGTTCCCTGTTTCAACTGTTGAAGTGCCCATCACTTTGTTTTGATTTGATTTTTAAATCTGATACATAGAAAGAATCATTTTCATAAGGTCCTTTCCCCCATTCTTTATGCACAGCATCTTGCAGTTATATTTGTGGGGTAGTCACACATGGACTAAAATGTGGGTGAGGCATGCATGTACTGATCATCCATCAATCACTTCTTGTCACCAATTTATTTTATATAGTGAGCTCCCTAAAAGTTTGGAAGTCATTTCTAAAACTTGTGGCTTGATGGAAGCTGTGGGTGAAATATAATCCCCATTTATTTAAAGTGTGTGTGTGTGTGTGTGTGTGTGTGTGTGTGTGTGTGTGTACTCCAGACCATTAGAGCAGGCAGTAGAAGAGTTCATGAACCAATCATTTGGGGCTTTTGGCAGGCCATATGGAACTTTTCTAACAGTTATTTATATGGTTCTACTGTGTTTATTCTCTCAATAAACCTGACTTATTGCTGAATATGTTGCTTTCATAGTGAAATAAATACTCAGGATTACAAACATAACTTTTTAATAAACTTTCCCAAGGGCCTGAGGCTTCATTTAATAAATAGAATATTTTCTCTCTTATTAAAGAAATACATGCCAACTCTTAACTAAAGACAACCAGATCTGAATGGCAGAATCTTTCTTTCTTTCTTTTTAAAAATCAGATTAGATTTATGGTTTATTGCAGCGTGGGCAACACTTTTAAAGTCAAGGGCCAGTCATTCACTGCTGAGTGACCTGGTGGAGTCACTCAGAGCAAAAAGCATGAATGAGAAGAAAAGCAGTTCTACGAGTAGAAAGAGAGGTTTTCAATCTCTCTTCAATTTTTGACTGTGGTTGTTCACACCTGATATAATTCATGCTCCAGAATTTTGCCCCAACATACAGTAACAGCTTTTAGAGGAGCCCAAGGTCTGAACTGCAAAGGGGGAGGATGGCAGAACCTTGCTCTCTCTCTGTGTGTGTAAAACATGCAGCCATTTTGATACCAAAAGTGGGCAGGAAAAGAGTTGGCCATTCATAGTCTTCTTTCATTCTGTTTCCCACCCCACCCTTTCATTTGAAGAAAAGCAAAGCAGGATTTGTAAAGGAAGCATGAATCAGATTAAGAATACATTTTCCCTTTTAACACTTCCCATTTCATTTGATGTAAAGTAAGGCAGGAGTTCCTCCTGTGGACCCTTTCATTATTTTATTTAAAAAATTCACAATGTTGAGCAGCCACTGCCACAGCTGAGGAAAAGATATGCACTGAGCAGAGGATTCAGAATGCAGCAGTCTGATTGGTCCTAGAACAATAGGGTCCAGAATGCAGCAGTCTGATTAGTCCTAGAACAATGCAGCAGTATGATTGGTCCGCAGGAGCCACCCAATCCAGCTCCAGGTGGAAGTGAATCCGCAACCTGATTGGCCTACAGGAGAATCCCAGAGTTAGCCAATCACGTGCGGCCCATTGTCAGTACATAACATGAGCCCTCGAAAAATCCCAATTCTCTTCTTTCAACCAACCCCTCCTTGCTCCCACTGTGTCCATTTCTTTCATTTTTGATCTAAAATACAGAGAGCAACAGCTCCACTTCTAGTTCCTGTGATGTAGTGCCGTGCTCAGGGCTGATCTAGTTGCCCCTGCTGTTGTCTGTCCATGGGCCTTTCCTCCCATCCTTCAAATTTGCTTAATGTTAGCTCTCAGAGTTGTTTGAGATCTCTTGCTATATGAAGAAGCTTTTGAATATTAGCTACCAAAGCAGTGCAAGAGCAGTTCTCCCCCCAACAAAAGCTGTTTTGAAAATAACAATATTGCAAATGTGACCAGCAACTACCAGTGTGTAAAAGGATGGGCTGCATTATCTATCCTAAACAATAGGAACAAAATGGAAGTAAGGGCAATAGGCTGCACCCAGGGAAAAATACCCCCCCCCCCACATAGACCTTTACGTTCATAGCCCAATAACATGCAATTTTATAGTGGATTTTCTTCCTTTACCAGATTATCCATGGCTTAGGAAATTCTGGTTTTCAGGAAAATGGGGGAACCATAGGCTGCCACTTGGGTGTCATGCAGACAGTGCTAAATAAATAAATAAATAAATAAATAAATAAATAACATACTGTATAGAGGCACAAAGTAGCTTCAAATCAACTCCAGTGTGGATGAACTCCTAACTGATGTACTCACACAAATCTCTCCAACATCTTATTTCTTCAGTCCATTTTTTGCCTCTCCCTTATAGGCTCATGGCAGCCACCATCATCATTGTGTAAGATCTGGGGTTTTACAGATATTTGTCAGTCCATTTCGGGGTTGTTAGATTTGTTTGTTTATTATTATTAAACTACAAACATATATACTTCTGAATATCCCCTGAGTATGTATAAACTACTGTGTTATTTTTGTGTATACAGTGGTACCTTAGGTTACATACACTTCAGCTTACATACGCTTCAGGTTACAGACTCCACTAACCCAGAACTATTACCTCGGGTTAAGAACTTTGCTTCAGGATAAGAACAGAAATCATGCAGCAGCGGCGCAGCGGCAACGGGAGGCCCCATTAGCTAAAGTGGTGCTTCACAGTGGTGTAGCGTGGGGGGTGCAGGGGGCCCCGGCCGCACCGGGTGCAACATCTGGGGGTTAGGGTTAGGGTGCGCAAATCCACGGGTTAGGGGGTGCAAATTACTTGCCTTGCCCCGGGTGCTGACAACCCACGCTACGCCACTGGTGCTTCAGGTTAAGAACAGTTTCAGGTTAAGGACAGACCTCCAGAACAAATTAAGTACCTAACCCGAGGTACCACTGTAATATAGGTAGATGTTTAAAATACTAGTGAGCAGGAACACCAACAGTTATTTTGTTGCAAGGATGACTAGATAGCAAATTGTTTTCAGGTACAAACATAAGCAAGCTTAGGGTTGTACCCAAGTAAAACATATGCAGTGCAGACCCACTGAAATAAGTGGACAAATTTATGGTTGACTTAGTCAGAAGCAACCCTCAGTTCATATTTCAGATTATGATATCTAATGTTTTAATAAAAAGGCTCTTTTTATAAGTTGCTCTTGAATGTGAGAAAACAATAAAGCAGCTGAACTAGAATATATAAAATTTTAATTAATTTTCTGAGTTCTACTTTAATAAACGCCAGAACCCTCAGGATGAGCTATGTTATTACTATCTTATTTCCATGTCAAGTTGATACAGATGGACTTGCTAGTGAAGAAAAGGCCCAGCCCTGTCAAGTTCTAATGCATTCTTAGGTAATTAGTGATTTTTATGAGCAGAAAATCTTTTAAGCCACCTTTGATTAGATCAAGAAATAAAGCCTAGATTATAACAATAAACACAACACATTCCACCTTTTCTTGTAATAATAAGAGCTTTGCTGGTTAGAGCTTATTCTGTGGTAGTAGTAATTTTGTAGTAAATATAATACCATAAATACTACTTTTGAATTATGTTCACAGCTTAGCTATATGGAGAGCTGCTATTGTGAAGTGTTTGTATGTCATCAAATAATTAGCAGATCATAAAGTTAACTGGATTCAAATGATTTCCTCCAAAAAATTAACTGGCATCCCAATCATAACTAACATATTTTACAGGATACATTTTATTTTTGCTTGCAAGTTTTATTTTAAGACCAACATTTAGATGGAATAAAGACTCTGCTGAGAGAATCAAGGGGTTTGTTGGGTAGAGGGGTGCGATACTTGGGCAAAAGCCCAGGTGACATATCTATAATTAATTCCCATTCCTGAACTTGGTGATAGTAGCTCGAATAAAGCAGAATGAACATGACTACAAAGAGTAGTTTCCTCTACCACATGTTGTTAGCTGAAGAATGGGAGGAATTTGTAAAGAAACTTCTATACTAACCACAATCTATAACAAATAATAGTTTGATCCTATGGTCTAATGCTGTGTTATTATGGGGTTGCCTAGGTTTGTTCTTATGGGTCCAAATGACCCTATATCCTCTGGGATAACACACAGCCATTGGATACCGCCAGTGAAGTTAGATTCTAGCATCAGGAGCAGCAGTAAGACCAACACAATGGTTGTTCATTACTGTTGCATTTTATACACAATACAGTATCTTGCTGATTTGGGATAAATGGTCTGTTCTTCAACAGAGAGTTTACTTTTCAATTATGTCTCCAGGATGATGAAAACTGCTATTGGCTTTTTCTTTGGTGAGGAGGCCTCATCTTGAGCCCTTGGCCTCATCTGTAGAAGAAAGGGAATCTGAATTATGATAATTCACAACTTAGCTAACTACATCTAACTGTTGTTTTGGCAAGTTTCCTCCCTCGCTAGCCTTCTGATTTCATTGGTGGTGGTGGTGGTGGGGCATATGTAAGGTTTTACAGTTAGGCGGGAATAACCAGCTGCACAAATATACGTAAGATGAAGGACACCTGACTTTCCAGTATTACATGTGCAAAGGATCCAACCAAGGTGATCAAGGGACACCAAGCCTTATCAGGCTGAGGGAGTTGGGTGTGTTTAGTATGGAAAAGAGGAGACTTAGAGGAGATATGACAGCCATCATCTAAAGGGCTGTCACGTGGAAGATGGAACAAGCTTGCTTTCTCCTGCTCTGGAGGCTACGATCCAAACAAATGGATTCAAGTTATCAAGAAAGGGCATTCTGACTAAACATGAGGAAGGACTTTCTGATGGTATAAGCTGTTTGACCATGGAATGGACTCCCTCAGAAGGTGGTGGACTCTCCTTCCTTGGAGATTTTTAAGCATAGGTTGGATGACTATCTGACATTGATGCTTTAGCTGAGATTCCTGCCAGAGGTGAATTTGGGGCAGCATGACTAGTTCTGATGCAGTGGGCGCAAAGCCTAGGGAGCGCCACAGGGTGCTGCAACTATGGCATAGTGAATTGAACAGAATAGAAAGTAAGAAGTGGGGGGGGGGAGACCCAATTTTGGCCTTGCAGAAGGCACCACTGAAATTTCAAAGACCAAAGCCTGACCCCGCATTGCAGGGAATTGGACTAGATGCCCCATGATGTTCTTTCCAACTCTACAGTTTTGTGACATTCTCTCTCTCTCCTCCTCCTCTTTATTTATTTATTTTACCCTATTGCCTATTTTAGACTGAAGGATCTTTGAAAGTGGAGACCTGTGCATAACTGATTATGAAATTCTCTAAGGCATCACCTGCAGTACAGCAATAGACTGTGTTCTGTTTTTATTTTGGTAAAAAAAAATGATGTTCAATCTTGATAAAAGTGCCAAAATGGCTGCCATAGGCAGCAAAAAGGTAGGTACTCCATATTGGTGAGTACTATCACAAAAGCCTGGTAATAAAAATATGAAATATAACCAACAAATAATCCACTGAAAAGATGACAATGTTTAATTTCCTTCATGCCACTTAAATTCATTTCTCATATTTGTTTGTTGATGAACAGACAGAATTCTGTGTTTTAATACAGCGAAATATGCAACATTGTGGCAGATATAAAAATAAGTTATTAAAGTAGAAATGAAAGAGAAACTTCTTGTAATCCAGTGTTTGTAAATCACATCAAAAGAATGACAATCTAGCTAAGCTATTAGCAGAAAAATATTTATCAACTTGCAATATAATTTATGGCAAATGATTGTCCTGAACTCATAACTTAATGATAAGGAATGTGAAACCAAGAATAAATTGTAGGTATAATGAAATAATTTCATTTATCACTGTTCTGATCTTCCAAACAAAGTAGCTTCAGCACATAAATGCTCAGTAAAAATCTGCATGTTACAGATGTTCAGTAGTCTTCCAGGAGCTGATGTCTGAATTTACCAGGATTCCCCTTCCCTAGCTGCCAAGTGTTATTGATGAACCTTGTCATTCAGATGACAGAACATTACAGCTTTATGCACTTTGCTGAATGTAGTTGGAGCATTAATGTGAAAGATTTCCTTCCTAACCAAAGTAGCTCACCTCTGTCTCATGTGAATAGTAGTCACCTTTAGGGATGTGTGACCCTTGCTGTCCTGCATGTACAGTAGATCAAAACCTGCCCCACCTTGCACTGACCAATGTGAATGTGGGGTTTTTCCAGTTCTTTTTTCTTTTTTTGCCAAGTAGTGAAATATATGTTGTTTTTGTACTGTTCATCACACTTGTATTTAGAAATCTTAATCTTAGTCGATCCAGGGTGTTGTTGTTTTGTTAAGTATTTAGCAGGGCACAATCCTTTTTGAGGAAGGATGGGGTCTTTGCGTAAGTAAACAGCTGGCAAAGTAGCCCTGATTTGTCACCATAGTAGCTAATGGTCAGAGATGTTGTTTAGAAGCAGCAATGGCAAAATAGCTGTAATGTAGAATAGTGGTCTGTCTTGTGTCAGGTCAGTCAAGGATGTCATGCATGCTGTAGCCAGAAAGAGTTACCTCACTTGGCTTTGAACCCCGGAGAAGAAGTTATAAACTTCCTCCTTGTCTTGGAAAGCCAGCTGGGCAGGACATCATTCAGGTTCAAGCCCCAGAGTAGCGCTGGTCACTCTGTATACTGGGTTCTTTCACAGAGTCAGTGCCGGGAACTTCCAAAGCTTCTATGTTCTCTTTTCCTCCCAGTCAGTAATATGAACATTGTGCCTGGGTTTTAACTGTGAATCACCACCCCTGCCCCTGCCCTCTGTCTTTGCACTTACAAAAGCCTTTGCTTGGAATAAAAATGTAAGAGTTTCTGCATTCGATTCAATATAGTTGCTAATTCTTATAATTGGCGGACTGTGGAGCAGAGGGGGGTAGCGGTCATTTATTTTGGTAATGGGAAAAATATTGTAAGTTGATGGATGAGCATGTAATCTCTGTGAAAAATGTTTTGTTAAATCATCAACACTAGGTTGTTTGTCTCTTGGATCAATGACCCCTTCATGGCAGCAAAGATTTCACTGTGATGGTTTTTAATATTCCTCTCTCTCTCCCCCCCCCCCATTAGCACAGGCAGCAATGGTTTTAAAGCAGCCACTGTTCCAGCACGATATGAATAGATAAATTGTCGGAGGTAGCCAGCACGATAGCTTCTGCGTTAGAGGACTGTGGTGTAAGCAACACTGCATACAGTGTTTCAGCTGGTAAACACAAACTGTGTGCATCTAGTGGCACATCAGAGTTCTCATCCTTCAATGGAATTTAATGAGCTGTAACAGTGTAGTGAAACTGGGGGAGAATGGGGTTAGTGTGCATTGAGTGGAAGCCAGATATGGAAGGTCACTGTTCGAGAGCTGCCCTTTCCCACCACTTATCAGCCAAAGAGGAGGGGTGAGGGTGGACTTATGAGCACTACATGCTGTACAAATGGGAAACAGACTTCAGAAATGTAACCCGTTAAACAGCAGTATTTGAGATTTGGGAATATGCATATGATGGCATTTTTTAAAAATGCTTTGACTATATGCATTGGGATTTAACTGCAAAAGCAGACCAGCAGTGAAAGAAACATCTCTTAAGTAGGCCATGGAATTTCCTAGTTTGGAAATTTTCAGAGAGAATCAGATAGCCATTCGTTGTAACACTTTATGCTCAAGTCAAGACTATGAACCAGGTTGAACTCTGTCTATTCCATTGTTATTCAACACAGTGGGTTTTCCACCCTCACTATCCACCCTCCTGAGGAATTTTGTCCAAGTAGCCCAAAATCACATAGGTTGAGGTTTGTGGGTCTCAGCCAGGACATCCTAACTACCAAAGCAAAAAAGGAAAAGGGAAAAAAGGAGGTGTTTCAGGTTGCTTAAGATAGTTTCCAGCATTTCATTTCCCCTTTTAACTCCAATCTGATTTAGACCTTTGTTTCTAAACAGTTTTATTTTCCCCAGTTCTGAGCATCAGCTGAAATGAAAACAGCCTACCAAGAAAGAACGAAATCTCTGAGGATAGCATAGCATCAATTATTGAGATCTCTGGCAACAGTAGTAGATTTTGTTGCAGCAAATTATTTTCAGAGCTGCCTGCGCTGTATCATCCCCAAGAGAAACAATGAATTTAGACTCTTGAGATCAACTTTAGAGAAGAGTCAAAGTAACTTGTTTGCCTTAAATCAGGTTCGCACAAGGTATTGTGAAGTGCCAGCGAAGTTTATCTGAATCACCAAGATTCCTCCGCTTTCTTTAAAATCCACATATAAGTGCAACCCAGAATTTTCACTCTGCCTTAAGATCATAAGGAGTTCCTGGAACACTTTTTAAAATTCAAGAATAATTGGTTACAACAAAGTTGTTTCTTCTTCTTTGCTCCAGCACCACCACTATCTAGTGTTATGAGTTTGTGGATGCTAGACACTTCTAAATTCCAGAAGTGCTAGAATTTAATCAAGGTTCCATGTGTTAGAACTCTGGCTGCAAGACTCATGTGTTCTAGACACATCTAATTGCCTGGAATCGGCAAGTATCAAAAGCTAATTAAGCCAAGCTGAGGTTCCTGGTGAAATGATAGCCTGAGTGAAGAACAAAAGATCAAGGGACTTTGTCTGAGAAGGCAAATGGACCGGACCCTTCCTTCCCTCAACAGATAAAGCCAAGGCTTAGCGAGATTAGAGTTAGAGTTGTTGCAATGTGAACTAGAGAAACAGAGCACAATGCTGGATTTCTGCTTGAATCCTATCCTAGGTTGCGCCTATGGAAGAAGCAAGACCTTCTTGGAGAGTTAATGCTGTGAACCCCACTATCGTAAGCTCAGGTTACATATACCATAAATCATAAACCATAAATCATAGAGACACCACGGTCTCTGCTATGCCTCATTTCCAAAAGGAAACACGAATTCTAGGTGACTGGGAACCCTAAAATCTTGTACTGTTTAGAGATTGGGATGGCGTGTAACAATATATTTAATTAAAATTGTGGTACTGTTATCTTTCCAGTAACAATAATAAAACTGCAATAGAGATCTAACTTTCCAATAATGGTTCTGGCATTGGCTTTGCAACCTTGATATAAACAGTGTAATTGTTATAGCATGGCTTGACTTAATGTAGCTTCCTATAGCTGGATTATAACAGTAGTTTGGTTTTGATTTATTTTCAGGTCATGCAGCCAGATGTGTACACCCACGCCACAAATGATACATCATTGGTACTCGGCTTAGAAATCTCTGCCAAAATGATACTAAACCATAAGTGTTAGTTATTTTGGGATTTTTATTTTTAAAAAGAAAATGTGTTATGTTATATGAAATGGCTCTGTAAAATGGTTCAGCTTCTCTCTCTCTCTGCTTGGCCACAGCCAGTGCTCTGTGTGTGGCCCAGCCTCTCTTTGCTGCTGCTTGGTGTAATTAGTACCAAACATTACTAATTTTTATTGCCAAGCTCAGCAGTTGTTTTTCGGGATGGAACATGTAAAATATGTGGATAAATTGCTTTAGTTTCCTTATTTAACTGCACAGAAAAGCTTTTAAGGGACATTCAGATTATTCCAAAACAGTTTTAAGATTTACTATGAAATGTCTGCCCACCTGTATGTATCTGTGCAAGTGCACATGTGTTCTTTTAAAAAAGAATAAATATACTAAAAGCATAGGATGTTATGATGAAATAGAACATAAAACCAGAAAGGATCTGTCATAACTCTTGGCATCTTTCTCTCTCTGCAAAGGAATTTAGATAGAGAAAGCTTGTTGAGTTAAATGCCTGTCGCATTACTGTACAATGGTCATCATCAGAACGTGTTCATCCATCCAGTGCCAAGGCTGTGGGCAGTATATAATCTGCGATTTTCTGGGAACAGTGTTCGGTCAAATGTCCTGTGAGATTAAAAATAATTTGAAAAATCAAGAAGCCAGATGTCCTACTTTGGCCTTGATGAGGCACAGTGGACAATTTTTCCAGATGCATTTTGGATCTGAGTAACTCTTTTTCTGTTTTTTGTTAAAGGTTTTCTGTTCCTGGTCATAATAGCTTAACATCATCCTTCTCCCCACACCCTATAAGCACATAGTGCTTTTTAAATTACCTTTCATAGCAATAAATCAACTCGTTGCGAAATTCGCTAAGATTTGTTTCCTTGAATATTTTGTGATACTAAGAAAATATGTATAACAGTTCATGTCCATATTTGGCAAGCATTGCTGGCGCAGCTAAACATGATGTTAAAAAAGAGAGTCGAGCTCTTCCAATAGCCAAGTCTTGATGCATGCATACTTTTATTCCAGCTGGCGTACTGCAGAAGTCTGTGTAGTACAAAAGGTTAAACAGATGACATGCACTAGAAGCATGAGTGGGCTCTGTTATGGCTTTCACTTGCAGTTTTCTGGCCCTTTGGCTTTGGATGCTTCTTATGTAGTCAGTTCCTGAGTAAATAAATCAGAATCAAAGCTCAAGGTTCCTTCCAGGGAACTCAGTATAGAGGTGTTTCCACATTTGGAGAATCTGTTGCTTCCTTGATGTATAGGGAGGAGCAGGAGGGTGAGCAGACTTTTCTCCTGCTGAGTACCTACCAGGAGGGGCAGTGAAGGCTAACTGAAATCTCTTTTAGTGACAGGGTATTTTTCCCTCTATGAAAAGACTTCCATCCTGGGCACTTCTTTGTTTGTGCCCCGCCTTTCTCCCTGATGGGCCTCTAGGCGGCTTACAGTTGAAAATAAGAACTGTTAAGAACATAGTAAATAAATAAATACAGTGGTACCTTGCAAGACGAATGCCTCGCAAGACGAAAAACGTGCAAGACAAAAGGGTTTTTCGTTTTTTGAGTTGCTTCGCAAGACGATTTTCCCTATGGGCTTGCTTCGCGAGACGAAAACGTCTTGCGAGTCTGTTTCCTTTTTCTTAAAACCGTTAATACCCAGGGAATCCACGCTTCGCAAGACAAAAAAATTGCAAGACGAAACAACTCGCAGAACGAATTAATTTCGTCTTGCGAGGCACCACTGTAAAAAGCAATTAAACACCAATGGAACTAAAGCTATATATGTATATAAAACCTATTAAAACCATAACAAGAGTCTTGATTGCACAAGGATGGAAGACTGAGGAAACCCTGACAAAAGAACAGTGGCAAGAGAAATTAATGAACTATGCAGAACTGGCGAAATTGACATGCAAACTATGAGACAAGGACAACTATGACTTCAAAGAAGAATGGGAACCTTTCACAAATTATTTAAAGACAACAACAAAATGAATTCCCTGGCAGGTTTTGAATAAACATACACAAATTTATTGAGGGATAACATAGAAGATAGATAATATGTATACAGTTTTAGAATATGCAGAAGTTAATATTAGATGAGAAATCAGAGAGGGTAGCTGAGGGAAGTCATAGGGGGGAGGGAGGGTTTGTTGGGGAGGTGGGAGGGGAAAATGGGGGGGACAAGGAAGATATTTGTTTGGATAATTTGTTATGCTGAAACTGTTAATATTTTTTTCGTCCAAAAAAAAAAAACTACACACACAAAAACCATAACAGTAATTACAATTTAAAAAAAGCACAGCACTAGCCCTTTCATTAAAAGCAGTCAGTTCCCCAAAGCCTGTTGAAACAAGAAGGCCTTCTGCTGGCAGAAGGACAGCAAGGAGGGAGCCAGTCAAGCTTCTTTGGGGAGGGAGTTTCAAAGTCTCGTTGCAGCCACTGAGAAGGCCCTCTGCCATATCCCTACCAAGCATTCCGGTGAGGGTGGTGGGACCAAAAGAAGGGCCTCGCCTGAAGTTCTCAAAAACCCAGAAAGGATCATATGAGGGCATATGGTCTTTCTGATAACTTGGAGGATTAATAGAGTCAGAAGGCAAAAGTTCTTTTCCCAAGTGGCTGGAGGTTTTCCACAAAGGTTGGCTGAAGATGCTATTCTGGACAAAGCTACAGCCGGTTACACAGTTACAGCAATTTGAAAGTTCTGAGAACTAGGCTAGAATTTATGTTTACATTGGGTGAATAACAAGGGACTGCCAAAAGAAAATAAAACTGAATGCTGGTTAAGGTTGAAGCACAGATTCTCGAAAGGATAAGATAGAGATCACAGTATCCACAAACAGGCTACACTATTCTTCTCTGGAGTTCAACAAGCATGGATAATTTTGCATTACGCAAGAAAATGTAAGAGTTTTCTGGCAGCATAAATACGGGTGTGGATGTCTGTATGTGCAGAGCTTGGACATTTCTTGTACTTCAAATTGTTACTCCATCTGAATACTGCTCCAATTGCCTTGTTAGAAAGCAATAGGGATGTTATGTATAGGCTTTGTAATTTGTTCATGCTGTGTATCCCTACCAGGCGGTCTAAGAATCATCCTTCTATCTGGGTCTTAGACAGTTCTTAAAGCTCTTGTTCTGTGTTTTTTTTTCATTTTTAGTAGTTGCAGGAGAGGAGGAAAGGCAAGTGTGAATAGAATTAACACAGAGAATGACAATGGAACCATGACTTTGGATGCAGTCCTCAGTATGCTTTCAGGAAGTGAGCCCTGTTAAACTCAGTGAGACTTACTTCTGAACAAACCTGCTTGTGCTGCTTCTCTCATATGACTGACACCTGCTTCTGTTGGATGTTATGGTAGAATGTTTGGCAGCTGCACAATTTGTATCACAGTCATAGAGCAACAAACTCAGACAGTTCAAGGTGCTTTGGTATGATCAGACTTGCGGTTGTAAACTTATCTGTAGTCACATGAATTGTAGAAAGTTTCAGTTCTAACAGCCTTATGTTAAAAGTTGGAGGTATGACCTCCTGTGGGTTCTGCTGGACCTTTCCATACTAGTGACCACATTTCTGGATCACCTAATAAGGATGGGACTTGGGGCACTATTTTATGGTTGTCCAGGTTCTATGTGGAGGATTGGTTCCAGAAGATGCTTCTGAGGGACTTCAGTTTGGCACTTCGGCTGTTTAGCGTATTATGTCCCACAGGGTTCTCGTTGGTCCCCCATGCTGTTTAATATCTACATGAAACACCTGGGAGAGGTTGTCCAGTGATCAAGGGTATGGTGTCATTAGCATGTTGATGACACTTGACTGTATATCTTCTTGCCATCACATTCCAAGGAAGATGTTGAAGTCCTCAGTCAGCTTTGAAATCCATAATGGACAGGGTGAATAAATTGAAACTTAATCCAGATAAGACAGAAGTGTGCATGGTCTATAAGACTGTAATTCAGAGAATGGGAGTAAAATATGTTTTAGATGTGGAGGCAGTCCTGTTGTAGAATTGAACTCATACTTTGGTAGAACTCATGCGCTCAGCTTTGAGACAGGATGTTACCTGAAGTGCTTTTACATATGGCTGGTTCAACAACTGCACCCTTTCTTTGAGTCATCAGATATAGCAATGGTGAACCATTGGGGCCATTAGTTACTTCTCATTTGGACAATTAACATGTGCTATATGTGGGATTGCCTTCAAAAAGCATGCATTATCTGCAGCTGGGTCAAAATGCTGAGGCAAAGTAGCTGATGGGGCAGGCTTTCTTGTTAACAATGACTGCATTGGCTTTCTGTCCATTTCAAAATCCATTTTGAAATGCTGTTTTTGTGCTTTAAAGTTCCAAAAAGGTTTGGGTTCAGGGTAAAAGGTAAAGGTAAAGGTACCCCTGCCCGTACGGGCCAGTCTTGACAGACTCTGGGGTTGTACGCCCATCTCACTCAAGAGGCCAGGGGCCAGCGCTGTCCGGAGACACTTCCGGGTCACGTGGCCAGCGTGACAAAGCTGCATCTGGCGAGCCAGCGCAGCACACGGAACGCCGTTTACCTTCCCGCTGGTAAGCGGTCCCTATTTATCTACTTGCACCCGGAGGTGCTTTCGAACTGCTAGGTTGGCAGGCGCTGGAACCGAGCAGCGGGAGCGCACCCCGCCGCAGGGATTCGAACCGCCGACCTTTCGATCGGCAAGATCTAGGCGCTGAAGCTTTAACCCACAGCGCCACCTGCGTCCCTCTGGGTTCAGGGTACCTTACTCTTAATACAATATGGCCTGGGCATTTAGATCTGCAGGCTCTGTGTTCTGCTGAGGCCAGAGATTGTTTTTGATAGAAGCAGCAGTGACTAGTCCCAGCATCAGCTAAAGTATGTATTTAGCAGAAACTGAGGATTTTTTTTATCCTACTCTGTGCTCAGTCTCTATGGAGAAAGCTTGTTTCCTCCCTTCCTTTTTTAACAGGAGAATAGTTGTAGGTGAATAGATATGTGATATTTTGTTATGTTTTTCTCCTCAATACATCTTGGAGTGTTGACATTTTGCAGTTGTTTAGTGTTGCCCGTACTGTGTAGTTCTTATTCTGCTACAATGTTTACATTATCATAATTTTCTGCTGATTCCCTGCAGAAGAGTGATACTTCGAGTGCAATGGGATTGTCACATTTCATTCCTTATTTGTTCAGATATCTTATTCTTCATGTTATTAAAATATTAATTATGTTCCTGTGTAGCTCCCCACTTTCTCTTCCTTTCCCCCTCACCCACTGTGCTACACCCAGACTTTGGAATTACCGTACTTTTTGCCCTATAGGATGCACTTTTCCCCCTCCAAAAATGAAGGGGAAATCTGTGTGCGTCCTATGGGGCGAATACAGGCTTTCGCTGAAGCTTGGAGAGCGAGAGGGGTCGGTGTGCACCGCAGGTCTCCCTAGGCTGCAGATAGCAGCCTGCTGCCCGGCGCACGGGCACCCTGAAGCAGAGTGCCCCACGCGCCGGGCAGACATCCGCAGCCTGGGGAGCCCTGCGGGAGTTCCCGCAGGGCTCCCTAGGCTGCAAATAGCAGCCTGCTGCACGGAGCGTGGGGAGCGCTGAAGTAGAGCGCCCCGCGCTTCGGGCAGACATTGGGCAGCCCCACAAGCTCGGGGGAGAGCGGGGAGGCACAGTGCCACCATCCCGCTGTTCCTCAACCTGGTTTGGAGGCTGGCGCTGGGCCCAGCACCAGCCCCACAAGTTCGGGGGACAGCGGGGAGGTGGAGCGCTGCCATACCGCTGTTCCCCGACCTGGTTTTGGGGGGGAAATAAAGGGGAAAAAAATTCCTTTATCCCCCCCCCCCCAAAAAAACCACACACACTAGGTGCGTCCTATGGGCCTATGGGCCATTTTTTGGTCCAGTTTGCACAACACATTTAAACATAGTTTAAAACTAACTTTTTGTTTTATGTGAACAATCAGCATGGTGCTGCTCAGAAGTTCCCAGGATATTCCACCCCGACTCCTAAACTTCAGTTAAACAAAAAAGCCAGAGTCTGACTTGTTATGTCATTTGATCCTGGACTTGTGGTTTGTTTTCCCCAAACCAGCCATGAGCAGTAAGCCAAGAACCCCCCCCCCCCACTAATGGTTTGTTTTGAGGAAACAAACCATGAACCTAGGTTTTGAACAACCTGATAAGCCAGGTTGTTTCATCTGCAGAAGTTGGGAAGGAGACGCACAGGAACCTTTAAGCTGAGACTTGTTCAATAGCCTTATTTCAATTAACTCTAAACAAAGCTGTCCCTTCCTGATGACATCATCTAACGGTACTCTTTCTATTATGATTATGACTGCCTTAAGCCCTTTTGAAATAAATGGGATATGCACAACTAAATCTGGATCCAACCAGTTATGTTTTGGTTTGTATTTTGGAAATGGATTCCCCTGCCCCTTTTAAATTGTTGGCAGCCAAACAAGATATAAATGTTCTTAATGAATGGTATAAAAATAAATAATTGTCTTCATGAGCTGATTCTCTCATGCAATGAAGGGTTTATATATATTTTGGATATATAAGATACTCCATACGTTGCCATGGCACAAACTTCCATTTGTGTTGCTGCAGTGAAGCCTGGGAGCTGTCATGCTGACCTAGGTTGTAGGAAATTCTGGATAAATTACTGAGATTTTTCTTGGTGCTCATTTTAAATCTTTGCTTTTGTAGGCAAGTATTTTAATTACAAGGATTACTGCTAAGTAAACAAAGAACACTTGTGTTGTCTGCCCTCTGTTTTAAAGGGCTTATTAAACGGCCACAGCATTTTTTCAACTTTGTTCAAAAACTACAGCTCTGTTCCTGCCATCACCTGTTGGGGATTACTGGTATCATTTTATAAAATTAAATGGTGGTGTGTGTCTTTATTTAGAAAACAGATCCATGCTGGGCATAGGGCAAATGTTGATTAAGCAAAAAAACCCCAAAGCAGCCTACATGAATGGAAGAAGACTGGGCATTTGGGTATAATAACTTCACCAAATTATTTTTAAGCAAACAAACCATTGTTAGTGTACAGTAAAATGTTATTAGAACCCTGAATGCAAGTATTTTAAGGGATCAACTAATCATATCATTTGATATAAATCAGGGGCAGCCAACCTGGTGTTGAGCTACATTTCCCATCAACTCAGACGATTGGCCATAATGGCTTGGCAGCTTGTAGTTAGATTCCAACAACTAATGTGACTAGTGACAGTATGACAAACTCTCTTTCGTTAGGGACTTCAGACCTGATTTAAAAGTATTGCCAAGAGAGGAATAGCAACATACCAACACTGAATTGTATATGTCTGGCTTCTCATTCAAATGTGATTGCACTTACCCTGTTAGCACACCATGGATCTATGGTGAAACCTATGCTATTCTATGATTGCGTGTGCAACTGCTGAGGGTGCAAGCATGTGTAATGCCACTAAGTTCTCATTTCTCATCTGAATTTTCAGCCTCCCAGTTCTATTCTCTCAGAAGCTTTACACTGTTTTCCCCTCAGAGAGGCTGGAAAAGAAGGGAAGCTGTCTCAAACGCCAGAGTTACTGAAATGTTGCATATATAACTTGTCAGGAACGTTTTCAGGTTGTTGTTTTTGGTTTGTTTTTTTTTGGAAGATTACATGAGGTAAAGCTATGGTAAGAGCGTGAAGACAGTCCAAAGTGTAAAGGAGCATAATGGAAAAGTTATGCTAGTAAATCTTCCTAATTTATACTGCATGATATTGCGTGTCTAAAAAGTTAATGTTAAACATGAATTCAGCGTTTATTTTATATGCACACTATATATCTATACAGTGGTACCTCGGGTTACATACATTTCAGGTTACATACGCTTCAGGTTACAGACTCCACTAACTCAGAAATAATACCTCGGATTAAGAACTTTGCTTCAGGACGAGAACAGAAATTGTGCTCCGGCGGTGCGGCAGCAGCAGGAGGCCCCATTACCTAAAGTGGTGCTTCAGGTTAAGAACAGTTTCAGGTTAAGAACGGACCTCTGGAATGAATTAAGTATGTAACCAGAAGTACCACTGTATATACACACACACACACACATACACTAGTGCATTTTTAAAACTCCCTCTCTATTTATTGCAGAAATGCACAATTATACCACTGTCCATTTCATAATTGGGTTGGAAATTGCAGTCAACACTGGACCCATTTCAAATTTGCTTGGTACTAATTTTTTTTTTGTGTGTGTGTTTTTTCACACTGCACATTTTCACAATGCTGCTTGAGATTAGGGTGCAAGGAAAGGCAGCAGATTGTTTAAGTAAACATGTGACATTTTCTTTCATTCTGCATTCGCAATGGTGGGGATGAAACCTTCTAACTTCTCCTTCACCATTCGAGATCAGGGAGTCTATCTAGTGAACCACGTGAGTTCTACATATGTGTGACATCTTATAGATGACATGAGTCCATCTGAAGCTACAGTGTTGCAGCAGAGGACAGGAGAGATGTAGGGCACATCCCATTGGCACAGCTGAGAGACCAGCAACTTTTGGCACCTCATCCTTTGACTTTTTCCTCTGTGGCTGGTCATTAGAAGAATGTGTAACTAAGAACTTGTACATGCATGACTTTCTTGGTTACCAGCTGAAGAGAAGGAGATGGACCTTTCTGTTAATTACAGATGTGATACAATTCTCTGGCAAATGACAGGCACTGAAGTGTGATATAAGCTTAAAGAAAGAAGGAATTAATGCTAAAGCCTCAGCGCCTAGGGCTTGCCGTTTGAAAGGTCGGTGGTTCGAATCCCTGCGGCGGGGTGCGCTCCCGTTGCTTGGTCCCAGCGCCTGCCAACCTAGCAGTTCGAAAGCACCCCCAGGTGCAAGTAGATAAATAGGGACCGCTTACTAGCGGGAAGGTAAACGGCGTTTCCGTGTGCAGCTCTGGCTCGCCAGAGCAGCGATGTCACGCTGGCCACGTGACCCGGAAGTGTCTCCGGACAGCGCTGGCCCCTGGCCTCTTGAGTGAGATGGGCGCACAACCCCAGAGTCTGTCAAGACTGGCCCGTACGGGCAGGGGTACCTTTACCTTTACCTTTAAGGCATGAGTATTTGGGGTGGGGAAGTTCATCCCATGGAAAAACAGTCACAATACAAGTGCATTATTTGTCCTCTGCATTGTCAAAGATGTTTTGTGCAAAGTCCATCTAATTCTAGTAGAACAAGAAACTTAATCTTGCACAGTCAATTGAAGCGAGCTGTCAACCATACTAAGTATGAGCATTGTGTGCCATTAGCAGAGCCGACTTTCCTATAGGGCTTAGTGGTGCATTGCGCCATAGCGCCAGCCTCTCAGGGGCACCCAGCGAGTGTGGGAGCTGCGTGGCTTTGCCGGCGGCTTCTTGTTTTCCTAGAATCCACTCGCCCCATGTACGCACAGCACTCCTGCGTCCTGGGTGACACAATAGTTGCTCGCTGGTGGTGTTGTGAGGTTGGGTTTGTGTGTGTGTGTGCGCGCTTCTCTAAACTGGGCAGCTGAGTGAGCGCAGTGCACGGCAACCGTCCCCTCGTGCCCCCTCTTTGGGAGCTGAGGCCTTCTTGGGGATGGGAACGAAATGAAAGGAGGCACACGAGAGGCTCCTCCTCCTATCCCTTGTGCTGCGCTCACTTTCTCAGTCACACGGCCAGCTTGCTTTTGCACTCCTTCTCCTCCCTCTTTCGCTCAGTTGCGAAAGCGCTCTCCTTCGCTCAGTTGCGTGGCCCAGGCATGCATATTACCTCCCAAGCCTCCTGTGCATGGCAGGAAGAAGAAGAGTTTGATATCCCGCTTTATCACTACCCAAAGGAGTCTCAAAGCTGCTAACATTCTCCTTTCCCTTCCTCCCCCACAACAAACACTCTGTGAGGTGAGTGAGGCTGAGAGACTTCAGAGAAGTGTGACTGGCCCAAGGTCACCCAGCAGCTGCATGTGGAGGAGCGGGGACGCGAACCCAGTTCACCAGATTACGAGTCCACTGCTCTTAACCACTACACCATGCTGGCAGGAGGGGAGCCCCGAAGAGGCGGGTGGGAACGGTTTCGACGGGGATGCTGGAGCCTCTCCCATAAGAATAAATGGGCACAATCTGACAGTGAGGAGACGTTTCAGCCTTTGGAGAGACTCTAGAGCAGGCTTCCTCCAGATGTTTTTTGGCCCTCCAGATTTTTTTTTTGGCCTACAACTCCCATGATCCCTAACTAGCAGGACCAGTGGTCAGGAATGATGGGAATTGTAGTCTCAAAACATCTGGAAGGCCGAGTTTGAGGAAGCCTGCTCTAGAGTCACCATTCTGGAACAAAAGAAATTCAAATGAAGACTGCAATGACTGAATTAGATTACAGTAAGAGGTTCAACACAGTCGCTTGTGGATTGAGTTGAGACAAATTGGTTTTTCTCTTCAGGCCTTGTCCAAAAACAGGATTTGTTTTACTCTGACCTCTAGGTGAAAGTTGGCCCTTGACATAATAGCTTCTTTCTCACTACAGTGGTACCTCAGGTTACATACGCTTCAGGTTACATACGCTTCAGGTTACAGACTCCGCTAACCCAGAAATAGTGCTTCAGGTTAAGAACTTTGCTTCAGGATGAGAACAGAAATCGTGCTCCAGCGGCAAGGCGGCAGCGGGAGGCCCCATTAGCTAAAGTCGTGCTTTAGGTTAAGAACAGTTTCAGGTTAAGAACGGACCTCTGGAACGAATTAAGTACTTAACCCGAGGTGCCACTGTAGTTGTAAAATCACATTATGATGTGCACCTGTGTTATCTCACCTGTCCTAGGTACGTAAGACCATAATAGTGGCTTTTGTAATTGGGAAGCTACCTTTCACAAGCTGGATCTGCTTTTCCTATAACTGGGAGCTACTCAAAAGACTACACCGGCACGGTGAAGTAAAAATGTGCGTGTGCAGTAGCAACTGGTGTGGTGGGGCAGAGCTGCCCTCCTGGCTCTGGCATCACTGTAGCTTACCTTGATGGCACTGGGATGGGGCAGGGCAGGGCAGAGCAGGTTGGGTACAGATACACAGAGAGAACCAGTCCAGCATTGCATCCTCAGCACTTTACTGGTGAACTGCAGCAATGCTAGTGTTAAGAGGGCAGGTACCACACTCCAGCCACTGTTGCCTATGTGAACTGATATAATTATTTTATTTTATTTTAAATGTATTTATACATACATACATACATACATACATACATACTGTACATACCCCATCTGGCTAAGTATCCCCAGCCACTCTGGGTGGCTCCCAACAGAATATTAAAAGAAGAATAAAATATGTAAGAAGGACTGTGGGAGATCATATATTTGAATGTTACATGCATGTGTGCATGTCAGGGAGTAAAGTTATGTCTAGCTTTCCTGCTACATGATAGTTAGTTTCTCTCTCTCTCTCTCTCTCTCTCTCTCTCTCACACACACACACACACACACACACACTATTATGTACAGTATGAGCATTCAAATGTGCAGCCCAGCCAGCTGAAGCCTGTACTGATGCTATGTTAGAGTGGGGTGTACCATGCAGTGTTCCTTAATGTCTTAGTTGGCCTAGCCATCTTGAAATCTGTCTTTTACAGAAGCAGAGAGAGAGGGGGGGGAAGCAACCTGCAATGGCAGATACCATTGATTCAAACACAAAGTTCAATGTTGGCAGTATGCAAGGTCATTAGGGCCAATGAAACATTTCTGCATCTGTTTCTGGAGATCAAAGGTGGAAAACCTATTTAGTTCTTCAACTCTATCCAAGTGTGTGCCTTTGTGAGTCTCCTGAGATTTGTACATCCTCTTCGTGATACATATGCTCACTTGCAGCCCAGTGTACTACTTCCTGAGCATGCAAGTGCACATAGACATCATTAAGTTGTGCATGATCAGGAAGCAAATCAATATGTAGACTTTCTGTCATTATTTCACTGCCTTTCATGGGATATCTTAATAATGCATTTTCCCTACAGCTGGTAAAGCTGTACATTTTAATTGGGACTTTTAACTTGGGTGGTGGAAATAAACAAAAGTAAAGTTTTCCCTCCTCTTATCTCCCCTTTCCCTCAATTTATGTTCAGCCCCCCCCAAATAATACCCCCAACTATATTGTTTTATATTAATGTCCTCTCTCCTTATTATTACCTTCAATAAATGCTAAAGAATTCTCAGCCTTCACCCATCTTCTTTTTCTGCTTGTGTTTGAGACTAAAAGCTGTATGTAAACTGATAATTAATTGCTTTTGCTATTGTGTATCTCCAGAGATCTGAAGAATAACTTGATTAGTACTATTGAGCCTGGGGCCTTCTATGGACTTTCGGAACTGAAGCGTCTGTAAGTATTAATTCCATCTGAATTACCTTAGAAATTGTACTCGTATTGACATTTCTGTCCTTGGGGAATTTGGAATATGTCACCAAGCAATTATAACATGTAGGACATATGAACTACATATAGGGCTGTTTGATTCTTTTTGAGATTTTTCTTTCTACGCATGATTTGTGCTTTATCTACATGGACAAATATAAATTTGTTTCTATGATAACTCTTCTGAACTTTACGATGATTTAAAATTAACATTTAAGCTCCAAGGAGGGCTCAGTTAAGTGTAAAAAAATATACATCTGTAGTTGATAGTACTTGATAATCAACATAGTACTTGATAATCAACATATTAATTACCAACTATGTGATGTTTATATGCTTTATATAGTTCTTTAGCTTCCTTTTTACTAGAAATGATATAATCACTGATTTCTTGTAAAATATGCTATATTTGGTAATTTGATTGCCCCTGATTAAGAAAATCCTTCTTCCCATCCTTTAGAGTGCAATTTATATATGTATTTTTAAGTTACTGTGTATACATTTTAAAGTTAGTTTGATACACATTACAAATCCATCAGAACTTCTGGGCATATTGCATAGGGTAGTTGCGCCTGCCCTGTGGAACTGCTTCCTGTCAGATGTCAGAGAGTTAGACAATTAGATGACTGTTTTGGGAAGCTTTTATTTTGTCCTTTTATATTTTGTTGGAAGCTGCCCAGAGTGATTGGGGTAACCCAGTCAGATGGGTAGGGTATAAATAATTGTTGTTGTTGTTGATGATGATGATAGGAAGAAGAAAAAGTAAAAGGGCAAGCCTTAAACATTTTAATAAATAAAATATTAAAGGTTCAGGAGTCCTGTCCTATATATATATTTGACCACCCTAGTAGTACTGCCTATCTGTCTTAGTTTACACACTGAACTGCATATACAACTATGGAGCCATAGAATCACACAATCATAGAATTGCAGAGTTGGAAAGGACTCTGAGGGTCATCTAGTCCAACCACCTGCAATGCAGGAATCTTAGTACATGGTCTCCCATCCAATTTGAAACCATACAAGACCCTGCTTAGCTTTGCAAACATGCTACCCATTTTATTGTTGCACCACTAGGAGGATAAGTATAATAGTCATTGCCTTTCCTGAATACAGTTGGGCTTTGACAGCAACACAAAAATATTGCACAGGTTTTGTACTTCAAAAATGGAGGCGATACAGACTGGACAGCAATATATTAGTTAAAAATTAAATGCATTTCCAAACAGATCTACTTTGTGATTCTGAAAATTGGAAAGTCAGTGTATGGATAGCAATATACGTGCAGAAATTATGCACATTTCCAGATAGATCTGCTCTGTGAATCTGAATGCACTTTGAGTCACAGTAAATCTGCGAAAACGCTATGATGACAATTGAGTCTTATTGCTATGGAGATGATTGTACTCTAATAACACAACCCTGACCTCTTGTGGGAAGAATGGGGAAGCTGTATTAGCTGTGATTCAATATTGCTCAGCCACAAGCAAAAGAACTGTGAAGGCAAAGGTCACAGAGCAGAAGCTCCTGGGTTTGTAAATAACTGGAGAAAAGATGCTGCAGCAGGCGCTCTAGAGACAGAAATAAAAAATAATCACTATTCTGGGCTTTCATACAATGTGGTTGTTTACCAGTTTCAGACATTACTTTCAATGCAATATGGAATATCTTAATGTCAGTGAATAGCCCGATTATAATTTATTTCTAAATAATTATGAGTTTCTCCAGAAAAGAAAAGATTATTTCTGTTGCCTGATTAGGATACAGAAGATTACATTACAAGATAAATGAATGGCTTTCTTGTTGCAGTTGGTGCTTGAAGGCTGCTAACTTCTTTAAGACTGTGCTTTAGTCTGTTTCCCATTCATTCATATACTTCCCACAGAGGATATAGTAAGCAGCTGAAGTTAATGTAACACAGACGTCTTGCAAGTGACAAGAGGCTTTGTGAGTCAGTTGGAAAACCACAGGCTGCCAAATCTACATAAAATTAACAATTTTATTTGGAATCCTTCTCGCTGACTGACTGTACTGTGATAATTTAGTATCTGCAATGGCAGAGAAAGAGATCTCGTGGATTAACATAAAATGATGTCTACGAGGAAAAATAAATCTGAGCACAGGCCATGTGTCTGGTTGTTTTACAAGATCAATTTCATGAGTCAACATTTCTGGTATAAATATTTACAGCAAAAAAAATGAACACCAGATTTGTGTGACATGAGGTAAATTTGGTCTGAAATAATAAGGAACAGTAGAAAGGCATCCAAAAGCAGGCTAGTACAAACTGTTTCTTTTTGTTGATGTCTTGTTAAGAAAAACTGTTAAAAACCTATGCAACATATTGGGTGTGGAGATAGCACTGATGGCAGAGGTTTTGCCATCACTTTGGCAAACCAATTCACAAAGAGTAGCATAAACTTGTAGATCTTGGTTTAACTAATATGCCCATTCAGTTAAATATTTTGGGATTTGGTTCGGTTGCTAAATACCCTTTCATTTCTTTAAAAATTGAAAACGAAACACGTTCAGATTTTAGTATCGGTATCAAACTTTATTTAGATTTTAGTGTTTGATTTAGAGATTTTGCAAGCACTTTTACTTTTTTGTGGGATAATTCACAATTTTGTGTGTGTGTGTGTGTGTGTGTGTGAGAGAGAGAGAGAGAGAGAGAGGGGCCCAAAATCCCACAGGTGTTTTATACTATTCAGCAGATTTTTGCACAAACTCTGCAATATCAATTTCCAAATAGGTTCATTTTCAGGTCAGCTCATCTTGCATATACTTCAGTCTCATCAGGTTCAGATGGATGGACCACATTTGTGATTACTTCTTGTGTTGACACGCACAGCTGATACCCCCGAAATCGAGATTCTCATCATGCTCAAACCTTCCTCTTCCTGGACTGGCTCTGACTCATAGGAACACAGAAAGTTCCCTTAAACTGGGTTAGATTGGTCTCAGTTAATAGCTACACTGAATATGTTGAGAAGAGGGATGCATATCCTGCAACTATTCAGTGGTGCATCTTTCTACTTTGATGCCCAAATTAGCCAAATGTTCATCAGAGCCATATATAAAGTGACTGATTTGAGTTTTGGGGAGGAAGGGTGGACTGTAAGTGTTGATAAATAAGTAGATTATTTATAAACCAGCTCTGGGTTAAATTTAGTCTAAATCCCGAGATCCTATTGCTTCTATCAGTTGACCAAACTAGTATTAAAATATTTTTTAGATAAGTGGAACCATCTCTCCTAGTTCTGAAATGGGTGCCGATGAAGTTGAGCTGTGAGTGGGTTAAGGAAGAGTAGGGCAACATTTGTGGTTACAGATTAGGCACGAGATCTGTCAGACAAGGATCAAAGAACCAGGACCAAGTGCAGAATAACAGCCTGGCATAAGAATTCCAAGGCAGCAATACAGTAGGGCAAAGACAGGCAGGTATCACAATCCAGGGCAGTAACCCTTGAGCCAGTGAGCCAGGGCAGTGAATTGAAACAAGAAGTAGATGCTTTACTGCCAGGTTATTTGGACATGAGTGGCTTGCCTGCAGCGGCTGTATGAGCTATACGGTGTTGCAGTTGGTTTGGAGAGTCAACTGATCATATTCAAGCTAAGAGTGGTACAGAGTGTTTGCAGTCTGGGTACCTTTCTCTAAGGCCTGTTCTGTCTGGTCTCCTGAGAGCCTAGAATGCTGGTGGTACAGGGCATAAGGCATTAGGTGATGATCGATGGATGTTCTAGTTCAGACACACTTTTAGTTCCCTTCTTTAAGACACACACCCCTTGCATCCATCAAACCTTCTGGCTGCCCCCAGCTGTGGGTCTGGTAGTACCCATTCCTTTTGTGTGTGGATTATGATCTCTTTAACATCACTTTAAAAATTGGCATTATGGGGGGCTGGAGTTTCTTCTTCATCCGTTTTTGAGATCTCTATACATATGACTAATTTATGAAGAAGTCAGATTAAATACAATAACATATTTTATTGAAGTACTTGTCTGGAAAGTATAAGTTTTGTGTTTACTATATATTTTGGATAAATCTTATATTTTAGAAAACAGTTATCCTTTTTAAAATTGTATTAGCTGTCTAAAGGTTGTATGAGGATAAAATGCTAATGAGACTATTCATGATTTTGCACTTTCCTTCATTAATGCTATCCCCTCCCTTTTTTTATTTAGGGATCTTTCTAATAACAGAATTGGCTGTTTAACACCTGAAATCTTTGTTGGCCTTAAAAACCTTCATAAATTGTGAGTATTGTACTTTTCAAAACTATCAAAACACCAGCTATTGCAATTAGGAAAACCGACTCATCATTATGCCTTAAAGGAATTGTAACTTTCCTAAGAGTTTAAATTAATTTATCCAGAGTTACATGAATGGATTTACATTCTTCTGAAAAATCCTGGAGTGCTGCGAGAACTACCACCTCCCTTGGAATGGGGTTATGCAGGGCTATTTTTCGGTCGAAACTCGCCAGAGCTCAGTTCAAACAGCTCTCAGGTGGGCCCAATTGCCATTATAAGAGACCGAGAGATGCGTTCATGGTGAGTTCTGGCACCTCTTTTTCTAGAAAAATAGCACTGGTAGGGAGATGATGGTGCAGAAGTTTGCTTTAAGAAATTTGCTTCTTTCCTTCCTATTGGTGGAAGCCTCTGGTGCTTTTTCTTAGTACCATTTTTTTTTTTTTTACTAATTCATCTTCTTTGGCATCATTCTCTTGAGCCTCATTTCTCCCTGCTGTGTTGTGTGGTGGCAGAGTTCCTAGCCCATCTGGGGGTCATTTCTACCCACACCCCCTCAGACGTTTCTGGATGGATCACAGTGTAGCATCCCTCCCAGAGCATTGTGGGATTTAAATAAAAGACTGTGCCTATCCATGACGGGTGACAGCCATTTTTACCTGAACAGTGTAGCTGCAAGGGTGCTACACTGTGATATAGCAGCCTTCCATAAAGGAGGAGCAATGGCTCTGGACCAGATTAGGAATGCTGCTGCCACTTACCACAATGACAAGTGGGCTGTGTGTGTGTGTGTGTGTGCATATGTCTTTGCAGTTAAAGGGGGGACGCCTTCAGTGTGTCCAGATGTTAATGTTAAGTCCCCTGCCCTGAAGGTTATGTCTAGCCCAAGCATGGCCAAACTCGGCCCTCCAGATGTTTTGGGACTACAACTCCCATCATCCCTAGTTAACAAGACCAGTGGTCAGGGATGATGGGAATTGTAGTCCCAAAACATCTGGAGAGCCGAGTTTGGCCATGCCTGCTCTAGCCCATCAAAGACTGAACTTTTCCCTTCAGATTTGTTTCCCCCCTCTTACTCACACAGACAAACACACACCCAGCCTCCAGTGAATATGATGAAAGTGTTCCAGCTGGAACATTTCGGCACAACACTAAATTAAAGCGATTGTCTAGGATGACTCCTTGACCAAGGTTTTGCCATGATGTTATGTCTGAATGATGACACTAAATCATATGTGTTGCTGCAGCCAATCAGATTAAATGACAGTGGGGCAAATGACGCTAGGGCCAGCGAGAGCAGCCGCCACCTACAAAACCCAAAGGCAGCAAAAACCATTCAAAAAAATTTAATGTTTGTACGGTTTGAGTATGCTAAGTTTGAAGTAGATGTTGAAAACTGTTAAGCAAAAAGTAAAACTAGAACTTGCAAAGCTCTTAGTGGTATGTAAGCAACATAAGGTGTGTGGGGGAGGACATACTCTTTTAGATTTGAACAAGTATGTAAAAGCTTGCTGTAATGGTTATATGGGGTTGCTCATGCGTAAGTTGCCGTCACTCCTAGCTAGGTAGCCTGGTTAAACCTTTCCTGGCTGGACAGCCCTTCACTTCGTGGCTGTTCAGTCACTAGCAGAATCCGTCAGTGGGCGTTTCTTGAACTTCTTCCAGTAAAGAAGTTCTTTGACGCCATGTCTACGCCTACTTTCCCTGCGCGGACGTCTTCAGCGCAGGGTGGGTGTGGGTAGCGGAGGACCTGTGCTCTCCCTGCTGGTCTCCGGCGAAGAGTCCTGGAGCCCCCTCTCCGATTCCCCCATCCGCCCCCCTTTATCCCTGGTGTTACGCTGATTTCCTTCCCCAGCCAATGAGTTCCCTCTCTCCCTGCTTGGCCCTTCTCCGGCATCGCTTGGGAGCCCTGCCTCCACTTCTGGCTCCGATGTCAGTTCCCTGACACTTGCCTTCTGGTGTGTATGTATGACTATCTCCTAACTATTACATAGGAAATGCAGGCACAGTGTGTTTTGTATAAAAGGTAACAGAATATTTAAAAACAGGAATAGAAATTTAGGTGTTTGTGTATAGCTTTCATAAAGCAAAAACCAAGATTATGTGCAATCAGGTCAATACCATCTGTGATTTGATTATATTAACTCTAGGATATGTCAGGAAGGTCTATATTCCACCATATTACATTAATCACCAGATTGATCCACACACAACAGTTTTGCCTCATGCACAGTTCTGAATCTATCCAAATAGATTTAAGCAGAATCTTCAGGGGCATGGCATGTGTTCCTTCAACAGAATTACTTTCAGTCTTTTTTCTGCATTCAAGTCTAATACTTGGTGGTGTATCTCACATACCTTGAACAATCTCATAACTGTACTATACAGTTGTTAATTTTCATCTGCTGATAGTATTTTAATTTCTAGCCTTTATTGTCCTGAAAAGCATTTGAAAGATCAAAATGGTAGTAGAATTATAAAGGGATTGCCAGATTAAATGATAATTTGGAGACAAATGAGCCGTTCAGAAAAACTAATAATCTTCTCACTGGGTTACCTTCAGAGGCACTATCGCAGACTGATCAATTTTAATGAAGTAGTCAGTGTGTTGTTTGGCACTCATTTAAGTTGATTAATTGTTTGCTATGTACACATGCAGTCTCGGTACTTCTTTTCTTCTGTTTCTTTTTTATTAGTGTAAAATTCTTTTTTTCTTTTTTTTACATTTACAAATAAATAAATAAATAAAAGTCCTTAAAGCACAAATTAAGATACCTATTTCCTTAATTTGCAAATATGGTATTACCATATATGATTGAAAGGAAATCTTAACATAGTGATAAGAATTTGTGGCTAAAGGTAAGAGGTTTATGCCAAGTGGTTGATAAGGTGCAAAAGGAGGAAATGAGGTCACTTGCTAATGAGAACCAATAGGGAAGAAGCAGGAAGTATGGGATAGGCCGGGGCCAGAGTGAAAAACCATGGGGTGCGGGTAAGGGAGTGGTGTCGTAGGCAGAGAGGAACAATTGAGTTTTAGAGATTAGATTGGGAAGCATATTAGAGTGAAGGTAGTAGGAGAAAACAACATTTTTTGTACAGGAACAATGAGAAAGTGGGTTCTCCTTCATGGAGAGCTCGTGTTGCGGTGGGAGCAACCATGACATCCCCTGTTGCTAGGCGGGTTGGTTTGGATGGCCACGAATTTGATTGGACACCTTCAATTGTTGCTGGGGAAAATTTATTGTTGCAATTTTATTTGATTGATGGGGTTGCTATATGTGTTCCCTGTGCGCAACGTTGAGCTTTCTCTTTTTACTGCGCACATTGGATTACCCGCCTACCCTCCCTTTATTTAGGGTTTGTTCCCTCTGACCTTGGTGTAGTGGTTAAGAGCGGTAGTCTCGTAATCTGAGGAACCGGGTCCGTGTCTCCGCTCCTCCACCTGCAGCTGCTGGGTGACCTTGGGCCAGTCACACTTCTTTGAAGTCTCTCAGCCCCACTCACCTCACAGAGTGTTTGTTGTGGGGGAGGAAGGGAAAGGAGACTGTTAGCCGCTTTGAGACTCCTGAAGGGGAGTGAAAGGCGGGATATCAAATCCAAACTCTTCTTCTTCTTCTTTGGAGCGGGGGCCTGGTAGGAATTTTACCATTTGGCTGATTGGCTGGGGCCATTTGGGTTTTGCCTACTGCATAGCAAATCGTCACAACTTGTAAGGTTGCGGTTAGGCATTGGTTAATTTTTGGTTGGTGGAGGGGATGTGGTTGGCTGTGCCTGCCCCTCCAATGCTGCTGTTGCAAGGGTTTTCTGTTAAAGGAATCCAGGGGCTCGCCATGCTTTTGTCTGAATCCCTGGCAAAGAGCTAGGGCCACGCAAGAGCCCCTGGGAGCATTTCAGGAGAGGTGAGTGCCTAGTGCCCAGCTTTATTCTCTCTCCAAAACTGACTTCCACAGGGATGCGGATGTCAGTTCTGTTCCTACCTCCAAGTGGGAACAGACAGTCGCTAACAAATGCCTAAGCAACCACTCACATACTGTAATTCAATAAAGTTGTGGCCAAAATCATGTCAAAAACAAAAACAAAAATGATGTGTGAACCGTGTTTTTATTCGGGGGTGTCTTGGGGGTCCTTGACATGCAATAATAATTTTAGCATATATAAACACCACCCTGTGATAATTATGTTTGTTTTGTTTATTGAAAGCAGTAGAGCATTTCCTGGTTCAGCCTGCAAAGATTTAAAAGCATTCCAGTTGAATACTTCTCTCTACTGTCTCCCCTTTTCCCAGCTCCAAAGGCCAAAGGAAGGGGAAATAATTTCTAGTGGGGTAGGTGCGCTAGTCTCTTGATGTAAAAACACCAGAGTCTTGGTGCAGATCAACACATTGATTGTTGCACATGTCTTCATATACTAGAGTCCACGTCATCGGATGCATGAAGGTACTAATAATAATCTTAGCATAATTCCCACCATGAGAAAGGTTGGCCAGTGACAAATTCCTGGAGGCCCATAGGAAGTTTCTCATTGGCAGAAACCAGGGCTTTTTTTTAAGCCGGAACTCAATCCACCCATCTCAGGTGGGCGCCATTGCCATTCTGTATATATATAATTAATTTTTATTCAATTTCCAATATGCATTCCATCCATGTTTAACATCCACTTCTAACATATACATCTTTTAGACTTCCCTCAGTCTGTCTGACAATTTTCCATATTATCACAATTATTCACATTTCTTAAATTTATATTGCGCTTTAACAATCTTAATCTCATCATATCTTTTAAGCAATATTTCTATCAATCATTTTCACAGAGCTTCTTGAAAGCCAACAAGCGTTAATTGCTCCTCACATACATTTTTGATATACTCTGTAAATTTATTCCAGTCCTCGGTGAATCTCTGATTGCGTTGGTTCCAAATTTTCCCCGTTAATTTATCCATTTCTGCATATTCCATCAGTTTCATTCTCCATTCTTACCTCGTTGGCATTGCAGATGGTGACAGCAGTCACGAAATTAAAAGACTCCTGCTTCTTGGGAGAAAAGCAATGACAAACCTAGACAGCATCTTAAAAAGCAGATACATAACCTTGCCAACAAAGGTCTGTATAGTTAAAGCTATAGTTTTCCCAGTAGTGATGTATGGAAATGAGAGCTGGACCATAAAGAAGGCTGATCGCTGAAGAATGGATGCTTTTGAATTATGGTGCTGGAGGAGACTCTTGAGAGTCCCATGGACTACAAGAAGATCAAACCTATCCATTCTTAAGGAAATCAGCCCTGAGTGCTCACTGGAAGGACAGATCCTGAAGCTGAGACTCCAATACTTTGGCCACCTCATGAGAAGAGAAGACTCCCTGGAACAGACCCTGATGTTGGGAAAGATTGAGTGCACAAGGAGAAGGGGACGACAGAGGACGAGATGGTTGGACAGTGTTCTCGAAGCTACCAGCATGAGTTTGACCAAACTGCAGGAGGCAGTGGAAGACAGGAGTGCCTGGCGTGCTCTGGTCCATGGGGTCACGAAGAGGTGGACACGGCTAAATGACTAAACAACAACAAACTTAGTTTTTACCTCACATCTTTGGTGGCTGGGGCTCAGCACTTAATCTCCTCTGATAAATGCTGTTCATACGCTTGATATAGTTATATGCTATGGGACAAATTGATGCAAGATGTTGTGCTAGCAGAATCCAGCCCAATGACTCCTGCTATGGCAATAGGACCCTCCTCCCTCTGCTGTGTCTTCCTGAAATCTGCTTGGAAGGAAAGGAGAATCTCCAGAACAGTACACAGGGGCAGGAGAGGAGAGGTTGTTTTGGCCAGCAAGCAGAAATGCTTACCATGAGTTCCACCACCCTATCTGCTTTTCATTTTCTCTGTAGGAGACTTCCCTTGTGAGAGGAGATGTTCATGTCTCATATTTTTTCCACTATTAGAATCTGACTTACAAATTTATGACACACCATTATTTGTGATTGATTTCTCCCTTCCTCCCCCTCTGCCCTCTTCTTGTTTGAGTTTAATACTTACATTATATATTAATTTTTTTTAACTGAGGAAGTTTACTGAAATGGTTCATATTTTATGGCAGATGTGGATGATGGTAGCTGATAGCTAAAAATATGCCTGACTAATATACTGGCCTGTCTTTTCATGACTTGCTTATTTATCCCTTGGCCATATTTATGTGTGGTGAGCTGTTCATATTTGAAACATGATTGTAAATTGCACATTTTAAAGGCAGCACATTTTCTTTACATCTTCCTCCTCAGTGGCCATGTTGCTTGTTCTAAGGATGAGTTATGCAGAGTAATTTTGAAAGTGTAATGGGGCTCTCAGTAATTCATACATCTCTTAGGAATACTCTGCTCTAAATATCAGGTGATGTAGAAGACTGGTGTTTTCCTTTAATAATATATCTAGACCCATTTTGATGGATCGACTGAAATCTCTGCTTGGATTTTTGAAAATATAAATATTCCTTCTGCTGCAAATTAAGCTTCTTTAAATTTTATTCATTTATTTGATTCAAGTACCTCTGATTTCTATTTCATCCTGACTCTGAATAATCACCAATGATTAGCTGTACAATATCATGTAACAACGTCTCTGGTTACTGTGTAAATGTTTCTGGAACAGCTAATCACTCTCTTCACTGCCAGAGACAAGCACAGAACAAATAATGAGTAGGGATGTTTTTTGATTTTATTTTTTTTGCAGGGAGGAGGAAGAACCCAATCATGTTACAAACAAAACATGTTTGCTGAAACACACCCTATTTATTTATTTAAAAACATTTCTAAATTGCTTAGTGGTCTACGTTATGCACAATATAAAACCTATATGCATTAAAACAAAAAACAAAAAAATACAGCCTTAAACCAGTAAAACAATATAAAAAACATATGAAGGAAAGTAATACAGTGATTCGGGGAATTCATACATTGATATCAGAGTCCAATCTTTTGGATCAGGTAAAGCCTGGGGGAAAATATAAGTCTTCACAAGATGTCTGAACCAATGGGTGGTTGCTCCTTCTTCTATGGCCTTCCACAGAATAGAGCCAACAGCAGAAAGTGTCTGTCTTTGGGTCACCACCCTATATTTTGTAGGGTGTGGTGCCATGAAGTAGAGTCTCCCCAAATATATATATTGGGGCAGAAAGTCTTTCAGGGAGGTCCTTTAGGGTTGTCAGTGTTAACAGGCCCTTGAACATGGCAGCTGATCGGCAGATTTCTTAGCTCTGGTATAATATGTTTGTCTCCAGGTACTCTGCTCAATCTGGATGTAGCATTCTGCATTGAGATCAATTGCAAGGCAAGTCCAACAGAGAGTGCAGTAGTCCTGTCATGAGGTAGCCAGTGCATGAATCACAGCAGCTAAGCTATCCCTGTCCAGGAAAGGGTGCAGTTGGTGCACCAACCTGAGTTGATAACAAGCATTCATTGCCACAGGTGTCACCTGTGCCTCCGGTGACAAAGATGGATCAAGGAGCACCTCAAAACTACTCACCTGCTCTTTCAGAGGGAGTGCAACCCATCCAGAACCAGTGAACTCCCCAAACTCCAGGACCTGGGAACCTTTTACACACAGAGTCTCCTTACCAGGATTCATTCTCAGTTTGTTGAACCATCACTGCATCCAGGCACCATTTTTTTAAAGAGCCAGGGTGGTCCCAAGGTTAGAAAGTCTAGAGATGGTAGTAAATGTATTGTAATATCAGATCCTACTTCTGCAAAGGATGTGTTTGGCCTAATTGGATATTCCTTGGCTGCTTTTTTGTGAGAACAAAAAAAGTGGTGTGATTTGATATGTCTTTTTTTAAAAAATCTTTTTTCCCTTTTAGGAATTTATCAGGGAACATTTTTTCAAGTCTCATGAATGGACTCTTCTCTGAGCTTTTAGCTCTGAAAGCCTTGTAAGTATGCCTTGATTAGGTAAAGGCCCATTTTGGCACCATTTACACATATTACTGTGATTAGCTTCATCATTATATAGATTTTCAGCATTGTATGTTCAGTGAAATTAATATAAATTCCTTATGTGCCTTTTGTAAAACACATTCTAATCCTTTTCTGTCACGTGGAATATTTTCAGATCACTGGAATATTAAACAGTTGTGTTGGAGCCAGAATAGTAGGGTTGTAATAATTGTTTCATTGTGATTTTTAATTTGAAGTTGTTTTTTTAAAAAATGCTGAAGCTTTATGGTTGATTTCCCTTAACATTTTATGAAGGGGTGGATGGAAGCAGAGAACAAGCAAATTAATTCCTTACAATGTTTACATAAAACATCTTATATGTTCATTGTAACCCTACTTAGATTAAACCTACTTATTAGAGTTAAAACATTTAAACATTCCTCCTTTCTAGCAGATGGGGGGATTTTATTAAACAATAAAAATAATGATGAAAAATTAACAAGTGTAGAGGGTAAATAGTGCTTCTATAATTACTTGCATTTGTTGTTGTTGTCCATGGAGTTTTCTTGGCAGGGATACTGGAGTGGCTTGCCGGTTCCTCCTCCAGGTGGATCACGTTTGGTCAAAACTCTCCACTATGACCTGTTCATCTTGGGTGCCCTGCTCGGCATAGTTCATAGCTTCTCTGAGTTCTTCAAGCCCCTTCGCCAACCCCCTTCAATGGAGGAATCTCATAATAATAATAATAATAATAATTTATTATTTGTACCCCACCCATCTGGTTGGGTTTCCCCAGCCACTCTGGGCGGCTTCCAACAAAGATAAAAGATACACTGAAATGTCACATATTAAAAACTTCCCTGAACAGGGCTGCCTTCAGATGTCTTCTGAATGTCAGGTAGATGTTTATCGCTTTGACATCTGATGGGAGGGCGTTCCACAGGGCGGGCGCCACTACCGAGAAGGCCCTCTGCCTGGTTCCCTGTAACTTGGCCTCTCGCAGTGAGGGAACCACCAGAAGGCCCTCGGAGCTGGACCTCAGTGTCCGGGCAGAACGATGGGGGAGGAGACGCTCCTTCAGATATACTGGACCGAGGCCGTTTAGGGCTTTAAAGGTCAGCACCAACACTTTGAATTGTGCTCAGAAACGTACTGGGAGCCAAGACCGGTGTTATATGGTCTCGGCGGCCGCTCCCAGTCACCAGTCTAGCTGCCGCATTCTGGATTAGTTGTAGTTTCCGGGTCACCTTCAAAGGTCGCCCCACGTAGAGCGCAGTAGTTCAAGCGGGAGATAACCAGAGCATGTACCACTCTGGCGAGACAGTCTGCAGGCAGATAGGGTCTCAGCCTACGTACCAGATGGAGCTGATACACAGCTGCCCTGGATACAGATTTGACCTGTGCCTCCATGGACAGCTGTGAGTCCAAAATGACTCCCAGGCTGCGCACCTGGTCCTTCAGGGGCACAGTTACCCCATTCAGGACCAGGGAATCCTCCACACCTGCCCGCCTCCTGTCCCCCAAAAACAGTACTTCTGTCTTGTCAGGATTCAACCTCAATCTGTTAGCCGCCATCCATCCTCCAACCGCTTCCAGACACTCACACAGGACCTTCACCGCCTTCACTGGTTCTGATTTAAAAGAGAGGTAGAGCTGGGTATCATCTGCATACTGATGAACACCCAGCCCAAACCTCCTGATGATCTCTCCCAGTGGCTGCATGTAAATGTTGAAAAGCATGGGGGAGAGGACAGAACCCTGAGGCACCCCACAAGTGAGCAGCCAGGGGTCTGAACACTCATCCCCCACCACCACTTTCTGAACACGGCCCAGGAGGAAGGAGCGGAACCACTGTATGACAGTGCCCCCAGCTCCCAGCCCCTCAAGACGGTCCAGAAGGATGTTATGGTCGATGGTATCAAACGCCGCTGAGAGATCCAGCAGAACTAGGAAACAGCTCTCACCTTTGTCCCTAGCCCGCCGGAGATCATCAACCAGTGCGACCAAGGCAGTTTCAGTCCCATGATGAGGCCTGAATCCCGACTGGAAGGGATCCAAATGGTCCGCATCTTCCAGGCGTGCCTGGAGTTGTTCAGCAACCACTCGCTCAATCACCTTGCCCAAGAATGGAAGGTTTGAGACTGGGCGATAATTGGCCATCGTGGCCGCATCTAAAGATGTTTTTTTAAGAAGCGGTTTAATAACCGCCTCTTTCAGCGGGTCTGGGAAGGCTCCCTCATGGAGGGAAGCATTCACCATCCCACGAAGCCCATCGCCCAGTCCTTCCCGGCTAGCTTTTATAAGCCAGGATGGGCAAGGATCCAGGAGACAGGTGGTTGGCTTCACTCGTCCAAGCAGCCTGTCCACAACCTCGGAGGTAACAGATTGGAATTGAACCCACACAACTTGACTAGACAGGACTCTAGCACTCTCCCGCCCCGGCCCTGCTCCCACGGTGGAGTCTACTTCTTCCCGAATCTGAGCGATTTTATCTGCAAAAAACTTTGCAAAATCATTGCAGGAGAACATGTGGCCCGTACTGGGCCCTGATGTTGCAGGTGGTTCCGCTAAATTGTGAACCACCTGAAAAAGTCTCCTGCTGCTGTTTTCTGCAGATGCAATAGAGGCGGTGAAGAAAGTCTTCTTCGCCGTCGCTATCGCCACTTGGTAGGCTCAACGTTGAGCTCTAACCTGTGTCCGGTCAGATTCGGAATGAGTTATCCGCCACCGGCGCTCTAGCCGTCTCAACTAGATCATACATGACAGATGGCCATCCAACCTCTGCTTAAAGACTTCCATGTGGCAGTTAAATAGTACAGAGCCTATATACTGTTATTGATTTCGCTAAATTAGAAATAGAATTTGACATCGTCTGCTGGAATTATGGAACTGAAAGTCTATAGTGCAGGCCCATCAAAGTCAAATGCTTTGGAAGGCATAATGCGGATATCCATCTATGGCTTTCGCTAGGCAGAGTAAGGCAGATGCCTCAGGCAGCTGATAGAGTGGCTATAAGGTAGTAAAGGTGTTGTAGCAAGGTGTTGTGCCTACCATGATCCCTGCTTAGCTAGCATGCTGCCCTCAGTAGAGGATGCTTTGTTCCATCACTACTGTTGAAGCAAGGTTCAGCCTCCATCTGGTTGGTTTCGGGACATGGAATTGTGGGGTGGGGAGGACGCCATCTTTCAATTTGCCTCAGGCATCAAAACATCATAGGCCAGGCCTCTTTGTTTGTATGCCACTTTTCAACAAAATTGTGCCAAGAGTGGTTCTGAGCATGTCAAATGGGCAACAGTAGAACTAAAAAAAAAAACCATACCAGGCACTTTTTGCAGATAATCATGGTGTCAAAAAAGTAGATACGTCATTAGAGAAAAATCAATCCATTTAATATTACTGAAAACAATACAAATGAACTAACCTAACAGCTTAAAACTAAACAGGAGAGAGAGAATAAAACCTAACAGCCTTACACTGAGTCCAACCAAATGTTAGTCTAGCTCAGTATTATCTACACCAGGCATAGGCAAACTCGGCCCTCCAGATGTTTTTGGGACTACAATTCCCATCATCCCTGACCACTGGCCTTGTTAGCTAGGGATGATGGGAATTGTAGTCCCAAAACAGCTGGAAGGCCGAGTTTGGGGATGCCTGATCTACACTGACTGGCAGCAGCTCTCAAGGGTTTCTGATATGGAGTCTGCCAACCCTACCTGGAGATGCCAGGGATTGAACCTGGGACCTTCTGCATGCAAAGCAGATGCTCTGCCTACAAAGATTCTCTACTGAGCTATGGCCCTTCCCATGGTAGATATGCAAGCCTGGGAAAATAAATATCACCATTCCAGAAAGGGCTTTCCATGGAGGTTCGCTCCAATCACATCCATTGGATTGCAGCCACACCTCTCACATGTGGTAGCCTGCCAACTCTTACCTGGGTGATTTCCTGAGCAGCAGATGCACAGTGACTACACTCAATGTATTTTCTCTCTCTCTGTCACCTGAAATGCCAAATTAAAATTCCCAGGTTGAGAGCCAAAATTAATTCTACCTCAATAATTCTGAAAAACTGGATTCCCCACTTCTCCAGTTAAAATGTTTAAATCCTAAGTCACATACAGTAGATAACCTGGCTATGTGCTTTCACATAGTGAGAGTTGTTATTATTATTATTTTAATTCTGTACTCTTAAATAACCCACGTCTCAAATACCTCATATAGCACTGTAAGCTTAAGAGCATATGTTGAACTGGACACTAAGACGAGAGCTTTCATTGTTCCCAAACATCCATAAGTGGAAGGAGGATGTCATTTAAATTCATCAAGCTACTGGACCTGGGAGGCAAACTCCTCCTTGGCATGTATACATATCCCATAAATAAAGGGAAAGGTGGAATGGTGCATCCATGCAGAGCACAAAGCTCAACTAAAACACCCATATCATTATCCTGCTGTCCAAGAAGACAAACAAAACATCTGATTAAAGAGCCGCATTGTTTACGTAGTGTCGTGGTGGCATAATCAGACTCGTGGGCAAATAGCAGCGCTGTTTACATAGGCTTACAGAGGCATAGAGCTATACAGGAGAAGATACTGAATGGTTTAGGACATTAATAGTAAGCACAAATTAGTTCAAGCATGGTTTGAAGAATGTCCTGGCACGCTCCCCAATGGCATGGGATCATTCCGCCGACAAGAAGTTCCCATCATTATATGAGTGAAGTGAAGTATGGGCACCTGCAGTTGAAACATCAAGGCCAGGAGGAGGAACCCTGTTATTAAATGAATTATAATGGATTCTACAGATTCTATCATTGCTTTGACACGTGGGTTAAACTTGTTTTATATTTTGATCTATGCTATGTTTGGTTGTTTTATTATTATTGTTATTTATCAGATTTCTATGCCACCCTTCATCCAAAATGACACAAAAATGCATATCGTAATAACAAACAAAAACAATCCCTCACCCTAATTTAAAAGGCCATAGATTAGCCAATTAATTAGCCAAAAACACTAGAGAAAAGGAATGTTTGTGCCAGGCACCTCAAAATACGTAATGAAGGCGCCAGGTGAGCCTCCTTGGGGGAGAGTATTCTGCAAGCGGGGAGCCACTGCAGAAAAGGCCCGTTTTTGTGTTGCTGCCCTCAAGACCTCTCACAGAGGAGGCATACGAAGAAGAGCTTCAGATGATGATCATAGGGTCTGGATGATTGCATTGCCTGTACAGTGGTACCTTGGGTTACAGACGCTTCAGGTTACAGACGCTTCAGGTTACAGACTCCGCTAACCCAGAAATAGTACCTCAGGTTAAGAACTTTGCTTCAGGATGAGAACAGAAATTGTGCAGCAGTGGCGCAGCAGCAGCGGGAGGCCCCATTAGCTAAAGTGGTGCTTTGGGTTAAGAACAGTTTCAGGTTAAGAACGGACCTCCAGAACGAATTAAGTATGTAACCAGAGGTACCACTGTATTGCTTTCTGTTTGCAGTTAGCTACTTTGGGCTTTGCTCAGGAAGATTGTAAGCAATAAATGAAAAGAAATGCAAGGGTTGGCTCTAAACTTAATCTTTATTAAAATAGAACCATTTCAATAAATGGGACTTACAGTAGCCATGACTTAAAAGTTCCATTGCTTTTAGAGGGGGTGCTTCAAGCACATGTAAACCTTGATTTAACCCAGGACGTGCAAGTGAATTGCCCTTCCTCTATTTGCAGCTATCAGAAATGTCCTAAGTTGGAACCATGCTTAGCTGGGGGGAAATGCATGTTCTGTGCCTACAGAGAAACAGTTTTGTGAGATTGGGGGCTTCCATTGTTGAAGGAGCTAGGCAGGTTTCTTGGTGAGTTAATTGGCTCTACGTACATGCCATTGGGACGCGGGTGGCACTGTGGGTTAAACCACAGCTCGGTCCTTGCTCCTGCCAACCTAGGAGTTCGAAAGCATGTCAAAGTGCAAGTAGATAAATAGGTAACGCTCCGGTGGGAAGGTAAACGGCGTTTCTGAGCACTGTTCTGGTTTCGCCAGAAGCGGCTTAGTCATGCTGGCCACATGACCCGGAAGCTGTACGCCGGCTCCCTCGGCCAATAAAGCGAGATGAGCGCCGCAACCCCAGAGTCGGCCACAACTGGACCTAATGGTCAGGGGTCCCTTTACGTTTACCTTTAAATGTCATTAGTATAAGAAAGGAAGCTGCTCTGTGCCAGAAGACAAATGGATGGTAGTGAGAAGGACACCTGGATGGTAGTGAGAAGGACAATAGCCAGAGTAGAGCTGTGTGTGGGAGCTGAACTGGAAGGAGGCTGCAGACAGAAGCCTGAGAATGAGAGCCATTCTTAATTTCTGCTTCAATCCAAGTCTGTGGCCAGTGCTCTTTTTCTGGGGGCACCTTTTTCCTAGAAGAAAAGCACTGGCTATGGAAAAAGCAAGACCTTCTGGGTGCTAATGCTGTGAGCCCCTCCATTGCAGGCTCAGGTTGCCTTGAGAGAGTCTTTAAACCTCTTTTGTATATATGTGTGAATAAATCATAGATCATAAATGCAACATAGTCTCTGCTGTGCCTCATTCCAAGAAGACCAAACCCTGGGGAGGCATCTGGAACCCCTGGAATCTTACACTGCTTGGAGACTGGGGTGGCATGCAGCAACATGTTCAGCCTCATGGAGGAGAGATGAATGGATGTGGATGATTATGTGCAGATAGAGGATGCACAACTTGTCCTTGCTACTGATGTGTCATTAGTGCCGGACGCTGCTTGGATTATCTGTCTAGCTTTCTTCTAAGAGCTACTTAACTAAGATTTGTGAAATGTTGTCAGTGTTTCAATGATTAGTTTTCTGTGACAATCACTGTATAAAAATCATGTTGTAAGGGATGGTATTGATTGGTTTTGGGTTTCATTTCAGACATTTCTACACTGATTCTCTCACCTGTGACTGTAATCTCAAATGGGTTTTACACTGGGCTAGAAATGCTTCAGTTCGGATCTCAGAAGAAACAGTTTGTGCTTTCCCCAGGAGTTTACAAGGAACATCATTTCAGAACCTGAAAGAAAATCAGCTGATGTGCGGTGAGTGGTACTCTTCTTTCAGCGTCATGAATTGAAACCAGTGTTCTCAGAGAAAGTGTATTCTGAAGGATAAATGCCAAGTGATTGGTGTGCAGAACTGGATGATAGCTGAAAGAAAGCAAATATGTCAGAAACCATACTGAAGCTTAAGGTTAAACAATGTGCAACTTAAAAAACAAAAACAAAATTAGATTGCAGATCTCTTTTGTATATAAATAAATGTTCCTTGTAAAACTACCAGTGCCCTTATCTGCCTTTGTAACTCTTATACATTTGAATGTATCATAGGAAAGGTATTTCTCATTGCATTTTATCTTCAAATAAATAATCTTTTTTCATTAGATTGTAGTGTGACAACAGGGAATAAATGTCAATCTATCTGCCACTCACCTTCACAAGCCTTGCAATATAAGCTGTACCTGTGTAGGGAAGGATGAATTTTAATAATGGGGAGCTTTAAGAGAGGCAAAGATCTTAAAACAAATATTTGAAATAATAGAAACAGAACGGATGGGAAGGAGATAAAAAAACATGTGTCAAGTCCTCTTATATTAGAGCAATCTCAAAACCACAATGTCTATGTCGCTTTCTGAAGATCTCATCATGAGAACAAAACTGACCCTGAAAAAACTTAGAAGCTATTCTCTAGGTTTTGTATAGGAAGAAATGTTATTTCGCTGTGTGCCACATGGTTATCTGACTTGCAGAGCATTTCTATGTGCAGCTTACATGCAAGCGTTTATAAAATGTACTCCAGAATACTTTGTCCAGAATACTCTGAATAGTTTTGTACCATCCTTTTCTTTCAAATTTCTCTGTCAGAGGACTGTTGATCTTTCCCCTCAGCCAATTTCCTGTGGTTACAGCAGTTCATCTGTATAACAAGTCAGATATGTGAATATCAGAGTCTGAAACACCTTGGCATTGCAGCTTGTTACCAGAACCAATACTTTGTTGTGCAAAATAACTTATTAAAAACAAGTTTTTCTTATGAATTAAATATAAAATTGATGCCACCCAGTGAAGTTCATTTGACATGAAGTCTGGATTTGTACCTGTTTATCTTCATTAAAACATGAACAGAAGGTTTTGGCAAGGTCTGCCTGAAGCATAACTGATCCCAGGCAATTTTCCCTATGTGCTGTAAGCAAGCTTTGCTAATTCAGCCTCGCTGAGCAGCCAGCAGCTATTCTAATTTCTAGAAATCTGAAGTAAGAAATTTTACTTTCTTCTTGGCTTTATGGCTGTTCCATTAATTTTCACACTTGGTATCCAAGGACAAAGCCAAAGGGTTACTTAATTTTTAGTCAATCTTTTATATTATTTATATTGATTACATTGACACGCTGACTATAATACTTCAGGCTCCTTCGCAGGTTGCCGACAGAGCTGCTGCAAAGATGGTCCTGAGGAGACTATTGCCTTTTCTTCAAATTAATCACCTTCACCATTTTACTTTATAATTAACCAAACTTAAACTCAGATAGAAAATGTTGAGGAACAGACAGATCAGGCCTACATTCACATTATGCTGGGATTTGCGATAGTCTGCTATGTTGGTGGAACAGCTGCCTTATCCAATGGTTGGTCAGCCCAGGAAGGAAGGAGAGAAAACATCTTAAAGGGCGATTAGATAAATTAAAGGAGGATAACACTATCAACAGCTGCTTGCCATGATGTCTATGATCTTTCTCCAGTACTGGAGACGGCAAGACTCAGAATGCCAGTTGCAGGAGAATACCAGTGGAGAAAAATGTGCTTGTAGATTTCCCATAAACATATGGCTGTCACTGTTAGAACAGAATGTTGGACTCGATGGACCTTTGGCATAGTCCAGCATCACCTCCCATTTTCATCAGCCCCAGTGGCTCAGCCATCAGTGTCCTTGTTATGCCAATCTCCTAAGGGGCACAGATTTAGGTCCCCTTATGTGCCCAACAACACCCAAAGAGGAGGGGAAGTGGCCCACACAACAGAGCTTCCTGGGCAGGATGTCTGCAGAGAGTACCCCTAGCTTATCCATAGATGAGGATTCAAGACCCACCCATGGAGGCAAAATCTCTTTTGCCAAAAAAACCAATGGGACAGGCCAGGACACATAATGAGGAACCACAGACACCCACTGACAGCAGAAATGTACAACTCCAGTGGCAATTAAGAGGAAATTTGAATGATGCTGTGGAATATATTGATCATAATGCTTTCTTGCACATTGAAACATTAAGTTAAATGTTCAGTCTATGTTGTTAAACATATTTCTGTGCACCAGATGTGGAGACAATAAATGTTTTTAATTATTTTTCCTTTGCAGACTTTTTACAGTGTTGCCTTTGCCTAATGTTCATACTCTTTCCTTGTTTGTCACTTGCTTCATAAGGGAAAAAGCGGTTTAGCTGAAAGCACACTGTATAAAATACTTATTGAAATGAATGTACAATGAACAGCACAAATGACAGGTTTTAATTCATAAGATCAGCGTCAGATTTACACAGTCTATAAATGTTTTTTATTCCTTTGCAATATAGGTTTTTTATTGTTATTTTCTGGAGGAGATGATGAAGGAGAGGAATATTAGCGTTAGCAGTAGTAGTTACTTTCTGAAGGCTTCTCTGACTTGCATGACTCCTCAAAAGATTTAGGTCCAGACTACACATGGCAGTAGTTCTATAGCTCTGCCTTTAAGTGAATTTCAATAGAACTCTTTTCTGGGCAAATTGCAGGCATAGGAATCCAGGTCTAGATTAAATCTCCTATAGCCCTATGCTAGGGTATCGAGTCTAGACAGACCGCCACACAGTATCTCAAAACAAGTCTTCACTTTAGGGTGGAATTATGTGACTAAAGTCAGGGGTGGTATGGACCTCAATTTAATCACATTCATTTAAGTAAAATGGCATACAAACAACAGGGACCTGATCCTAACTTGCAGTAGGGAAGGTGTCAGGGAGCTTAGGGTGCATCTTCCTCTGCACCCTGATATTTTAGGCCATATGAGATAATTCTTAGGCAACACCCGTATTTTAGGGTTCAAATAGATTAGGATCTCCTGTTGCATTTGAAAACCTTACTGTAAATGTATCGTGGGGTTGGTCTGAGGAAGATAGAGTTAACCCTTTATCTTTGTACCATTTCTCCAGGTAAATTCAATAGTTGCAGCTGCTGTTTTTCCCCCAAGGGGCAATATATATTGGTATCCATATGAGTCCCAGATGAAGCCTGTCAAAAATTAAGCATAAATTGTAAGGGTAAAACCATAGCACAAATATTAATTTCTTTGTGACCGTTCTACTGTGGCTCAGGCTAGATAATATGAATTGCCTTCTCAGGCTTTGTTTCTTTTCATCTATGGTCTACAGTAAACAAATATTTATGGTAGTTTTTTTCAGATCAACACATTGTGCTGTACCCTGTGGTTTTTGTTATAGTGAAAATTTAGAGTCCATATTCTTGGAATAAAAAATTGTATGGGGGGGGAGGCCATTTACATACTACTTTGGCTTCAATCTTCTCATTCTGCATTTCTCTAATAGCTACAGGATAGAATCTTTTCTTCCTCCTTTGTGAACTGAAAGTCATTTCATGCAGTAATTACATTTTTTGATGGAGTCAACTAATATCATTGCTATTCTTTAGTAAGCTTATGTCCTGGCTTATCTTATTGGTCATTGCCACTGCTGTCTAACCTGTTGGTGAGTCTTGTAGCTTTCTATATCAGAGTGAAAACCATGTATTTTGAATTAGCTTCATCTTATTATTTTGCTCTATGACCTAAGAAAATGCCCTCTCATAACAGATAAGGAAAGCCATCAAATCCCCCAATTTTCACTAGACTGTAAGAACTGGGGCTCAAAAGTGTTTCTCACTTCAAATTCACTTAAGAAGCATCCAGGGTGAGTCAGTAAAGGAATAAGGTAACCCTGGAAAACATTGTTTACTCAGATGCAATCTCCAAAAATTATAGAGAGATTATAGTGTATGGCTAAGGGAGGGAAGGAGAGAATTTAGCAAATAATGATGACAGTTTCCCTTTATTTCAGCAGTTATTCGCTAAGTGACCCTCAACAGAAATTAAACGCTGAAGCTAATATGAAATAAAGCAGTATCTTTTACAAGTTACCTGGAAATCAAGCAGACATGGATATAGGTGAAATGTGTGTTATCTACCTTGGCAAAGTGAGAAGTGATTCTGAGGCTTTCACAAAACTTTACAAGAAGTGATAGCACCACACTAGGAGAAAGTTTTTTCACCTCATGGTTTTATTATTTATTATACTTTATTTAATGTATTTGTATCTTGCCTTTCTCCTAAGTTGGGCTACAAGGCTTCTTTAAAAACCATCATCATAAAATACAAAATGACAAAAGCAAACTGGTTAAAAACAACAATGGTTAAAAACAAATGCAATAAAAAAAAATTTAGAACCAGCATTAAAATTCAGATTGTCCTGTAGTAACATGGTCTGCACATATTTCTCAATGGCCTTTCTAAATAGGAAGGTCTCAGACTGCTGGCAGAAAGAAGACAAGAGGAAGCAAGCTTGACTTCTTTTTAGAGGGAATACCACAATATGGGAGCAGTACTTTTAAGTTTGGGACGCAGGTGGCGCTGTGGGTTAAAGCCTCAGCGCCTAGGACTTGCCGATCGAAAGGTCGGCGGTTCGAATCCCTGCGGCGGGGTGCGCTCCCGCTGCTCGGTCCCAGCGCCTGCCAACCTAGCAGTTCGAAAGCACCTCCGGGTGCAAGTAGATAAATAGGGACCGCTTACCAGCGGGAAGGTAAACGGCGTTTCCGTGTGCGGCTCTGGCTCGCCAGAGCAGCGATGTCACGCTGGCCACATGACCCGGAAGTGTCTCCGGACAGCGCTGGCCCCTGGCCTCTTGAGTGAGATGGGCGCACAACCCCAGAGTCTGTCAAGACTGGCCCGTACGGGCAGGGGTACCTTTACCTTTACCTTTACTTTTAAGTACTGAACAGAGGCCCTTTTCTCCTAATATATTGGCATTAAATTAATGGGGGAGATTATTTCCTCCCCATCATATTTGTCTTCAAACCCATGTCTGAAATGTGTGTGGATTGGGAATCTGTTTGTTAGCAGTACAGAATCATTACTGTGTCAATTGGAGATTTTTGTCCTGGTCACTTGAATTACAGTAGGTCCTGGAGTTGATATCACCTGGGAAAGAGGGCTTTTGCCTTGTTTGTTTAGAGAGAGAGAGAGAGAGAGAGAGAGAGAGAGAGAGATCTTCTCAGAGTTTGGGCTCCTCCACACTTCCATTTGTGCTGTGCCTAGAAAGCAAGGGGCTTAGTAGTTTTGCACTTGGACATGTGCTTTCTAGGCATGCGTCTGAGCAGTTTCCCCCTTGTCCCACTCTTTAGCGATATATCAGAACATATTGCAATCCAAGGAAAACCCTAATCTGCATTTGCTTCTGTTGAGCACTAAAACAAAAAAAATTCCTTCCAGTAGCACCTTAAAGACCAACTAAGTTAGTTCTTGGTATGGGCTTTCGTGTGCATGCACACTTCTTCAGATACACACATGCATGCACATTTCGTGCATGCACACGAAAGCTCATACCAAGAACTAACTTAGTTGGTCTTTAAGGTGCTACTGGAAGGAATTTTTTTTGTTTTGACTATGGCAGACCAACACGGCTACCTATCTGTAACTTGAGCACTAAAGTTTGCTGTAGACCTGTTTGAGAATGAACCTGCATGGATTCTGTTTAACTAGGTCGGGGTAGTCAACCTTTTTATACCTACCGCCCACTAATGCATCTTTCTTGATGGTAAAATTTCCTTACTGCCCATAAGTGCTCGATGGAAGGAGGATTCAGCTTGTGCCGTAGAACCCCCTACTGCCCACCTAGAATCCTGAAATGCACGCTAGTGGGTGGTAGGGACCAGGTTGACAACCCCTGGACTAGGTACCTAAGTGCCACACTATTGGGCTATTGCTTATGATGCTAGGCTGGAAAAAGTGTAAAGTGCTAAAATTGCCTCCTGCAGATTTTTTAAATATAACTCTGGCCTTAGCTGTGGATGAAACTGGCAAAAACAGTGGTGTGTGTGAGCTAGAGAGAGAGAGAGATTATACACAGAATGAATGTGTTTCACCTTTGAAAAAAATAACCTGTAACCAACTGGTGTGACCATTGAATTCTAAATTAGGAAAGCCTTGGCAAATTATCTCCCACAATATTTCAAATATGGAATAGATTGTTTATTATGGTTCACGGCTGAGGCACATAAACAATAGTACTTAGATTTAGGCAATAACATGGGAATCACGTAGCAACTGTCTGTATTTCAATGACTTTCCAGCCCATCAATTTTGAAAGCTACCTTAATTTTAACAGTCAAGTCATGAGTGAAATTAGCACACAGTGAGTGACATGCAGAATATTATCTGGAATAGGTTTTATTTATTTATTTTAAAAAATGCTCATAATAATATACCTATGTAGAAAATTTTAGTAGACTGACTTACCACTTCATATTCTTTTGAAAGATTCATTTAGAATGTTATTCAACATTTAAATTAGAAGATTGTACAGTTATTCTAAAGGAGAAACATTTTTGTATTATTGCTGGTATTCAGGCTGTTGCACACACACACATATTGCTCAAAAAGGTTTCAGCCTCCCTCTTCAAAAGCATACTTATGTAAAAAAAAGAAGAAAAGTGAGCTTTTTAAGCTCCAGTGTATTCTATGAATGTCCATTGAAGTTGCCTCTAAATGAAAAGGAAGAGCAGATATTCACATTTTCCTGCCTTTCATTGCATTCTTAATCACTTTGAGAGTTATGTGTCAGCAGCAATTCTCAGGTCTTAACAGTGAGGCTTGAGTACCTAGTCCGAGGCGGTCATACTTCTCCTGAGGAGAAATCAGTGCAGAAGAGCAAAAACTAAATATGTACTGTATCAAGTTCCATTAAATAAAAATATAAATTGTTTGCTGTCTAAACATGTGTCAGAAGTCACTGAGCTGAGATGTCCCCATTTCTCTGCCTCCTATCCGACATGGAAATGAAATGAAATGGGTGCAGCCATTAAAATATTCCATTTTTTATTTCTACTTCTTGTAGCCCTTGGCCATTGCATTGAAAATTAGGCACCCACCGAAGACCTTTTTCTTCCAACAAGCCTTTTTATGTTGAGATCTTTCCCAGTCTGTATCTGTACTGGAACTGTTTTTAAAATGTTTTAAAGGTGTTTGTTATTGTTTTATCACTTGCTGTTCGTCATGCTGGGCAGCTTTGGGAGAAAGTGTGGGATATAAACTTTTTAAAAAGCCATTTGGGGAGGATTGGTGGTGAATATCAGGGTGTTGAGGGTGAACTTTTTCAGCAGTGTGGTGTTTTTTATGGTAGTCAGATGGTAGCTACCCCCCAGAATGTCCCACCAAGTTATCGTCTTAGTGTCATTCTGAAGAGAATTTTGTGGCAAACTGGGGAAAATTATCCTTCGCTAGGAACACTGCTGCCAACTCTACCTGAAAGCAGAAGCATCAGTCTTGGGAAGAAACTTGTTATATATAGGATGGTCATCTGTCATGGATGCTTTAGTTGAGATTCCTGTATTGCAGGGGATTAGGGGACCCTCTGGGCAACACCATGGGTCACCTAACCCCTGCTTTCTAGATTATATTCACCAAAGCCATTGATAGTTGTGCTGCCTTCACAGATTGGCAGTCTCCACTGTCAAAAGTCTACTCATTGTGGTTCGAGGACCCGACCCCCGCAATGTGGAAAGAATACACACGGACACGTGATATAAGGTTAATGGGCAAGGAAAGGCCACAACTTTATTGATTACAGCAGTGAAAAGGTATTGGCTTAGGCATTGGATTTGAACAAGTGGGTTTATTCACCAGTAGGTGGAGCCTGTTGATGCCGATCCAACTATAGGCTCACCCCTAATGTCACCGAGGGTCGTGCCATGGCCTCCCGCCAAGCAGGCATCGGACAGAATACACGACCGCCAGATTCCTTTAACGGAATACCCCTAAAAATTGAAGGCATAGGCGATGGCCACACCTAGCTCTTCGACACAGCACAACACATTATTCCAATGCCTAACCTACCCACCAATACCACAAAAAGTTGTGACGATTGCTACAAGGCAGGCGAAAAAACCAAAAAGGCCTAATGCCAAATGGAAAAACTCCTACCAGGCCCCCTAGACAACCAGGGCGACCAACCTAAGGTCCATAGCAAGGCCAGTGACCTAAGCCCTAACTAAAAGGGAGTGGAGGGTGGGTGACTCGTGGCGAGAGGACGAAGAATGAGGCCGGGCGAAGGCCGCCGCCGCAGCAAAAGGCTGCTGAACACCTGGTTGGATGCCTGCTGAGGGGTGTGGGCGCCAGCCAGGTGACGTGAAGGCAGGGGGCTAACGCCCCCTGCTAGGGGCGGAGCTCGGGCTCCCGCCCACAACCACTCCCCTCTCTTGCAGGGAGGAGAGTCTTAGTAGATGCGCTATATTATACTCCAAACCGTCTTTCCCATGCTGTAAAATAGCTGTTTAAAGTTTAGACTGTGATGTTTGTCTTTAGAATTCCATGTCTTATTTGAGGACTTATTATTTTGGTATCCAAGAGCAAAACAATAGTCCTCCCGAGGTAAATTTATGATTAGATTCCTGCCCTGCTTTTTTGGTAGTAAAAGGTAAAGGGACCATTAAGTCCAGTCGTGACCGACTCTGAGGTTGCAGCGCTCATCTCGCTTTATTGGCCGAGGGAGCTGGCGTACAGCTTCCGGGTTATGTGGCCAGCATGACTAAGCTGCTTCTGGCGAACCAGAGCAGTGCATGGAAACGCCGTTTAGTTAGTTAGTTAATATCTTTATTGTCATTGCCCCCTCTCGGGGACAACGAAATTACCTTCCTGCCGGAGCAGTACCTATTTATCTACTTGCACTTTGACGTGCTTTCAAACTGCTAGGTGGGCAGGAGCAAGGACCGAGCAATGGGAGCTCACCCCGTTGCGGGGATTCAAACTGCCGACCTTCTGATCGGCAAGTCCTAGGCTCTGTGGTTTAATCCACAGCGCCACCCGCGTCCCATTTTTTGGGGGGGTAGTGTTTCACTGTAAAATCTGGATTTTCTGGTCATCTGCAGTGAGGGAGAGGGTTTTGCCTCTTTCTGAAGCAAAATGAACCCTGCAAGAGGGTGGATCTACAACTCCCAGTTGCCTATATGTACCACCAGTATTCTATATTAGCACTGTTAATACAGGTTTTATGATACATTTGTTTATTTATTACACTTATGAATGGAATTATTTAGCATCTCAAAGCAATTTCATAATAAAAACATCAGTATTAAAAACAGCTACATTATTTCCTTTCTAAAAACTATTACAGCAATTAAAAAGCAATTACAAATACTTTCATATGTAAAAACAATTCAAGTGGCTGTGTAAACATGGCTAAAAATATTTAACAGTAATTAATGGCCTGTGTAATTTAAGATCCTGTGTGATGCAATGCATAAAATGCGACATTTGTTTTAAATGTCTTCAGACATTCTGATTTCCTTTATTTGCTGCCAAATTGTCCCTCTCACCAACATTCACTATGTTTTCTTGAGGCAGTGGCTAAGGTTAAGTTGCACTGGAGAGATGTGGAACTTCAGGGACAAACAATAATACCAACCTGTAAATCATCATAATGTTATGTGTGCTTCAGAATCCACATTGTGATCACTACTTTCATATTTACACCGCTTGAAAAGCATTTGTGTGTATGGGCAGTTTAAATGAACTGAAACAAAAATGGTAGTAGGTTACTGCCATGTTTAGAATAGCATATTCTACATATTCTACATAACAGAGCCCATCACCATGCTTGTTTACATTTATCATTATTTCAAAGTAACTGAGGGTACATGCCATTTTTTTCAATGGTGCTGGTGATGCATTAATGAATTGAAAGCCCCAAGGAAAATTGCGAGATTGCAGCGGAAGCAGGGGCAGTACTTATTCTGAATCCTGGGTGTCCTTGAACGAGGCAAGAAAAGCCCAGTAAAAGAGTACAGAAAAGTAAGATTTAAAGTGTTTGCCAATTCATTTATAAAAATGCCTTACTTTTGTCACCCTGAAATTGAATACATATTTCTAATAATGTCCCAGGAAAGTGCTTTTAATGCCGTTCTCAGTTGGAATTTCATCCAAACAAGACAGCTATTACTCATATTTGCTGTGTTGGTATCTACTCTCCCAGAGATTACCTTTCACGCCAATGCACTTTCTTTTATAGTCGTATAAACCATAATTGCAAAATCTTTATAGAACTGTGGTAACTGGCAGTGTCAAGGGCAGTAGCTACTCTGTGCTCAAGGCATTACACATCAAAGTGAGGAAGGGAAATGCTATACAGTGCTAATGGGGTACGCCCTTACTCCTAAAGGGCTGCCAAGTTTTGTTTCTCTAGTGTGTGATGTTCATGCACTTGACAGTTGTCTTGCACATTCCTGGAGGCCCATTATATCTTCATTCATCCACAGGTAGCTCTATAGCTTGTTTTCCTAGTTTCCTAGAGACTCTTAGGATGCCTGCCCAGGAGTCTGTTTCCTGTTTCCTTACTGTTCACCTTGCCAAACCAGAGCTGGGAAAGGAAAAGTAAGGGTGGGATCTGTCATCGGCTTGAAGGCCTGATAACAAAAATACACACAGTAATGTAAAAATACTGTGCTGATTCCTTTACCACACACGACACAACCTACTACAATTGTACTTGACAACACTCATCCCCAGTTCACACATAATGCCAAGCCATACCATGGCTGAGAGTGAACAAGCAAGCATGCAGGTATTCTGAGCAAAGGTTGCAGCTGCTTTACGCATCCCTGGGTCCTGTTATTGCCACGCTTCCTGGAGCTCAGCCATAATTTGGCTCAGCATTATGTCTAAACTTGGAGACTTGATTTGTCCACCCCACGCCCAACACATCATGATCAGCAAGCCAAGAAGAAGCCTTGACCATAGCTTGAGGTTTGGATGAAGTGAAACAAATCACTACCTTTATGGAAGCTTTTAATAGTGGATGAATGATTATATTTTAATATTCTGCTGGAAGCCACCCAGAGTGGCTGGGAAAACCCAGCCAGATGGGCGAGGTATAATTTATTATTATTATTATTATTATTATTATTATTATTAGTTGTTGTTGTTGTTGTTGTTTAGTCGTGTCCAACTCTTCGTGACCCCATGGACCAGAGCACACCAGGCACTCTTGTCTTCCACTGCTTCCCACGGCTTGGTCAAACTCATGCTGGTAGCTTTGAGAACACTGTCCAACCATCTCATCCTCTGTCGTCCCCTTCTCCTTGTGCCCTCCATCTTTCCCAACATCAGGGTCTTTTCCAGGGAGTCTTCTCTTCTCATGAGGTGGCCAAAGTATTGGAGCCTCAGCTTCAGGATCTGTCCTTCCAGTGAGCACTCAGGGCTGATTTCCTTAAGAATGGATAGGTTTGATCTTCTTGTAGTCCATGGGACTCTCAAGAGTCTCCCCCAGCACCATAATTCAAAAGCATCAAGGTGATGTCTCTGCTTTTTAAGATGCTGTCTAGGTTTGTCATTGCTTTTCTCCCAAGAAGCAGGCATCTTTTAATTTCGTGACTGCTGTCACTAATAATAATAATAATAATAATAATAATAATAATAATAATAATTATCATCATCCCAATTTGGGCATAATGCTAAGCCATGGTTTATCTTTAGATGGTACAACAGCACTGGGGAATGAGTGAAGTGGTTGCAGTTTTGCTCAGACTACATCTCTCTCAATCACATTTAGCCATGGTTTAACTTAGTGTTACATGTGAACCAGGCTTCAGTCTGACTTTGCCTGTTGTGTAAAACTTCATCTGTTGTGTAAAAGGTTATGGATGACTATGGCTGAAGTCTCAGATTGCCAGTTCACATCTTAAGCCAAATCTGGGGTGGGGGTGAGGGGAGGTGAAGGACAGGATACATCAGGTTTGAGAAGTTATTCCTCGTTTTTCTCCTCAGCTTGGGGCAGGGCTCAAATGTAACACAATAGCCTTAACTCAGAACCATAAATATAAACTATTTCATAAGGTCACAAAAGATGGGAATTCCTTTTGCCACCCTTCAGAATTTAGAGTGTTCAAATCAGATACATTTATTTTAAAAACAAACATTATTGCCTCCAGAATGATTGCATTTCCCTGTACATGAGGAATAAATTATTTCATGGGGGGAAAGGGCTGGCATTTATGTATGGCAATTTTTCAAACTAAAAGGAAAGATTAAAAAAGGAGGTTGCCATTTAATTTGTGATAGTGTAAGACAGTGTGGCTGACAGGAGAATATTAAGATGGAAGTGGCTATTAAAATGACTTGGAAGCAACCCCCTTTCTCATTGGTATTATGGAATTGGCAGAAAATGAGGGATCATTATTTTAATGGAAGCAAACCATAGGGATATGTGCTTAGGTGTGCTTGTAGCTGTAGAAGAAATTGATAAATGCTGGTACATTTGATACCGCACAGGCGCTGCATCATAAATATTCTAGAAAAGATGTTAAGACTAACATTTTATTAGTTACTGGAATTTAGCATCACTTTTCAGTTCAACTGAGTGCATTTCTCATATGCCCTAGCATTCTATAAACCTTCTGTGGAGAATCCTAGGCAGTGCACTGCAAAACATAAGTTGTCCTCTGGTGTATGTCATGTGTGTGTGTACACAAACACCCACCCACCCACCACTTTGTCAGTAGATCTCTGTTAAAAAACACAGTCCGTTTTTGTTTTCTTTGTCCCTACTCCCATTTTTTTTTTCATCTGCTTTGTTACTGGACCGGTTCTTTACTTTTAGTGTCTTCCAGCTTATTTCCACTGAGTTTAGCCATGCATATTTCTCTCCCACTGAGATTGTATACATATATTAGAACTCTAACTCACACGTTTGTCAGCAGTACATGCTACACTCTGCAGGCATAGCAGGTTCAGATAGAAAGCCCCATTGGCAATACAATAAATCAAGCGATTAACAAGAAGTAACTCTGGTTTTCCTTTGCAAAAGCACACAGACTTAAAAGATGAGATAATTCTAATGTAGAAAAGTTCAGGTTTATTGTTGTGGATGAATAGATAAATAGTTGGGGGGTGTGCCATTGAAAAACAAGAAATACCTGAAATATGTGAGCCAGCACAAATATAACACTTGGGTATCTGCAAACCATGATGTCCAAATCAAGCTCCAGCCTCTCTTTGTTCTCCAGACTGGTATCCCCCTCCCTTGCCAGTTTAGCTATAATGCATTACATGCAAGCCAGTGGAAGGGATCAACACACTGGACTGAAACCATGGTTTGAAAACATTTGCAAACCATGGTTCTGAGGGAACTTTGTGTTAGTAGTGGTTTGCATTAGTGTACATGTAACCTAAAAACCAAGGTTAATTTGTCAGGATTCAGTCCACAGAAGAAGAGCAAGGTGAGCAGGAACCTCCAGGAGGTCACCACACAGAATCAATCATGTTATTAAAGACCAATTTAGGGAGTAGTCCTGCGGACGTCAGTGGGAACGTGAAAAAGCAAAGTTACAGGCCAGACAAGCTGAAGTCAAGTTGAAGATAATTCATCTAACTCTCTTCTCTTCCTCACCCCCCAAGCCACAATCAAGCATATTCAAAAGAAGCAAACGCATTTTAAGTGCTTCAGATATAATTAATAGGGGACTCAAGTGCCTTAAAAATGGGGGTGCACACACATTAAGGTGGTGGCTGGTTGGTGGAAGGACCCTGAGTGACAGGCAGGGAAGAGAATACCTCCCAGGGTGAGAGACTATTGAGAAGAAAGGAAAGCCCCCAGGTGAGAGCTGGGGAGGGTTCACCCCTTTCTGTGTGAGACTAAGGTTAAGAGCTACCATTGAGGTTTCTTTTTTCTTTCTCTGTTTTTGTTCTTATTTAGATTAGATTCTTTTATTTTATTGCAGTATGAAAAAGCTTTAATAAAATATATTTTTTTAAATTAAAAAAAGGAGTGTATGGTGTTATGTCGCTCTTTGCCAAACAAAAAAATTACATTCTATTATAGTTCAGAAGATCAGAAGGCTGCTTTGGAAATGGAAAGGCAGCATCATCTCCAGCCTCCAGCCATATGCTCATATTTTGACTGCTGTCGTACATGATGCTGAAATGCCTTTTCATTCCTTGTTTGGCATGAATCGTAAACAGATGCTTAGTTCATTTGCCATCCTTACAATACATTTTTAAAACTCAGAAGTACATTCCATTGACTTTAGTGGTGCTTGTAAAGTGCAGTTAGATTTTCGGCATTAATCTGGAGAGAACCTGGAAAGGACAATTTACATTATAACATCTCTGGTCTTGTGCTAGTCCCATAGGCTATTGCCTGTCCATCAGTACTGTAGCCAAGACCAACGATGTCAACAGCAAAATAAATTAAAATGTTTTTCATATCTAGCAATGTTTAAACCATAGAAGTTTGGCAAGTTACTCCGTTAAGCTTATAAAAATATTGATGTTGTATTTCATGCTCTAGTAGTTTGTTGGCTTGTAACACAGCTTGCTTCCGTATGAGTGAGCACCTGAATTCATCATGAACATACGCATGCACTCTAAAGCAATCACCTTTGAAGGAAATAATTTATGAATAAGGGTGATAATTAATTGAATTAGCATTCTCATGTTACCTTATTCTGTTCTCTGCTTTTAGAATTTGCCTTGCTGATGCTGCTTTATATTGTAGCATTGATGTACCCGGTGCCTTTAAAAAGTTAACATAGGCAACATAGATGGGTCTCTGCATTGGGGAAAATAGCAGAGGGAGAGATGGAGTCACACAGATGGAGATATGATACAAGTCACACAATTACCAGTTGCATCACCATCATCATTAGTGAGCAGACTCTGGGATCCTAATTCAGGTTGGAACCATGGCGGGAGACGTGGGAGCTTTTAACATTTTGCTTCCCTCTATGGTTCAGTGCGGGTGGCGCTGTGAGTTAAACCACAGAGCCTAGGGCTTGCTGATCAGCAGGTCGGCGGTTCGAATCCCCGTGACGGGATGAGTTCCCGTTTCTCAGTCCCTGCTCCTGCCAACCTAGCAATTCGAAAGCACGTCAAAGTGCAAGTAGATAAATAGGTACTGCTCTGGCGGGAAGGTAAACAGCGTTTCCATGGGCTTCTCTGGTTAGCGAGAAGCAGCTTAGTCATGCTGGCCACATGACCCGGAAGCTGTACGCTGGCTCCCTCGGCCAATAAAGCGAGATGAGCGTCGCAACCCCAGAGTTGGTCACGACTGGACCTAATGGTCAGGGGTCCCTTTAGCTTTTATGGTTCAGATCCAAGCCCCACCCTAGATGCTTTTTACTCTGTGCCCCTGCCCCATATAAACCATTTGCATCCTCAAAATACATCCCTCCTGCCTCCACTAATAAAGCCATTTGGAAGAGAAGGTGGAACAAGGAACATGACTTGCAGATAAGCAGTCCGTGGTTATTTAAGATACTCTACTTCCTCAAAATGTTTCCACAGCTACATAACTGTATGCATTTCTCCATGGCAAGCTGACTGTTGTTTAGTGTATGAATGATCTTGTTTGGCCTCCAGGAATGTCTCAGGAAAAGGGGCTAATCTTTCCAATGTGATGCTGATCTATTACAAATAAATTCACTTGACATGGTACACTCTCTAGGAAGCTGCCGATAAACAAAACCATGTGCATTTGTTTTTGAGGCATTTATAATGGAAGAGAACGTGTGAGGTTTGCTCAAGCTGTGTTTCGCTATGTTGTTTAGAGCTTACACTAATCAGCCAAATGGAAATGATTTTGAATGGCATTGTGTTTTATTAGCATTAAGGGACTAACAGGCAAGTAAATGTTAAATCATTTTTGACATCCATTCTGTCATGGTTTATAAAAAGGACTTGTACACCCTAGAGAGAGTCTGCTACAAATCTAATGCAGCAATGTGGTAAGGTTCTCTCCCCACCCCTTTATGAATAGATATTAGGAAACACTTCATTTGCTTCTATAAATGATTTATCTGCTGGGTACCAAAATTTAGTTGTACTTTTATACTTTAGGTATATATCTACAATTAAATATGTCTGAACTTTCAGTGGGCAGTTGATTCCTGTGTTATGTGGCTCTTATCAGATGAGCTAGGTTTAAAATTTAAGGTCAGATATTGGGCATATTTGTGCAGCTTGGCATCTGAAAACACAAACTACACACACAAATCTGAGTAGTGATGGCTGGTTTTGATTTAGCAAAGTGATATTTAATAATTTAATGATATTTTTGTGTGTCTCTGTGTGTTTTACCCATGGCTGTGTATTGTGCTTTTTGGATGATGTTTTTAAACTGTTTTAATGCTGGCCTTTATTGTTGTTTGTTCTTTTCGCACATTGCTATTTTGTTTTTGTTTTATTATGTTCATGAGCTGCCTTGAACTATATGAGGAAAGGCAAGATATAAATAACTTGAATGAATGAATGAATGAGCAGGGAAAGGATTAAGCAAATTCTTCCTCCTCTTTGCCTTCCCACTCCTGATTCTACTCACTAGAAATGGCTTTTTAAGCTCCAACTGGGCTGTTAGGTTTGTGTACAATTTGTAAGCTGAGTTTTAGGAAGTGCAGAACTAGGGGCTAAAATGCTGGGTATAGCAGAATGTTAGGGCAACTTAGATTTCAGAAAGAAAAAAAAAAAAAAAAGGATCAGCCTGTGGTTAAACTCTGTTCCTGATTCCCATAGTAAGGAATCATTGCTTTGCACTTAGTCAGAAAACCGAGTAACTCGAGGGCTGTTGCATATGTCTGGGGGTTCCCCGACTCATATGCCTGTACTACATTAAATTCAGTGACGGAGCCGAATAAAAAGGCTTTTCATGATACTACAGCTCCTCATCAATTTGCCAATTCATTGAATCCTCAGGTCTCCTCTTCCCGGTTTTAATTAATATTTCTTTCACAATATCAGGTGCGAAAATACTGTGCTGGGAAACACACCAGCAGACTTATGGAAATGTCTTAATGCAAATGACAGCATTATATTTTGAGAAAAGTTGTTGTGCCATTTGCAGTATTAAAAACAGATGGAGGTGTGCAGAGAAAAGGGGGAGCCTACGAAAAGGCCCAGGTTTGCTGCCAGAGGCTGAGTTGATGTTTATATTACACATTACAAAGAGATTGCAGTCTCCCAATGGCAATTATTCTCTGGGTACAAAAGCGATAAAAACTGTTTAAAGTTGCAAAATATACAAAAATAATATTTTAAATGGCAACACTAACGCTAAGAACAATTTTTAATTTGGAGAAGTCTAAAAATAAGGGCAGACACGAGCCCTAACTGGTTTCACAATGTTAAACTCTACAAATCTATGATTCGGCCATCCTATGAAATCATGGTAAAGCATACCGTTCTATCAAAGATTAAAAGTATGGAGGTTAATACTTGTGCAAATCAAATGGTATTTGGCTGGCATCTTGGTGTTAAAGTAGGCACCAGATGAATCACACTGCAGATGACATTCCATAAACAGAAGACCGCTATTAAGAAGTCTCTTGTGACAACCCACCATATTTCAGCTTGCAGGGTCATAAAGAAAAGGGTCTCCGTTGACCTCAGGGCTTGGTTTGAACTTTCAGATTACTTGTTTCTGTTGCTCTGACAAATGTATTAATTTTATTTAATTTGTAGCAGCATTGTGAAACACAGCTGAATGTGCATGCACTTTTACATGTCTCTGGCCATTCAGTGGGGCTTACTTCCCGGTAAATGAAGATAAGACTACAACCTTAGTGTCATGCTATGGGAGTTTCATTGGACCGTCTCCAACTAACCTTTACTCAGAGTAGACCCATTGATGATGGGCATGTTAGGTCTGCTCAGGGTATGGCTAACATTCAATACAATCCATTGCAAATAACTTATAAGCAAGCTATTTACTTCTGTGTCGTATATCAAATTCTGAATTTTTTCTAACTCTAGCATTATCTTTCATTTCCACATTCTGCTAAGGTATTTCTAGGACTCAAGTCAATTATAGCTGGGTTTTTGGAGATTGAATACAAAGGGCCCGTCCAATTTTTTCTGCTCCCACTGAGGAACACTTTGTATCCCTTGCCAATTTTCATCACTATAGTTAAGAATATGGCTTTCTGGCTACTTGGACTGATTGTATTCAGCAGGAACCAAGAAAAGAATACATTGTATTGGCAGCAAAACGGACTTCATTCATTTGCTGTGTTCCAAGCCACAATATAATGATTTATTTACTTAAAATATTTCTACAGAAAATGTTCATGGTGGCTTAATTCACCAAATTTAAAACATCAGGTATTAAAATATAATAAAATAAACATTGCTGCTTAAATCCTTCTTTAAAACAGCCTGGAAGTAAACAAAATCAGGAACTGGAAGACCATGGACCTGTCAAAACATAAGGTTTCTGCTTGATGTCTAAGTCTGCAGACCGAACCCAACTCACTTAGGAATAAACTCAGTTGAATTAAATGAAGCTTTCTTCTGAGTAGATATGCTTATGGTTGCACTGTAAATGTCAACTCAGGGCTCTTTCACATTTCACCTTGTGCCATGCCTAAAAAGCACAGCTCCAAACAATTTTCCATTTGACCCACACTTTCTAGGCATGGGTCTGTGTGGTTTCCTCCTTGCTCCGCTTCTTTTCAAGGGAAAAGCTGCTCTTCAGCAATAGAGTGGAATAAATGTCAATCTGGGAAGAATCCAAATTGCTGTTTGCTCTGATTGAGCACTAAAGAGTGGTTTTCCCTAGGGGAATGCAGCAGAACAAGAGGAAGTGTCAATACATTCTCAGTGTCACAGGGATAGGAAGTTTCGTAGCCTGGTTGCTGCAATGGAAAATGCCATCTCCTCTAGCCTGTCCAGAGTGGCTGGGGAAACCCAGCCAGATGGGTGGGGTATAAACAATTCTGGGCATTTATAAATCTCCGTCAAAACAGGAAATGTGATTTTTAGTGTATTGTTAAGGTGTTCAACATAAGCTAGAACAGTGGTTTTCAACCAGTGTGTAATGGCACCCTGGGTTACCTTGAATGATGGTCAGGGGTGCCACGGGCAACACTGGCCTCTGTCCCTCTTTCCTTCCCTCTCTTCTTTTAATGCCCTCTTACCTCTCTGTCTTCCAAAGGCTTGTGTGACTGTTGCAGCAGCCCTGACCACAAGCTCCCCAGGCGAATGGTGCCTCTGAGGCTGGCCAAGGGGTGCTTCCCAGGCCCCTTTGGGGCAGTGGGAGGAGACACCTCTCTTTGGGGTGGGGAGGGCAGCTCAGAGACTAGCGGCTGCTCAGAGGACTCCCAGGGAGAGGGGAGAGTTTAAGAATGCTCCACAAGGGAGGGTGTTTGAAAAGGGTGAGGGGCTGCTGACTCTGGAGGCAGGGGGTGACAGAACTGGGCTTCTGAGACCCACAGGGGTGCCACAGAAAAAAATGTAGTTGGTCAAGAGAGCCGTAGACCCCAAAAGATTGAAAAACTCAGAGCTATAGTATTAACTTTTGCTATATTGATAGTTCAACACGTCTTCTGGAAAAGCATGCATGCATGCATGCATGCATGCATAAATAAATAAATAAATAAATAGACTATAGACACTTTTGCCTTTCTGTTTGTCAAGAGATGTCAAAATAGCCAAATTTATTATAAATATGTGTAAATACTAGAAAAACATATACATTGATCATGTTCATTACTTTCAACAATTGACTTCCATTCAATTAGTCTTGTGCCTGTTAAGTGTTAATAGGCTGATGTACATTTATTTATTTATCATTTAATTGGAGAAGAATTGCTTCCATCCTCTAAATCTGAAAAGATGCAAAGGTGCTTCCACTTTATGCTGAACTGGAAGCACTAAAACATTTCCTTTATAAGCAGAAGACCTGAGGATAAAAATATGTACCCGTTGAAAGGTACAACCAAGTGAATAAATGTTATCATTATCTTCACAAAATTAAAAATGCAGAGCTTGAGACTTAGCCATTCCATCTAAATCAGCACTGCTGTGTTGTTTGTAGATTTATTACAATCAGTGCAGCTAAATGTGGAATAAAATTACTGCTTAGTACGAGTCACAGTATTTGACCCTTGAGCTGAAAGTGCTTTCTTCCTTCCTTGAAAATATAATGCTGTGTGCATTAGCTTATATTATTGTGGCAGCTGTTCTCAGCCTGGGCAATAAGAAGGAAAGGGAGAGAAAGTAGAAGGGAGGGAGGGACAAGGTATTTCCATTTATTGGGCCTTTTGCAAAAAGATTGCACATTAACCTAACGTTACACTGAAATCAGCAGTGTGTTAATCACAGGTGGGTTGACTTGATCACGTGATTCTAACATGTTTCCCCCTCATAATCATAACTCTCGGCACAAACACTTTACTTTCTGCAGTCTTTTACCAATCATAGTATAATTGTCTTGGATTAGTTTACAGAATGAAGTGAAAACTGCCAAACTGACAATGTGATGGAATGTGTGTGTAGCTTATGGGCATGTGTTTCGTTTCAGCAAACCTTATTGTTCAAGGATGGAAAAGAGCTTCTTCAAAGTTCTCAGCAGCACATACAGAATTTACTAGGAACTGTAAGGTCTGCCACTTGGTACTACTCATCTAGTTCGCAGATCCCTGCCATACGAAGATTTATAGACATTGCTGACCACTTGGCAACTATGTTTGTGAGCCCTCTTCTTGACATGGGGCACAGGATATACACAGTAATTGCATCTGTGGAAGATACACCCTGTATCTTTAAAAAACAAACTTGGTATTTTCATTCTAGTGACAAGAAATGATGGGCACGATCCTGTACCCATTTAGCTCGAAGTAAACCCCATTAAATTCAGAGGGACTTGCTGCTGAGTAGACATGTGTAGAATAGCACTTTGAAGATGTACTTGTCCGTTATTGTTTCTGCTGACTCTAGTACTGCTCCTCTCCTCTCCTCATCACTAACAATGCATGAACAATGCAATAAACGAATTGTTTCCTTTATGCTCTCACCTACAGCCGGACCGCTGGAGCTGCCTCTATTTGAATTGATACCATCCCAGAGACAGGTGGTTTTCCACGGCGACCGCTTGCCATTTCAGTGTACAGCAACATACCTCGATAATACTACACAAGTGCATTGGTACCACGATGGACGCCTAGTTGAAACGGATGACGAAAGTGGCGTGTTTGTGGAGGACAGCATAACACACGACTGCTGTTTAATCACACGGTAACATATTCCCATCTTTGGTATTATTTAGAACAGCTTTTCTCAACCTGGTACACTTCAATTATATATAGGGCTATAATTTCCATTAGCCCCAGTCAGCATGGCTCAATGGTCAGGGATGATAGGTGTTACGATTCAACAACTTCTGGAAGGAACCGGGTCAGGGGAAACATACAGTATGATTTTAGCAGTGTGGTGAATGATGGTGACTAGTTTGGGTTTTTGTTTTGGTCTTTCCTGGCTGCCAGGTCGATTTCTATCTTTCTGAGATGCTCACACATCTCCAGATTCAAACTGGAGCCTAAATATTAGATGTTAGAGTCTCTCCCCCCCCCCATTTCACTTAGTTAAGCTGTAAGCCAGTGGCACCTGCGTGGTACATTTGACTTATTCGGGAGAGGTGTTTGAAAGATGACATAAAGGTATTTTAATACTCCCAAGTGCTTAAGGAGACATATGATGAGTAAAGAGAGTAACTTCTTCTCAGAACGATCCCTGAAATACTCGTTTCTTTTGCTGATGAATTCCAGCTCTGCAGCCTCGTCCATCAAATGTCTACCAAAACTTTCCATTTAAATTCAACAATGCTTAAGGGCAGACATTTCCCTGGAACACGCATTGGTTTTTGATAGCCCTTTGGAGGTGTCTAAACTAGAATTATAGGTGATTCTGTTGATAAAAAGCTTCTCATTGGTTATGTATTATATTCATGATAGTACTTACCTCTGGGCAGATATGTATAGGATTGCGGTGTTGACATATTTTCCCCTCGTGGAAAATGGCTAGCAATGGATGCTCCTTCTCCCACCACTTTCTGTTAACGATCAGGTGGAGTAATATTTAAAGGCTGTCTATGAATTCTCCAGTCTCTCTCTCTCTTTCGCTCTGTAACACAGAGGGGGAAAGAGTTCACACCGATTAACATCAGTTTCTTTCTATGTCGACCATTTATTCATTAGTATCATTTTACTAGAACAAGCTTTTTCTTCTTAAAAACGCAACTTCGTTGTTTAACGTCTTGGATTTATTTATTTATTTTCAATCACTCTTGCCGAGAACCTCTGCCCCCATGAGATGTTTTTCAGAAGGGTCCTGCTGTTGCCCCTGCCAGGAATACCTAGACAGAACAATTCTCAAAGCCGCATGCATTTGGCAGCAACCAATGCACATGTATTAAGAACCTAAACCATGCTTTATGAATTTTATATTGGACCGTACAGTCTCAGAACTACGATGCCCTGCCAGGTTGCTCTAATTTGTGTGTGTTACTTTATATCGAGGAACAAGTGACATCATCTAGTTCATTTTTTCTACCAGTAGGAGACTGGAATGATGAGCTATACTGCTGCTTTTCAACCTTTGCTATGCAAAAAAATTGTTTTACAGTATACAAAATTGCCTTGTGGTGAATGTTTAGAAAGATCAAAAAAGAGGGAGCATGTTGAATATGGGAAGGTTGAAACTGATTCACAACATAAAAATCAATATGTGCAACGCGGGGCTGATGGTTTAATTAGTTCTATCAAACACCTGCTGCTTAAATTACTGGGTAGATACTGCCCTGCCCTCTCATTTCTGCAACTACAGACTTTCTTTGCAACCCACCATAAAACTAAATGTCTGATTAATATGATCTAATATGCCTTGATTTTATAACACTTCTCCTCCCACTTTCTATACCCATGAAGTTAACAGAATGTAGCCCATATATTGCAATATTATGACCTAGCATTACTTTTGAATATTACACTAATTGTATTTTTGAAAGCCAACACACTTTGCTTTTGCAAAAGTTAACGCTTTTGAACATTTGCGACCCTTGCAAAAATAATATCTATCATGTGGGGTCAAGGATAGGGAGCCAGTAAAATCGGTGAGACAGCATTTTGTAGCTGTTTGCAAGGTTCCTAGAAGAACTGGAGAAAGCTTTAGAAAGGGCTGTTGAAAATGGAGGGCCATTTTGGCTCAGCCTCAAGTATAGCTCCACATATAAAATCAAATTAATGTGTGTGCAACTGTTACTGTAAGTGTTGTCATAGAAACAGGGGCAGTCTTCCACCCCCTGTGTTTAACTGTATGTGTTGCCTTTTAGTGCAGATACTATACTTTAGTGCAGATACTAGTCTTTCCAAAGCTACTTTCTGAAATTTGTAAAGAGAATGACTAAAAGTGTCCATATATCCTGATTGTTCTGGATATGTATTTCCAGCTCAACACAATTATCATTTATAGACCTTCCAGTTTTATTGTCTTTCCTTTGTAAATATAAGATATTGAACCACATTACTAGTTTTCTGTTACGACATAATTGAAAATAAATGACAACCTAAACATTTTTTGTACTGTGCTAATGAAACTAATTTATAAAGTGAGACTCTGCCTCATGACATTTTTCTTGGCAACAAATGTTTCCATATGGGACACTTGAGAATATGTTTTCAATTAGTTCTTACTTCAATTTTTCAGGTATTGGCCAATAATAATATTATTAGAACTTTTCAAAGTTACTCTGACATATCGTTTCCATGGTCATATGTATACTTTTATATATAAGTTAAGAAACTTGTTCCTTACCAGTCATTGAAATGGTATATTTCTACCATGAGCCAACCACATATTTCCTATAGCATTTGAAAATAATTTGTGCATCTGAAAAATATGCTCCCGGGAGCTGAGTTCAGCTGATTTCCCTGAGCAAATGTTTACCTTGTATTGTCAAATTCCTTTATGTCTTTGAAGATTATGGAAAGTGTGTGGCTAGGCCATACCAGTCTACCCAGTGGCCCTTCTCCAGCTGTTCCCTTTTTTCGGAAGCATGGTTTGTATTCACAAAGGAGAAAGCCTCAACCCAAACAGAAGGATTAGCTGCCCCGAATTTAATAGTATATTATGAGGCACGCCAATGAAGTTGGCTGAATTGGGTTTCACATAATAACAAAGAGTATCTATGTCAAGTGTGACAACTTTTTATCAAGATGCCTCTCAATTACTTAAATGTGAGGAATCTGTTTTTGTAATAAATCATCATCAACAGTAACAATTAGTAATATAAAAGAGAGGACCTTTTTTGTCATGGCACTCTGAATTCCCCTGCCCCAGGTCGTATCTGTCACTGGCATTATAATATTTTCAATGCCAGGTAATGTTCATTGGATAAATGTTGGAGGGTATGAGGTTATCAGACCCACAAACTGTCTGAAGCCAACCCTGTATAGGGAAGGTTTTCTTTAATGTTTACGTTTTATTATGTTTTTATATTTTAATGACCTTCCTAGTTGGCCACACATTTTAGATGATGTTCTTTTGTCACAATTTAGCCTTACACTGCTTTTCACTTTATAGGTTATTTTTTTAGCACAGCCACAATATGTTTTAAATATATTAGGTTTGATGAAAAAGAAAAAGGAAAATGTTGACACCAAATGTATAGATGGCATAAAGATAAGATAAAAGTGCGTATGGGCGATTAAATAAAGTGCAGCAGGAAACCCCGGCAAGCGGCTGGAAAAGAAATGTAGTTCAGGGAGAATATAGGCTTTCAACAAGGAGCAAGATGGCAATCTTCTGTATTTTCCAGACACTGGCCTGGTTAACATGTCACAGTAAGTCAAACCATGGCCTATGCACAAACATGCTGGCGCCTTGGGAGGACCTTGCAGCACAGCATGAGCCAAACTTTAGTGTACCATCTGAACCTAGACTCAGAGGCGGAGCAAGGTGGGTGCAGTGGGTGCATCCTGCCCCTGGTGCCAGCTGGACGGGGGGGGGGTGACATTTGCTGTGCTGCCCCGCTGTTTCCCCTGTGCTCCCAGCTGGAGGAGGCAGGCAGGGGAGAGGACAAGCTGCACGGGTGCAGCTCCCCAGAGCTATGTTTGGGAGTCACAGGGGAGCGCTGTTGTGCCGTTGCCCCAGTCCAGATGGCACCCCCAGCATGATCATGGCCATGTCAGATGGCACCCTCTGGCAAGATCACGGCCATAGATCGCGGCACCCCTGGCGTGATCCCCACCATGCCGGATGGCACCCCCTCCGTGATTGTGGCGACGCCAGATTGCACCCCCTGGGTACGATCGCCTCACCCCTGGGTGGATTTCCCTGCCCCCAGGTGCACGGCATGTGTGCCGTCCCGGGTGCCGGAGCGGCTAGCCCCACCGCTGCCTAGACTTGGGGTTAAGGTCCCTCCTTTTTAATTATGATCAGTAACCAAGGTTTGCTCTATGTTCCATGCTAAAAGGGCTGGCTGTTGGTGTAATAGCATTCTGTGTGAGATCATGCCATTTCTGAAGAGCTCTGTTGCAAAAGGCAAAGAGGAATCTTTGAGGATTTTGTTTGCTCTGTCTTAATCTGTAGGGCTTTTTTAAAAAAAAAAGAAAAAGAAAACACCTCTGAGTTAATCTCACTGTAGGTTTAAACTGAAAAAAGGATGTGTGTCAGGTATGCGAGAGAGAGGGAGAGAAAATGACGCTGCTGCCACTGAAGAATGACAGCTTATTTTTATAGCTCCATGCTCCAAGGCTGACTCCATGTCCAACACAGCTATATGAATAAATGATGCAGGCTTCCCAGTGATATGAAACTGTAATAAGAACTGTGATCAGAGCGCTCTTCATCAAAGATAACAAGACCTTGCCAAAGTCATGTTGTTGCAAATGGCTGCGTGGTATTATATGTATATATTGATACATAGGTTTCTCAGGCGCAATGAATTTTTCTGTTGTTCTTTCAGTAGTATACATCGCTTTCCCCAGCCATTTCCAGCTACTGGGGCTACTCAGCCAAGGCACCATAATTCCAAAAAACATTAAAAAGGTTAACCACCTTATATTTTGTAACACGTTTCCAACCATAGATTATAATATGAAAGGCGAGCTAGAGTTTACACAGAATATACAAGCTTTGTACTGTCAGGCTGTCAACAAAACTGACAATATATTGTGTAGCAGAGATGATAGCCCTTTGTAGGGATTTGAGAAATGGAGAAACCATGATGCGCACCTAAAGTTACATGAAAGTCGTGTTTTACACATTTTGTCTTCCGGCAAGAGAAAAAATGTCAAACAATGCAGTCCAATAAAGAATTAAAACAACCAGCATTTTTAGAATTAGTGATCAAAGTTCAGCCAAGAGCGACATGTCTAACAGAATAGGCTTTCCTTGGCAGGCTGCTGAAACTTCGTAAATGAATGGAAAGTGGCCAGTGCAAATAGTTCAAGCATCCCCAAAGCCAGATCTTATTTTGTGTGATACAAATATTGATTTGTGGCCAATGACAACCCTGAATGCAGAAGGCTTGTTTAATAGAATGTGTAAATACTTGGAGGAGTACAGTTGTGAAACCAGCTTAGGAAAAGTTCAGTTGTCCTACTTAGCACAACAGACGGGGGGGGGGGGGGCAGGGGCAGTATACTGATGCAAAATGTGCTCGCATGTGACTTAGATTAAAGCAAAAACTGCAGGAGCTATAGTGTCTTGTGGGGCGTAGGGTGAAAATACAAATGTTTAAGTTAGCTTTTGGTTGGGGCAGTTGAAAATGGAAATGAATCAGCATTTGCAGCTTAATAAACATTACAGATAGTAGCAGTGATATTACCACCTTATTAGAGTGGCTGGTTGGGATCTGCTGTTAACCTCACCCAATTTGATGTTGTCCAGTTCTGCAGGCTCTGGCTCTGGCTCTGGCTCAGCATCAGATCAGTGGGGGTTCAATCAGAGGCACATTCTCAGTTTGAGGTGTCAGATAAAGTAATGTCCTCTACACTGGACAGTCCTGGGACAGTTAATCCCTCAGGCAATGCCTTGTCTCTCTCCCTCTGAGTAGAGGGGCAGGGGAGAACAGGACAGATTGCTTAAGAAGCAGCAGGAGTCTGGCAAACACTGAATTAAGAGCTGGGGAGGATATGGTGTTGCAATAACTTGGTCCTATGGCTTCCTTCTTTCCTGGAGCCCACACTGACTCATTTATTCTCTTCCCAAGTAATGGAATGCTTCCTGCTGCCAGATGGGTGTTGGGACTTCTGGTCTGGACTTCAGATTGTCTTATTTTCTTTCAAATATTTATGTACCCCTTCATATTCAAGATTCCTAAGCAGTGTACATAAAATATTTTAAAAAGAGAGAGAGAACAATTGAAATTCATCATAAAAACAGGCCTTAAAATGCCTGCTGAATTTTTTTTTGTTTTAAGTTTTTGTAATGGGCCTGAAGTTCAGCAAAGAGGGTACCTGTTTAATCTCAGTGTGGTGTAGTGCCAGTGTGGTGTAGTGGTTAAGAGCGGTGGACTTGTAATCTGGGGAACCGGGTTCGCGTCTCCGCTCCTCCACATGCAGCTGCTGGGTGACCTTGGGCCAGTCACACTTCTCTGAAGTCTCTCAGCCCCACTCACCTCACAGAGTGTTTGTTGTGGGGGAGGAAGGGAAAGGAGATTGTTAGCCGCTTTGAGACTCCTTAAAGGGAGTGAAAGGCGGGATATCAAATCCAAACTCTTCTTCTTCTTCTTCTCAATCACTAGGATTGGACCACCACAGGGTTGGGTCCACAACACTGAATGCCCAGCTTCTAGTAGTTATGATCCTTGCCTCTGAGCCGTAGGAAACCACCAGCAGGGACTCCCTCAGATATCTCCATGATCAGACCATGCTTTAAGGGATCAGGCACTCCTTAAGATATCCTAGACCCAAGTTGTTGAGGGCCTTCCAGAACATCACTGAATCTGGCCAGTAATGTTGGAACCGAATTGTGCTGGTTTGATCTCCAGGAAATATAGCATTATTCAACATCTAAACACATTCTGAGGGAGAGGAAGTGTCAGACACAAGCAGAGGGTGGCAAATGAAAGTCTGCATTACAATAATGCTGTCTACCATTTTCTAGCTGCTCCCAAAGGCATGCAATCAAATAATCAAGGATTATCATACAAAGATTAGCACTTTTTATTCATCATCTTGGAAATGTTTTACTTAACAAAGCCTCGGTTTTCTGTTTGCTAGACCAGTTGCTGCTATAGTTTCATTGTGGTGGTGGTTCTTGTTTCTGTTGTCTGGGTCCAACATTGAATGTTGAGGGCTGTGTTGCTAGACCTAGTGAGCAGGGGGCTTTGTGAAAGCAGAGTCAACATTGTGGAATTGTAGCTTAGAAGTATGAGGGAAAAGTCCTGCAAATAGGCTGTGTTTCACTTGTCTAGCGCTTCCCACGCTCTGGGTGGTTCCAGAGCTGACTTAACTACACAATCATTCAAGCAGTGGCAGAATGCCTAGAAGTATGAATGAAGCCAAGTTACAGGGAACCAGGCAGAGGGCCTTCTTGGTAGTGGCACCCACCCTGTGGAACGCCCTTCCACCAGCTGTCAAAGAGAAAAACAACTACCCAACATCTGAAAGCAGCCCTGTTTAGGGAAGCTTTTAATGTTTAACAGACTATTGTATTTTAATATTTTGTTGGAAGCCGCCCAGAGTAGCTGGGGAAACCCAGCCAGATGGGCAGGGTATAAATAATAATAAATTATTATTATTATTGGGCATCCTCTGCAATATTGAAGGAATCCAGTGGTTTATCTCTCAGATCATATAGCCTTTTTCTGCTCTGCATGCATTTTTCGTACTATCACCTTTCTATAAATTGCCCCATATTTAAAGCAAGTAAGAAGCAAAGTTTTCTTTCTTTTTTTCTTTTTAAAAAAGAGTACAGTCTGCCTTTCCACTATGAAAGTATTCAAGGTGCTTTTTGTAGTTTGGCTCATTGGGACAAGGCCCAAGAAAATGGCACCACAAAGCATGCATACAGATTTTCTCTGATTTAAACATCAATCCTGCTAGATCTGCAGCCTGCTCTTAAATTTGTTTTTTAAGAACTGTTGAAGGATTCTGTTGGAGCAGTGTCTAAGAAAGAAAGTATAAGAACCAAATTTTGGGTGAGTTGGGATGCTTTGCATGTGCACCACTGACCGAAAGCCATTATAATTTATTTGGATAACTAACCTGCTCTGTGCAGCACCTGTGTTATCACACTAATCCACTAATGTGGAACAGTGACTCCCCATGAGATTCAGGTATTCTCCACCCCCCCACACACACCCGGCTCTGAAATGCCCTCCAAAGAAGTTTGCAACACCCAACAGTAGTGTGTGTGTCTCAGCATATGTAGAGAGCAGTGGCGTAGCATGGATTGCCAGTGGCCGGGCCCACAATGAAGGTGGTGGTGAGGAGGAGGAAAATGGACAGAGTAAGCATGCACATTCAACTGCCTAGCGGTTTCTGTGTCACCCAGGAGATTGCAACCACAGTGATAAGAAATGATTTGTTCTGTTGTCTGGAGAGGTCACTTCCTGGCACGCTTGGAGAATCTGTTTTCAACAAAGCCCAGAAGCAGCACCAGGTGTTGAAGTTTTGCACCCCTAACAATTTTGCACCTAGGGCAACTGCCCCTGTGCCTCCCCCCCCCCCCATGCCACTGGTAGTGAGTAAAACAACACAAAGGCTTGCCTTATGGAATGGTGTAAAACATTGCCCATGCAGCATCTCAAATACTGTATGTAAACCTACCTGCTTTTTTATGTATCAGGCAAAAGTGATTAGATTAGGCAAAAGCAACAGTAGCTTATTATACTGTAATCTGACCTTTATTCACCATGATACAGAAAGATGAGTTTTGTGTATTTTCTACTTATCACCCAGAGAAAGAAAATCATGCAATTGTACTTGCATTTAACTTAGTTCTGATAAATCACAGCTGGCAAACATTTGTTTGTATATCCAAGAATCTGTAGAAGCCCCATATAAGCTTTAATTTAATTTGTTTTCTGCTTGCTGCTAACAGGTTTTCATTTAAGGATCTGTTTATAACGTAAGGAAAATCATTCCATGGATAAATGAGTTTCTTTGTGCCCTTTTTAATGTTCCTCTTCCCCTGTGGGAGCTACTTCTCTATATGTAAATGACCCAGCTTTGTGGGCATTCCCCTTGGAATCAGCATCCTGACAGAATTTGATTGCCAAAGGTCCCAGCTTCAGTCTCCTGTATCTCTAGGTACAGTTGGGAGGGACCCCTCTCTAAAAAAACATGGAGATTTGCTGCCAAACCCAGGGCTTCCCAAACTTGGGTCTCCAGCTTTTTTGGGACTACAATTCCCATCATCCCTGACAACTGGTCCTGCTAGCTAGGGATGATGGGAGTTGTAGTTCATAAACAGCTGGAGACTCAAGTTTGAGAAACCCATATATAGACAGTGCTGAGCTAAATGAACCCAGTGGTCTGACTCAGTATAACATAGCTTCCTGTGTTTCTAAGATACCCAGTTTTAGTTGATTTTAAAGAGCTAGATTTGCACATTCTCTCTTGATTTTGCATGTCTTAACCTTTGGTCCTTATTTTGCGCAGCAGTATGCTCTGGGGACCACCCTCACTTTTGAAAGTCTTTGTTCATATTAATAATGGATGGTGGCTTGGATTAGATATAGGCATTACAGACTTTTTACCTAAATTGTGGGTGGGTTTTTTCTGGGTTTTTTAAGTAAACAGTCTTCATGTCCCAGTAATTTGTTTTCCTTTCTCTGCCAGAACTGAGATAGAGTCTTCCAGATACATACAGGAAATTAGGTCAGATTCTGAGAACCTTTCCCAGGGAAATGACAATTGGAATGCATTCCTGTAGCCTCTATTTCTCAGTCACTTTTCTTTCTGACATTTAAATGGCCATCAGCATGCAACAGACACATTGCAAAAATATTATTGCAAGACAATAAAGGGAATAGCTCCACTAATAACAAGGCTAACCTCAGGTCTGGTTAATTAGTTATGCATAGTTGTAGTGATGAAAGTGCATATTCTAAATGAAAATGCCATGCCCCAGATTAGTTATTTTCTCTATGCTGAGTTTCTACGTTGGGCAACGGCCAGTGCTGAGGGCTACAGTAGAACATTATAATGACTTTCCCTAAATTAATTTCCACTGTATATTACGGAACACTTTGCAAGCCCACTGGGGGATGGGCAGGCGATGTGAGAGTACCAATAATGACAGAACAACACTTTGGAATTAAAATGGTCACATCTTTATTGTTTAGTCCAGTATACCAGAAGGAGCGCCTCTACCTCCATCGTTCTGCCCGGACACTGAGGTCCAGCGCCGAGGGCCTTCTGGCGGTTCCCTTGCTGCGAGAAGCCAAGTTACAGGGAACCAGGCAGAGGGCCTTCTCAGTAGTGGCGCCTGCCCTGTGGAATGCCCTCCCACCAGGTGTCAAAGAGAAAAATAACTACCAAACTTTTAGAAGACATCTAAAGGCAGCCCTGTTTAGGAAAGCTTTTAATATTTAATAGGTTATTGTATTTTAGTGTTTTGTTGGAAGCTGCCCAGAGTGGCTGGGGGGACCCAGCCAGATGGGCGGGATATTAATAATAAATTATTATTATTATTATTACAAATGTAAGTAGACATTGAGCCTAGCACTGAGTATGTATCCTGAATCAGCCTAGCCTGATTGCTGGCTGATCACTCCTTTAGGGCCAAACCTAAAACATATCCCAATGGCATAGATCAAATGGGTGCATCCACCAGTCCACCACTTGGAAAGTTTTCTGGCCTGTAGTTTGTAAAGAGTGTTGGGAGTAGTTAGAAGGACCCCTACATCCCTCACAAAGCTACAGTTCAGAGAGTTCCCTAGAAAGAAAGTTTGATCATGAAAGTACCCTGATTCAAGTGCATATTTAATTGCATATGTGTTCAAATGAAGTGGATTAAAGGACTCTGTCACCCTGGTGCAACAAATCCACTTTTAAAAACAAAAACACAGACTTGTTGCAGTTAGGAAAGTGACAGGGAAGCGCACTGAAAAGTGGGATGGATGGATGAATTAATGTTTGATAGGAAGACGTGCAAGCACCCTACAAGCAAACCTGGATCAATGATAATTGCATAATCTCTCGACAACAAATCAGAATGAATACTCAATTAAGGCCAGAGTCTCACAGTCTAACCTTCCCATAAGCTTTGTGCAGGCTTATCAGAATGCATGTCCAATAAACAGGGCACCTAGAGGCATCAAACGGTCAGTTCAATAATGAAATCTACAATCCCAACAAGAACAGAATTGACTGCAGAATGTGTCACTTGTATCTCACGAACAAATAAGAATGGGCCAGCAAAAAGGAAGAGAAAAGCAGAAGAGGGACTCTTTCAGGAGAAAAAGGTGGCAGAATTTCAAAATGTCTGATGAATTTGTCTTTGCAATAAGAGACACCGGTCTCTGAAGACCTCCCCGTTGAGATCATCTTTAATGGGCTCTTCACACAGAACTGCTGTTAACAGGGGTGGGATATTTGTTTGCTGTTTTGGTTCTTATTTTTATTATGTATTTTGTGTTTTTATAGTGTAATTTTATGTGCTGAGCTCTGTGGATGAAGGGTGGTTTACAAATTTAATAAATGAATGGAATAATAATAAATAGCACTGTGTAAGCAGGGCCAAAAGCCTTGGTCATTTCTCTGATCCCAACTGGCTAATGATTTCATGGAAGGAATGGCAATGGGAACAGTAGTGCCATGAAACAACTAGTAATGCTGGTTCAGCTTTACTGTTGTGTATGTGTATAGGTTACCTGAGAGAGGAAGGAAGCCTGGTGCTTTCCTGACGAAGCCATAAAGAGAAAGAGAGCATGCTGAACATGAGAAGTTAGAACAGCAAAGATAGGCAAAGCTTCTCTTTTAAATTCTCTTTTAAGAACTTTTGCTTCTGCACTAAATTCAGTTGTTACAGGGCTTCTAGGGAGACCAGGATCTGTTCATCACTTGTCATATCCAGATGCTAAGTAAGTAAAGATGTTCACTAAAGTAACCACTGCCCCTAGGATACCTTGAAGAGTATAAATTAATTACCATCTTTTGCCACAGCCAGATGGTTCCTACAACAGTCAATATCCATGGTCTTTTACACTTAACTTCTTTCTGTACTACAGTCAGGGTTCAAGGAAGGCTAAGTGAGGAAGAATGTCAAAATTAACAAGAGATATTGCAGACAGGGTCTTTTCCCCCAGTGCAAGTGTTAAAAATAATCTTGTTTTTTTGTTTTATAAAAACTATGTTTGTATCTGTGTGAATAGTCGCTAATTTTAATTGGCTAAAGACTCAGGGGCTGAACACATAGAAAGTGCCAGTGTTTTCTCCATTTAGATATAATATTGATAGAAAAATGTAGGCAGTGCATATCACTGTCTCTTTCTAATTTGAAACACAAGTCATTAATGGAATCATTAGCACTGATCCCAGACCATTGGATTCACTGTGCTTGTAAACAGCTTCAAGATAAAGGTATTGATTTGTGAGAGTAATCCCAAATTGCTTGGGTAATGTTCTCATATGCTTAGATAATGTAAGCAGATTCCTAGGGCCAAACTACACCTGATACTAAGTGCAGATTTGCATTTAATGTGCAGATTTTTAAAAATTCAAATTGCGTCAGCTAGGAATTGCCCGATACAAAGGCTTGCTTCAAAAGAAGGATTTCCCCCCAGGACTGCCCCAGCTGGACATCCCCAGCTGATGCAGTTTGCATCTATTTTAAAAATCTGCAAATAAAAGCAAAGATTTATTTCACATCAGGTCTAATTTTGCCCATTACAGTGGTACCTCGGGTTACAAACACCTCAGGTTACAGTTACAGATAGGTAGCCATGTTGGTCTGCCATAGTCAAAACAAAAAAAATTCCTTCCAGTAGCACCTTAAAGACCAACTAAGTTAGTTCTTGGTATGAGCTTTCGTGTGCATGCACACTTCTTCAGATACACTGAAACAGAAGTTTCCAGACCCTTCTATATAGTGAGAAGGTGGGGAGGGGTATTACTCAGAAGGGTGGTGGGAATGGGTGATTGGCAGATAGCTGTGATGAGCCTGTTGACGACTCTTAACGACTGCAATAGGTCTTACAGGAAAAAGGAAGGGGTGAGAAGGTGAAAAATGGCTTTGTCATGTATAATGAGATAAGAATCCAAGGTCTTTGTTCAGACCAGGTGTCTCCATGGTTTTAAGTTTGGTGATAAGTTGCAATTCAGCAGCTTCTCTTTCCAGTCTATTTCTGAAATAAACGCTTCAGGTTCTAAACTCCGCTAACCTGGAAGCGTTACCTCGAGTTGAGAACTTTGCCCCAGGATGAGAATGGAAATCATGTGCCAGTGGTGCAGTGGCAGCAAGAGGCCCCATTAGCGAAAGTGTGCCTCTAGTTAAGAGCAGTTTCAGGTTAAGAACGGACCTCCGTTTGTTCTAGAGGTACCACTGTAGTTACATTCAAGATGGATGTCCTGAGTCATTCAAGGAGATGTGTCAGAGGGGCTGATTGGATCACAATGATGGGTGAGAGGAATTCGTGGAGCTGCCAGCTGATGACCCCTGGGCTAGGGTGGGCTGCATCAGGACCCTGTGAAATGCCAAAACTATCGGGGGTGTGTGTGTGTGTGCCATAAGTGAGGAATTTTGTCCCAGGGAGGGACCTAACAGATTGTCACCCTGCTGTCCCAAGACCACTCTCTCCTGCAATCCTGCCCCCCAGTTACCTTGTACCAACCCTGATTCTGAGCCATTCCTGATTAGGGTTGTGGCAAATGATGCTTTTTTATTCTATTTCCCTATTGTGGCTTGTCACTATCAGAGCCGTCTTTTCTATTGGGGTTACTGGCGCATTGCGCCAGGGCGCTGGCCTCAGGGGCGCCCCAGCGAGTAGGGGAGCTGGCGGCTTTGCCGGCTGCCTCCCCTTTCCCTGCATGCCCGCCAGCTGTGCCCCATCAATCATATGGCTGGTGGGCGTGCAGCTTCCTTCCCAAGCCTCTGCAGGAGGAGAGCGATCCTCGCAGAGGCTTGGGAAAAGGTCAACAACTCTGGGAAAGGGAGGGCGCCGGAGGGATCTTTGCACCACGGCGCTGGATATGCTTAAGACGGCCCTGGTCACTATAGACCTTGGCATTATCAAAATAATAGCAATACTGGTTGAAAATGTAGCCTGCAGTTATTTATTATCTAAATTCCTGATTTGTGAGCATGTTATAAAATGGAAAAAGAACAGCACTGTGATGCAGCGACTGCCTTCTTAAAGTTGCAGAATGAACTGTCATACTGTAGACTTCAGGTCAAGGATCACATGCATACACACACAAGTAAGCAGAAACCTTGCACAGCAGATAAATACTGAAGTGCCTGCTCTTATTTGTCTTGGAGAAAGCTTTTATTTATTGTTTTAGGGGAAATGTTATAAATAGTAAGCTCCAGGAAAGTGCAGTCTGTTTTGAGCGGGGTGGGGGGTGGGGGCCAGGGAAAGAGAAGCAATTTTGTATTCAAACAGCCTACTGAGTTGAGAGATTATAACGTAAAAATAAAGGTCACCCAGTGTTACCTTAATGGAAGGTGTTGGCTGACCTGATGGTTCAACATAACTTGAATGGCAATGCTGTCATTTGAGATATCTGGTTTCTATATCAACAGCCAGCTTCTGTAACCTTTACAGCAATCCAGTTCTTATAGGAACGGAATACCTTTTGCTGACATTTTTGTCAGTTACAAGCAACCGGCAGGCTGCAGTTTGAAAATGCTGTTTATTGCTATCTCTATGCAGGTATCTTATAACACACCTTGTCGTTGTTGCTTAATTAAACTAATACAGTTAATTCCTGCCATAAAAAGGTATGACTTTTTTGAAACCCAGCGTTCTAATGAATTAGTCCCTGTAAGTACTGTAACAATGATGCTTTGTGCAAGAGTTAAATACTATCATGCATCATTAAGAGAGCTATAAGTGAGATTCATTCTAAAAGTGCATTTGGGATTTTCCACCCTTGTAAGCTCAGGGCCACAACTAAGTAGAATAAACTCAGCTATATTTAAAGTTGCAGCAGAAAGATAACACCAAATTCTCATGAGATACACTCATACTATAGAATCATTTCAGCCAAAGGCTATTTACTACAATTTTGTGGAATGCTTTCTCTGGAGGATCAAAGCAGTGTTCCATTAGTGCCTAGTGTGCAGAGTTGTCTACCACCATTGTGTCCAAAAGAAAACATGGTGTGGAAGCAAGGCTGGGTTTAGGTTTGATGAGGCCCTAAGCTACTGAAGGTAGTGGGGCCTTTTATATGTCCAGCTGTCCTTTGTCAACAACACATTGCCACTGTTTTTTGTGTTGCATATATGCTGTATGGTAATTTATGGACCTAATAGGTATCTAAAGCCATTTGCACATATATAAATGAGCAAAGGAGTGATACTTTAGGGAGCAGGCTAGCAGGCAGAGCTCATTACTTACATCATAGGAGCCTACACAACATAAAACACTGTTGCTGTATGTAGGTTTTATTTTATTTGTTTTTTATCTTATATTTTGGAAATGTACATCCAGGTGTGTTTTTTTCTTTAATTTTTGGGGGGGCCTCCAAGAGAGTTGGGCCCTAAGCTATAGCTTGTTTAGCTTATACGTAAATCTGGCACTGTGTGGAAGACTGGTTGTCGAATTTGTCTTCGACAAATCAGGACAGCAAGGAAGGGAGTCCTACAACTATAGAGACATCCCAATAACAGGATGCATAGAAGTTAAAGATGAACATGCTTAGAGAAATTAAAGGAACGTTTCTTGAAGTGAATCACATATGGCTTTTCAAAACCACATTAAAATCAATAACTACCTTAATTTGTTTAATTCATGGCCACAATCTGAAATTTATTTATTCATTATTATTTCTATTCCACCTTTCAACCTGGGGTTACAGAATAAATTACATCAGTAGCAACAAAAACAAATTATAAACAAACCAGGGAATATAAATATTTGTTATCTTAAAACTACCATGCGTTACAAATTAAGATCATTGTATCTACAAGTTGTAAAGTGTGCTTACGTTGGATTGTTGTCAGTATCTGTATCAATGGTCAAATTCAGAAAAACATGTTCACTTGGGGGGGGAGTGTTTGTAGGGACACAGCAGGGTTTTTCTCTAAGCAGAATTGGGTGGCAGATTTTTTTTATTCTGTTCATAACAGAACTGGACCAGAAGCCAAGGTCAGCTGGAATTCAGTGGAAACAGGAAGGCATCTCTGAGCTTCACTTTGGATGGTTACATACAGTACTTCCAGTATCAGCTGCATACAGTAGCGGATGACATGTTGAACCTCATCTGACCTCCCTCCAGCTGAATCACTGCTGCTTACAGGGACAGAGAGGAAGAGGGGTGTTGTGCCAGGGAGGTCAATATGGTTCATGAGCACCTTTCCAGCACTTCACCCTGTCCCTCCATCTCCACCAATGACTCAGCCAGAGGGAGGTCAGGTGAGTAATGCAGCCCCACAATGCTGTCAGTTATTGGTCACAAACTTTCATAAATAGGTTTAAGAATACAGGTATCTGTCCTAAAGCTTTTGAGTGTGTAGGGAGGGCTGCAGAATTGAAACCCAGCCAGATGGGCGGGGTATAAATAATAAATTATTATTATTATTAATAAGTAAACCAAACAAACATCACTGTGGTCTAAAGCAGTGTTTCCCAACCTTGTGCCTCCAGATGTTTTTGGCCTACAACTCCCATCATCCCTAGCTAGCAAGACCAGTGGTCAGGGATGATGGGAGTTGTAGGCCAAAAACATCTGGAGGCACAAGGTTGGGAAACACTGGTCTAAAGAGCTCTGCCCTATGGAGAGTTTTCGGAGTTGCATACCTTTTAAGTCAGGCTGATAATTTGCTTTCCTTTTTTACTCTCTTGTAGTGAGCTTATTTTGTCCAGCATTGATTTTGATGCAACAGGAATGTGGGAATGCATGGTCAACAACTCCTATGGAAACATCTCTAAGCAGGTGGAAATCGTTGTACTAGAAACAGCCGCACCTTATTGCCCTGCTGAAAGGATAGTTAACAATAAAGGAGATTTCAGGTATGATTTTTCTTCTGATTTCAAAAATATATGATTGATCTTTGGTTTTCTTGTGTAAAACCTCAATAAGCTTACTCTGTACATCTCAACTATATACAGCGGGTTATCTTTCCTATTCAAACAAGTTCCTCAATCAGTAGCGTTGGGTTAGTGGCAGCAATTTCCTAAGGCCAGATAATGCTCTAATGGCTCCTCAGGCTACTTTATCTGTTTGGAAGGTTCAAATCTGCCTTTCCTAGCAAATTTGGGGATAATGTGGGATGTGTGTGGGGGGAGGAACTTGGGTAAACCCTTTGCACTAGTGCTTAAAAATGTAGTTAAATACTGCCCCTTGTCATGCTTCCCTGCCTAGACACAACGTTGATTGACTGTCTTGAGGAGTAGTTCCAAATGTGAAGCACAACAATGGAAGAAACACACATCTCCTTAGTGTCTGGGATGCCAACGAACTGTGTAACTATTTGTACACATTCAAGAATGCCCTGGGTTTGAGTTTTTCAAACAACGGTCACACATCCCACGTGAACTGAATGGGCTTTTAAAAGCGGCATGTGATATTGCATAGTGGGTGTCTTCTGTTCAAAGAGGAAAAGGCAGATAAAATAAAATAACATCTTACTGGGTATGCCAAAGCCTATGTGCAGGTCTAAATTAGATCTTTGGATCCAGGCCACTTTAAAGTGCAATCTAGACATACCTTAAGATAGCAGTGGGCATCTGTGGTACTTTGGACATTGCTGGGCTCCAACTCCCCAGTATCCCAGGCAGCATGGCCACTTTTCAGGGATGATGGGAACTGTAGTCCAATGACACCTGGGGGACCATAGGTACCACGGTTCCAATGTATAGTGTGCATGTTCCGAAGATAATATTTATGGTTCAAGCCACACATACAATTATAAAGCAAATAGAAATGGCTTGCAGTTTTCCTTCCTTTCTCATGCATTTCTTAAGAATGTAAGGAGACCACCAACATCCCACCCCTGCTGAATCAGAACAAAAGCGTGACACATTTGTGCTGGAAGTGAGTCTTTCCTCTTTATGCATTAATTACCCCATTGTGTTTGGAGTTATCACTAACTTAATTTCATTTTTTAAAACACACCCACCCACCCAGCAATAACATTATTCCTTCATTGTTGCATGGTAAACTAAATATCTTTCTAAGTCTCCTAGAAGGCAAGGCATCTTTTTGTCCTTGCTTTTGTTTGAAAAGTTTAAGAAGAGAGAGTCACTGTAGACCGCATTTCTTCTCAATACAGAAAGGCTCAACTTGAGGTGCTGTTTAATGAGTCACTTAAAAAATATATTATATAAACTTGTACTAGCTGCTACATAATGCAGCTTTCATTAAGAAGCCCTTCAATCCCTTGCCACCAAATGTCATTGTCTTCTTGATAAATAAAATATATATGAATGCTGAACTAATGCCAAAGGCGTTTTGCCACTTCATTTGCTACAAATCAAAAAGCTGAGGAATTGACATTTCTGTCCTTATTGATCATCTTTCAGAAAGTCCACACAAATTTATTTTAGAAACTTACATCAAAAGCATGCTGAGTCCATAGATTCCTTTGGCATTTCAAAGTAATGAATGCAGAATTCTGGAGAACATCTTTGGAACTAAAGTTAACATTGACACCTGAAGCTTCCTTGAAAGGTTTCTCTTCCCAGGATGCAACTTGCATGCCAATAATTTATCATGAAAAGGTCTTTGAGGTTTTTGATATACTAGCAAATACGTAGGAAGCATGATATCACAACCACAAAAGCAAAACTAGAAAGGGAAGGGAAGGAAAAGAAGAAGAGCTGTTCGTTTTTAAAAGGAGAAGCGTTAAATGTAATGGAAAGGTTGAGTCTTTTGAGCTGACAGGCCCAGGTGGTTTTTGTAATTGAAAACTTGCTGCAAGGATTTGTAATGCAAGCCTCAGTGAACAAAAGCTATTATGGGGTGATGGCTGTGTTTTGTGTTGTTTTTCTCTCATTATAAGTTATTTTTAAACGGTGTGTGTATGTCCCTGTGTTTCCAGATACTAAATGCTGGTATTCTAGTACTGAAATCTCCCCATACTATTCTTTGCTGAAAAGCCCAACGGTTCTCGTCTGGTAGACAAAGTGCCTTGCACTTAGAGATACTCAAAAGGATAGCTGCATCTAGCCCTTTAATAAATAAATATCAGCAGAGTAGCTCAATTAAAGTGACGTTCAGGCCAGAAGTAAGACAGAAATGCTCCTTGGTTCATATTCCTTTTAATTATTTATACAATTCTGACCATGATTCATTTTTGCATCCAAAGTCTTTTCTCTTCATAATATGTTATTTCTGCGGCTAGAAAGGTGTGAGGAATGAGCACCATATTTCTTCCAGCTGCAGTACTGTTCAGAATAGGAAATACATTTTTGGCTCAGTCTCTGTCAATGCATAACGTAGCAGCACCTTTAAAGAAGAAGAAGAAGAAGAAGAAGAAGAAGAAGAAGAAGAAGAAGAAGAAGAAGAAAAGCTTGATCAAACAACTTGGTTTAATGCTAGAATTGAGTAATCTGAGGTGTCTCATTGTTTTTCACTATTACTTATGGCTTGGCGAGCCTGTTGGAGCCATCTGCCAAAGCGAGAGGGCAATCCTCCCACTACAACTTGGGATCTCTACACCTCGCATAGCCTAGGGAGATTTCAGGAAGGGGCAGGCTAGCAGCACTCCCTTTAATAAAAGGACAGGCCCCCATTTCATCCGGCCTTCTTCCAACACTCCTTCCCCCCATATGTACTGCAAACTTCCATAGCCCTCCCTCCCTTAGTTTAGAGCAGGGTTTCCTAAACTTGGGCCTCCAGTTGCTTTTGGACTACAATTCCCATCATCCTTGATCACTGGTCCTGCTAGCTTGGGATGATGGGAGTTGTAGTCCAACAACAGCTGGAGAACCAAGTTTGGGAATCCCTGGTTTAGAGGCTCCCACAGAGGCTTCCCTGGTTTACAGGGCCAGAAATGAACTTAACTCTCAGCTGCAATTTCCCCTTGTTTGGGAAGTTTTCACCTTTCTCTCAATGGCAGCAAGTGTCTTCATTGTCTTCATTGTCACAGCTTGGGCAGAAATGGCATTGAGTAGGGTATAGGTAAAAGGGGAGACCCCATTAAGGGACCTTGAGGGGTGAACAGCTCCCCACCCTAGCTCAAGTGGGACAGGTCTAGTCAGAAACCAACTTAAGTTGTCAGCAGCCCCAGTCTCATGGTTTTGTGCCATGTTGGATCATTGGTGTGTGGCTCCCCCCCCCCCGACTTTGGTGATTAAGATTGGACTTCAGGTCAGATCCTGTCCCGATGCCATGCCAACCTCACCTATTTCTGTTAGTCAATAAATTTGTGGTCAGTTTCATCCATACACATCTCCTGGTTCGGAAGGTGGCAACAAGAAAACATGCCTTTTCTGTGGTGGCTCCCCAATTGCGGAATGCTGTCCCCAGAGAGGCTTGCCTGGTGCCATCATTACATGTCTTTAGACACCAGGCAAAAACATTCTGTGATGTATGTGAAAGTGTGGGGGATAGGACTGTTGTTGTTATTATTATTTTACCATTAGGCTGTCTGTCAGTATGCTCTTTACTAATTTTTTTTATTACATTTTTATCATTTATGTCTTTTAATGTGTTTCTAATTTCATACACCACCCCAAGATCTTTTGATAATGAGTGGTATATAATTTGAAAGAATAATAATGAGAATTTTCCTTGCACTCTCACCTGGCTTTGAAGGGGGCTGCCACAGTAAATGCCCTTCATTGGTGTAGTCTCCTTGCCCTCCCATTCTTGTTCTGAAGACTATACAAATTCTGGAAACTCTAAAAGAATGCAGTTTTTATTATGACTGTAGCCCCATTCTCACTGAGATGATAAACCCATGTCTTGGCTAAATCCCTTCAGGTGGAAACCTCACATGATAGAATGCCTCTCCATACAGAAATACTGCCGGCGCATTGAAAATGATGTGTCAGGGAGCCCAGACCTAGCTTAGCCTTCTATCTGACATGGTAGTTTTCTGTATATAGGATTTGTGTTTGTGAGGCAGCATTCCATCAATGTAAACACATTTTCATATTAGCGGATCTTTAATAGAATATGCTATTTGATATATGGAAGGAAGTGTGGAAATGTACGGTTTAATAAAGAAAAGCTATCACTCATTTTTTAGAAGGAAAGGCCATCTATAGTTTTTCCCTTTATCATTCCCTAGCGTAATAGCACATCAAACCAAAACAGCTTCAAATACCGTATTTTCCGCCCTATAGGACGCACTTTTCCCCCTCCAAAAATGAAGGGGAAATGTGTGTGCGTCCTATGGGGCGAATGCAGGCTTTCACTGAAGCCTGGAGAGCGAGAGGGGTCGGTGTGCACTGACCCCTCTCGCTCTCCAGGCTTCAGGAGAGCCCCACCGCCAGCCCCACAAGCTCGGGGGACAGCGGGGAGGCAGAACGCCGCCATCCCGCTGTCCCCCGACCTGGTTGGAGGCTGGCAGCGGGGAGAAGCTTGCTTCTCCCTGCTGCCAGCCCTGCAAGCTCGGGGGACAGCGTGGAGGCGATAGCGCCATCCCGCTGTCTCCCGACGTGGTTTGGAGGCTGGTGGCTGGGAGAAGCCCACTTCTCCTCAGCGCCAGCCCCACAAGCTCGGGGGACAGCGGGGAGGTGCAGCGCGCCATCCCGCTGTCTCCCGACGTGGTTTGGAGGCTGGTGGCGTGGAGAAGCCCACTTCTCCCCAGCGCCAGTCCCACAAGCTCGGGGGACAGCGGGGAGGTGCAGCGCGCCATCCCGCTGTCTCCTGACGTGGTTTGGAGGCTGGCGGTGGGCCAGTGCGGCTTCGGGATTGCTCTGGGACCCGTTCTGGGGACTGGGGAAGCTCAGGCTTCCCCCTCCCCCAGCCCTGCATGCTCCCAGAGCGGGCTTCGCGCAGCTCTCCGCAAGCTGTGGGAGCCCGACGCAACTTCGCGCTGGCCTCCAACGTCTTGCGGAGAGCTGCCTGTTCTGGGGGCTGGGGTGGGGGAAGCTCGGACTTCCCCCGCCCCAGCCCCATGCCTGGAGGGGAAAAATAATTCCCCCCTTTATTCCCCCCCAATCTAGGTGCGTCCTATGGGCCAGTGCGTCCTATAGGGCAAAAAATACGGTAATAAACAGCACTGCTGTTAACTTGCAACTCCACTGTTTATGAGTTTTCTTCTCATAATCAATGAGTAAAATTGATGTCCACAGACAAACCAAGTGTTGCTGATTAATACTTATTGTTACCAGGCCTAGAAATTTCTAGGAGCTGTTCAGAAATTAAAAGACAGCACAAGTCCTGCCAGTAGGCTTACTTAATTAATAAACATGACACAAAAAGGATGGAAAGGGAAGCATCTAGGTGGAATGTTTTAATTGATTAATGCCCCAATTAAACTGATTAAAGCATGTAGCAGTCCAAGATTATCTGTGCCAAACTGTTTGTGTATATTCTACCAATTTTCTCACTTGAGTCTTAGTGATGTGTGAATTTCCCACCTAGATTGTCACATTACAATTTAGTACTGATTATTTATTTATTTATTTATTTAAAAGTTTTGTATACTGTCCTTTGCCATTTGGCCTCAGAGCAGCTGCAGCAATAAAATATATAAAAACAGAACACAGGGCAAATATAATAAACATAATTTTATAACTCCAACAAACAGAAGAAAAGAAGAAATCACTCAAACCTCGTTGCAGGATAGATTGGCATTCTGGAAAATGCAATGCAATTTTTTTATGAATGATGGTGGCAGATAACCCTGTCCCTCCAGTCTGGCTTAGTAGGCACAGAGAATCAGTTTAGGGCTTCCAATTCAAGACGAATATTTGACATGCACTGCAGTCTAGGTGCACTTTGAAGTAAGTCCTTCTGAGTAAGCCCTATTGGAGCTTATTTCCTAGCAAGTGTACACAGTCGGGGTGGTGAACATGGTGTCCTCACTATGTTGGCAACAACTCCTTTTAGCGTGGCTAATTGTGAGGGATGATGGGAATTGTAGTTCAACAACTTCAAGAGGGAGGTATGTTCGCTACCCCGGTGCACAAAATTGCATCCTTAGTTGACTGTTGATTATTGTTATTTTGCATGTAGATGGCCCAAAACGCTGGCTGGTGTAATTGCTTACCACCCATGTCTTCAGTATTCTGTCAATCCAGCTTCCCTCTTGAACGCAGCAGAAGAGTCAAAAGCATGGCGTAAGTGTAATCGCACAGGTCGGTGGGCTGAAGAAAGCTATTCTGAATGTCCTTACTCACAAGAAGCTACTCAAGTCCTTCATGCTTTTAGTCAGGTAAAATGACACCAGTTGTTATGCATAGAGCATACTGTAGATGTTGCACATCTCTTATCAGCACACTGCACAGAAATAGAAGTTTACTTCTTTGTTATCTAAGGTATATTTCAAGGACAGGATCGGAAATATGCTTGGAGTATCTAAGTTCTACAAATATTCTAGGTTTGAACAAGGAAAGTCGGAAGTATTTATTATACAGATCAGGAGAGGGGAAAGACCGCTCCTTTCCTTCACGAGAGCCTCCATTCAAGCTGCCCAATCATGGGTGGTTCGGGGAAAATGTCTGAGGGACCCTACTCTCTCCACTGCTTCCAGTTGGATCTGCTCCCTGAGCATTAATAGGAAATGCGATCAGCCCCTGGCAGCTCAGTCAGAGCCAATTTTCCCACCCTCCCCTGCTAAACTATATATAATGAGTTGCACAATGGCAGGTTGCCGGGGTGTGCTCATGGCTTTGCTATAGAAGAACTCATTTGCCATATTTGGGGCCAGACAAGAATTTTCTCTCAAACCAATTGATCCTGGCTGAGGGCTTTGCCAACCTCATAGCAATCGTCGCTACTTGATGGCGGGTAAGACATTGGGTTGGATCCTTAGCCAGAGGGGGATCACACTCTATCACAACAAGTGACAGGATACCACATTAAAGGAGTCAGTGGGGATGGTGGTTCTGTCCAGATACACTGATGGGAACCAAAGGGCCATAGCACCCCCCAGGATGGTGCTGCTGAAGGGATCACCCCAATTTGATGTATGTCATAGGGCAACCCCAATAATCAGCTAGCAGATGGGTTGGTTGATTCCAGATACATACCCGATGCCTACACCAAACCTACTTATATCTGTAATCAATAAAGTTGTGGTTGGTTTTGTCCTGTGTTTCATTGCTTTCTTTGAATTCCTGGCCCTGGCAGAGGGCTTAGTGCACCTGGGCCTGCAAACTTTGGCCTTCCAGATGTTGTTGAGCTATGACTCCCCTCACCCCTGGCCATTGGTTGTGTTTACTAGGACTGATGGAAGTTGTTCACCAACATCTGGAGGACCAAAGTTTCCCCACTCCTCTTCTAGATTCAGGCAAGATGCTCATGATATCTGACCTTAATACATCTGTTCAGTTGGCAAACTAGTGAAGCAGGATCAGTGCTAGTAGCACCAAGGTGTAAAAGTTACCTGATGACTTAACTGCACACGACCTTGCTTGTAGTAAGTATTTTACCCTGTAAAGGGCTGAAGATTGAGACTGATTTTTTGCATGAATGACATTTTTCATCTGTAAGACTGAATTTGTTTATTTCTAAAAGTGCAACTGGGGTTAAACATTTGGCTGTGTTTTATAGGCAGCATTTTTTTTTTTTTGTATTCTATTTCCAGATGCATCTTAACTCCACCAATGCACTTGAATTTTCCCATCAGCTTGCAACCTACACAAGAGATGCTGCCAACTTTTCAGATAAGGAGGACATTATCTATTTGGCTTACATGCTGGAAAAGCTAATCATATATATGGATGAAATAAAAGATGTAAGATACTGTCTTACTAATGAATATGTGACTGTTGGATGCTGAAAAACAAAGAACAGAGGCATAATCTTAAATTTAGTACCAAATACCCAGCAGTAAATTTCTGTATTTTAAGAGACAAAAGTTGTGGCTTTTCAACCAGATACTTCAAGTATTCACATTCTTAATTTCATTTGAATTAGTATTTTTTTTCAGTACAACAATAATTATATAGGGTTAATTATATCCAATTATAATTATATCCAGTGCTATACAAACACCATTCCACTTGCTTAAATGGGCTTCTTCTCCTTCCATACCCCCAAAATTTACTCCAGAGGATTCCTTATTCTTCTGGAGCAGATTTTCAGGATACATAGAGGGCTGCAGGACAGATTATGGTTAGGGTAGGTACAACTGGTGGGGAAAGGCTGCCTCTTTCAGACCTTGTGCTTGCCTCCCAGACGCTGTGTCTAGTTACAGCTGGAAACAAGATGCTGGACCTAATACCCCATTGGCTGGATCTAGTGTGTGTGTGTAGGTGGTCCTTTTGTTCTGTTTTATACACAGCTTCTTCAGTAAGGTTGAAATGAAGGCAGTTCTTGAAATATCACAAGAGTTCTAATCCTATTTACTATTATTGCCGTGAACAATATTTTGGCTGCAAGCTGATATGATGTGCTTCATATATCATAGGGAATTGACACAGTGACCTAAAGTGGGCATGCATTCCCCATAGTTTACAAAGGGGGGGAAAGGAGGATCAGTACCAAACCCAAAGAGGGAAAAAGAGGCAAGGCCTCAACATGGTATTAAAAAACCTTACAAAGTAGTGAAATGCTTAACACATCTTAGTGAAAACCTTCGGGGGCACTAAAAGAATGATGACAATCTACATCAGGCATGGGGAACCTTTGGCTCTCCAGATATTGCTGAACTACAACACCCAGCATCCCAAACCATTGGCCATGCTTATTAAGGCTGTTGGGAGTTTTAGTTCAGCAACCTCTGGAGAACCATAGGTTTCCCACTCCTGGTACACATAGTCACTATATGTAGTAGCACAACCCATATCTCAAGTTGTGTTTGACCTCACAACTGAAGTGGGACACTAGCAATTTATTTATTACTACAATTTATTTACAATTTAAAACAGAGATCCTGCACAAAAACAGGAGCCCCCCCCCCATCCTCATGGAGGGCAATGAGAAGAACAATTGGGAGAGGGATGTTAGTTGCTTATCCCCGCTATCCCCTCTCTCACGTTTACTTAACTTGGAAAAAGAACACATGGAGTGGGATTAGATTGCATCTGTAGTCAGGGCAGGGGCTGGAAGAGGAACAAATCACTGGTAAAGCACTCATAGCACGATATACTTTATGTCAATGGAACATTATTGCTTGGGCTCATATAATTCTGAAACAGTTTTGACTTTATAGTCACTGACTTGGGGACAGGCTTATCCATAAGAAATCAATTTAGTCTTATAGCCAGAATACAGGATTTAGGTTGATGCTCTAAGAACTAGTAATTCCTGAAATGCTCACTAGACCAGTTAAATGCAGCTGCTTTCAATTGTGCTTTTATGTCATTGTTGTGCAGTAGTCAAATACTTTGCACTATGTCTCTCCCCCCCCCTTCCCTCCTACTAGCTTGCAGATGCTGTAGTTGAGATTGCCAGCAATATAATGCTGGTAAATGACCATGTATTATGGATGGCACAAAAGGAAGATAAAGCTTGTACCAGGATTGTACAGTGTGTGGAACATATTGCAAATCAAACTCTGACCAGTAATACACAGGTCATATCAAAGGTATTTCTTGAGATTTATTTGTGGCTTTTTGATATGGAAAAGGTGGGAGTAGGAGGGAGAAGCAGAGAGGGATGGGGGGGGGGAATCTGGGTATGCATACAGCATTGGTTTACATCTCAACTGATTTTGTAGCACCCAATGCATGTTGTCTTATGAGCTTGTGTTCATCATCAGGACTTAGAAATGACTCAGTAATGACCCTTTTTTTACCACTACCACCACGGTGTGACCAATAATCTATATTAGATAAATGATTGATCCATATTTTTTGGGCTGTCGCAACGCACAACTTCAAAACTTAATAGTAGTAGTAATCATATTCTGAGTAATGTAGAGAAAGAAGGAGTCTGACGCCACCAACCAAGAGTAATTGCTGTGGCATTAGTTATTTCTGCTGAGAGTGATATACTTTAACGTAGAGGTGGAATAGGGCTAGTCTTCAAGTTTGTCGCATCTACTTTGATTTTCGATTATTATTTTTTTACTAAAACCGCAAAATCTACAATCGAGCCAGGTGCAAAAGGCATAACCATTTTTAAAAAACAAAACACAGGGTACCTCTGAGCATATTCTGAACCTAGGAATGTGTTTCCAGTGCCAGAACTTAACTGACCTCAAAGTCCTTTCACACAAAAACTACTACTGCCTACCTTTCTTCATTTAAATAGCCTAATTTAAGCGAGAAGAGTAGTTTCGTTGTTGCTGCTGTTAAACAATTTAGAGTCACAAACCTTTGCAAGTCTACTGCAAATCACCCAGAAAACGAACAGTAGGCTTGCTTTCTGCCCACTCCTGCCTTTAACCAGTTGTTTTAAACCAGTGGTTCCCAATTTGTAGTCTGCAGACTCCAGGGGGTCTGTGATATCCAGCAACTGTCCAGGACATCCCATTTTGCAGGGCATCCAAAAACATGCAAGTCATTAGACCCACACAGGAGTGGCCTGATTTTGTGTTGGGACATGATGGAAGATACGGTGACGCCATTCACATAACAAAAACTACCACCGATATATCAAATTTTCAAAAGTAGGGAGTCCGTAGCTTGGCTTTTGGAAAACAAGGGGTCTGCAGTACTTAGCTATTTGGGAACCACTGTTCTAAACTATTAGTTTGCCCTTTTTACTGCTTTTGAATTATTAGAACACACTTTCCCCAATTAAGATGAATCAAATAATAAAGTGATAGTTCAGAATAAAAGCCTTCCAAACCTCAGTTTCTGTTAGAACAGAAAGCATTTCTTGGATTGCATTGCTTAGGAGAACCATACTTAGGATTTCTAGCTAGTTGCATATGTCAGAATAGTAGTAAAGACATAACTGATGCCATATGGCCATAGCAGAGGATCCATAATCAGATTTAGTTTTGCATTTAGAAATCAGTTCTTATCTCTGGCTACCATGTTTCATGTTACAGCAGCAGTTGTTCAGTGAGACTTGATGATAACATGCAAAAACAAATTCTGATCTAGAAGACGTCCTTTGGATGCCAATATAGGAAACAACGAATTGGAAACCTAGATAGTTTATCTATTGGAGTCTGCCTTTCACACATCAAAGGAAAAGAAAAACAGAAGTCCTTAGAGCACCTTTCCTGAATGAGATTCCTATAGTTTGTGCTGTGCTTTTCACATCAATCTCTGACTTTTGTCTTCTGGGTTTCTGAGGGTTTTCCTGTTGTTATTCTGTCTCTCACAGCTACAGTAAACCTACCATTAAAATTATGGACTGGTCATTTCTTCGTCAGAGGGCAAATGGGCAAATTTAGCAGGGGATCAAATACTTTCCCCCCCCTCACTGTGCATACTGAACAAGAAGTCGCGAGGCTACCTAAAATTAGTGGAATGTCTTCAAGTGGTCAGCAACTTCTTAAAAAGTCTACATTTTGTCATCCAATCTAGGAGAAACAAGAACTTTCTCCTTTGGTTCTGCTAGCTGATGCTTGTGATGTGGCAGGCCTGTGATCATTATTGTGGTCTTCTAAAATCACATGGTTCTGTACTGTCACCTTCTCTCCCCAAGATGTCTCTCTTATCCTTGATGATAGTTGGCTTTTGTACTGTGATATACTTCATTGATGCCGGGAGTACCTGGCTGTATCTCTGCTATATGGAAGGCTCTCTATTATCTGGAAAATCTCCCCTACTGGGAACTATTGGTAGAGCTGATTCACCTTGCAATCCCCTTTCATATTTGCACCTGTTTTGGAAGTCAGTAAATGATTTTCTTTCCTGCTGCAATGTGTGTCCAGCCAGAACTAACACACACAAAATGGAACAGAGGCACCTTAATGTTGCTTGATGTTGTATATGTAGTATGCATATATGGCATAGTTATCCAGAAGCTGATGTTGATATGATAGTAAATGTTTTTAGATGTCAAGTACCACAGGTCATTTTTCTTCTTGTTGTTTAAGGGTATCTATCTCCCTTTGCGGACAATTAGGCAGACTGCTTCTTTGTCTTGATCCTACTTAGCCATTCTTTATGTCCTCCCCCCTTTCTGTAGGCAAATTAGCGTACAGTCAACTTCAACTTGTAAATAAAGCTGTAGACTTCTCTGTGTAGTCTCGTACAATACCAAACAACTGCTGTTCATTTTGGAGGCTAGCCAGCAGCAATTAAGCAAACTGCATCACTGAGACTGTGCTAGTCTCCGTTTCTCTCTTTATATGAAAAGACCATGTCTTCTTGAAGATGTAAATGATTCCTGCTAATGAAACTGAAAATATTTTTTTGACCAGTGCTGTCACTTCACCTCCTCTGTCACCGTTAATCGCTACTTCACATCATGGAACACTAAGAAATGTGTCTTGATTCAAGGAGACCATCCATTTGGCTGTAGATGCTCTAGAGAAACTTGAACTATTCCTTCCTTGACCACATTTAGTTGCCATAGTAATATGATATGAATTATTACTGCCATAGCACTGCGAGATGAAATTTGCCAATCTGAATTCCTGCACATTTCCCATTCATTTCAAAGGTGGTGAGCATCTGACTGTAGGAATCTTGTTAAAACAAACAACTAATGATTGTTAAAATACAATTATTCCAGTTAATATCATTCTTCTCTGTAAATATAAAATTTAAGAAATGAGTTAGGTCCTTGTACATTTAAAAAAGAAGATCCTTGTACGTTTTTAAAAATTAAAAATAGTGTTGCAAGCCTACAAGTTATGTAACTTTATGGGTGCACATGAATGGTGTTTTGTGATGCATTATGTATGTGTGTTTGTGTGTATAGTACAGCATATGCAAATACATAATGTAGATTTTATACAAGTTATTGCCTGTAAAAAATATGTTAAAACTACACCAGCTCCTCAAATTTGTTTTGACAGGTTTCTCTTAATATTGCCCTGGAGGCCTTTATGATCAAGCCATCTAGCTTCCTGGGGATGACTTGCACTGCCTTCCAGAAAATATCTGCAGATCCAGACAGGTCACTGAGCCGCAACACAGGGAACAGGGAGACAGACCAACGTTTGAATTTTAAGTGCAATGCTGGCAGTCATAGTGCCTCTGTGGTTAATTTCTCTCCAATGGTAAGTGGTATAACCAATGAATACACTGAATTTATACATAAAATAGTTTGCATTTTGCACTGAAGCAATGAGGATAAGTGATCTGAAATGATGAATTGAACTTCCTTCTGGTTTTGCAAGTGCATTGGCAATATTTCTTACAGAACTGTGTGCGTCCATTTAAGGACACACCCCTAATACTTGATGTTGAATCCTAAATGTTGCATTGGTTGAATGGTGAGAACAATGAAAGTAGTGTGAAAGCCTGTAGGACTTTTTGTGGTATGGAAGTAAACTGGACTGAAATGCCATCAAACCTATAGTGCCCAGCAAAAATAGTTGCAGGCATTCTGATCCTGGCCCAGGGACAAGGTGGACCAAAGTTGATTAAATCCATCTAAGTCTAATTTATGGAGTAAATGTATGATTTACTCAGGGTTCACTTGATTTATTAGGAGTAGTAATATTGAATAAATATATAAATCACATTTTTCTTTTGTCTCAAGTTTATGATTTTGCCAAAGGATGTAGGTATATATTGAATGTATGTAGGAATGGGAATTATCTTTCATTTACTAGAAAGCAGAAGTATATAAAAGCATCCAGATATTTAAAAAGAGTTGCTAGTTGTGAGGGGATTTGCTGCTGTTTGTTCAGCAATTGTTTTATGCAATTTCCTGTTTGTTATGTACTGTTTCCTTAATGATGTATATTGAATGTTTATATGAGGCACTTTAATAATTTTGTAAAGGGGGGGTCCATCATATGTTCAGATGATTTGAGCAATGCTAGAGAAGTGACAAAGAAATATTAAACCATGTTCAGAAAGGCACTTCTATTTTATGAAATGTTGCAAATAATATTAGCAGTTCTGTTACTATATATATATATATATATATATATATATATATATATGGCCTGAAACAATCTAAGAAAGCTAACAGACACGAATTCCTTAGTGGGAAGTATTATTTGTATTGAATAATGAAGCAGAATGATCCAGTGCTAAATAGAATTTTGCATTTGGTTGAGCATGTTATTGAATTTAGAGTGTTCCAAGTTGAAGTTCTTGTTATCCTTGAACGGAATCTTATTTTAATAGGCTTAGTTTTTGAAGTTTTGAAGTATTCTGTGTATTATAGAACATTTCCCAAGCAAATGTTGAAAAGCTGGTTCTGGAACTCCTAAAAATCTTTAAATGTGGTCATCCCTCCTTTGCCCTTCTGTGCTTTTCAGTTTCTGAGAGAAATGTGGCGCCCGTTGTTTCAGTGATTACTTTTTAAAAACCCATCTGAAAAGCCACATCTCAGCATTGCGGGATGTGCCATAATAGAACAGCTCTTAACAAGTGAAATACTGCATATATTTTCTGTAATCTTTTAGAAAGTATTCAAAATGGTCCTGTTTTTGAGGAGGATGGAATAGCAGATCCTATCCAGATGTTTCTTCATGCTAGTTCAGTTGAATGCAGTCTTGGATTAAGATTTAATTTTTTTAATCAACCCTGTGGCACCATGGGCAAGTACATCTGGCTGTTTAGCCAGGAGGCTAGAGCCCACACAGAGATGGCTGTGGGCAGGATTCGTGCATTGCAAGGGGTTGGACTAGATGACCCTCAGGGTCCCTTGTTAAAAACAAGGAAACATTTTACATCTTGTGCCGTAGGCTCTATGTGGCTTTAGGCAAAGGCAGTGAGGAGGCCCAGTAACTTGGCTGAGCACACAGCACTCTAGTTTGGAGGCGGCACTGCAGTCTCTTCCCCATTATACCAGTATCCTTCATTCTCATGTTGCTGCTGCAGGAGGAAATCTTCCCATTTTAGGAGATTGTCCATGTGCCACGTTAAATGGTTTCACTGGTGCCAGGGACTACAGAAGTAAGAGAGAGAGAAGCTGGGGATGGTCTAGCACTGTGTTGGATGTTCTTTCCACTTTTCTCTCTGCTACGACCTTGTTCTTCAAGCAAGCCACAGAGGCCAATGCCAACCAGCCAGCCAGGGAAATGTGCCATCTCATTTCTAAGTGCTGTTGTGTGTTGTAACCAGAGCAAAACATTTGTTCATATTTTTCAGGTACAGAAAATTAACATTTTCTCCAAATATGTTTGCTTGCCAAGTACTGATGCCTCTTTCTTTTTCTTATGACAAAGCAAAAATGGAAAACAAGTGATTAGATTCCCTTCCTATCCAAGAACATGCCAGGCATCTTATCTTAACCTATGGCAGAACATTTTGTTTGAATCAAACCTTGGCAGTATATCACTATATAAAGAGCTTTAGCAAAGTTTAATCTTTTCTTCCATGTTTTTGCCCATGTTTGTTGAAAACGTCCAAGCCAAATTTTTGGCCAGGCTTGAATTGTCATGACTTGTTTCAGTGAACTAAATATTTTGCAGGTGAAATTTTCAGAAAAGTACAACAATAGCCCTTTTTTTGGTTCCATAACTGAAAAGGTAAAGTTTAATTCAGAATATTCAATTAAACTGGAATCCATGTTATGCCTTGCTGCTATAGCAGGTCTTCTTAAAGTACGTGAAACAGTTATGTTTGCATAATTTCATAATTCATTGATTTTCTAACTGTTCTCATGGGGGGGGGGGGCAACAAGACAGTTGCCTGCATCCATTTATCTCAAAGTCACCACACATGCAAAATTAGCTTTATCAAAATACCGAATTAGTAAAATCTTTATTATTTCCTTATTATAAAACCAAAACCAAAGGAACACTAAAGCTGCATAAAAAGAAAATGAAAAGTGGCAGAAAGGACAAATGTTTGTTTCAGTAACAAAGTATTCCTTTTGTTGGCGATCCGTGTGAAAGCTCTGAATTGCATTTATTGAAAAACAGAAACAAAAACTTTTACACAATAGTTTCCTATTGTGGGGGAGGTGATTCTGACATTGTTATATGCTTCTTGGATGACTTCTTCAACTAAACACCTGCAGGTGGCAATGGCTACTTATCTGGTCCCAGGGTGGGCGGCAGTTGTGGCCCATCACAGGCTTCCTCCAATTTCCCCGGGGCTGATAAAATGTCTTTCTTACAGCTGGCCGTTAGATCCATCCCTGGTCGGCTGCTGTAGATGGCGGGATATTCTGCCTAAGCCATAAAATTTGAACTGCCCAATCAGGGTCAGGCAGGTGGGTGGAGCCAGGGCAGCAGTCTGGAGTGTGGGATTCTTCACTCTGGTCCATAGGTTTATGATGAAACTGCCACTTTGATGAAGCTAAGCAGGTGTGGGGGTGGGCAGTGTCCAGATGGAAAATCCCCTGGGAACTGCCACCCTTAGTCCTAAATCCTTCATGAAGAAAGCGTGCTTTGACCTCAAACCTCATTCCCACTTCATAAGCCATGTTTTATGAAGCCTCAAATGATTATCCAAGCTGGGAAATACATTGTATGCAAAATTTGCTACTTACATGGTAATCTATGAAGGAACTTGCCCAGGCAAGCACATTATGTGACCCATGAGAGCAGGCAGATAACCAGACTGTGCAACGGTGATGGGATAAAATCAGGCTAAATCTTATTGACAGCAGCAGGCAGGGCAAGGATTGGCATGGCATTGGGTCCCAAGGATCAGTTCATCATTCCACAAGCCCCGTGTTGATGGAATGGATCTGCTGGGTTTGGATCTCTTCAAACCTGTATGATGGGAGTTGACCAGTGTTGAACCTTGCCGTGGTGCAAGCCAAGCAAGAAGAGAAGAAGAAGAGCTTGGATTTGATATCCCGCTTTATCATTACCCAAAGGAGCCTCAAAGCGGCTAACATTTTCCTTTCCCTTCCTCCCCCCACAACAAACACTCTGTGAGGTGAGTAGGGCTGAGAGACTTCAAAGAAGTCTGACTAGCCCAAGGTCACCCACCAGCTGCATGTGAAGGAGCGGGGACGCGAACCCGGTTTCCCAGATTACAAGTCCACCCCTCTTAACCACTACACCACACTGGCAAGCAAGGTCACACTGGGGTACCAGGGTGCAGATTCCAACCAGGCAGATACCAAACTGACACTTGGATTTGCCATGGCCAATCCTCCCCTCAGGCCCCTTATGGGCCATCCCCCAATACTATGTTGATCCTGACCAATGCGCTCCTACGAACAGTGTTCTTCTGCCTAACAAAGAAAAGCCATAATTTCACTGAGGGAAAGGTAGAACAAACCCAATGAAGTGCCAATCAGGTTGAGAAGAAGGGGGAATCATTTCCAGCCCTGTAAACCAGCGACCCAGCATTGCTCAGTGAAGGTTCTAACCCGAGGGTGGGCGGGCAGGAAGCTTTCAAAGCGAACTGGCTGTGAGCTCCAGGGGAAGCAACCTTTTATAGGCTTTCCCCTCCCCTCAGCAGCAAGGGCTCATGGGGCAGCTTTTTCTCATGAGCCCATCACACAGAGAAGATACTGGGCAAAACCTTGCCCACTATTTTGCTGCAGTCTATGGGCCCCAGCACGTCGGGCAAAAGCGTCCCATGCTTATTGGGCACAGAACGGCGCTAAAAGGGAGAAATCTTTATTCCAGAGAACATTTTTAAAGCAGCGTATGCAGCATTACCATCAGACCCACACTATGCCACATTTTGGGACATAAATATATGTCCTGTGAGTTTTCTGAGAACACATTCAGCAGGCTAAATTAGCACCAGTGTTTTATATGCTCAGGTATCATAACAGTTGACAGATGAACGAAGCTGAGCAAAAATTGAAATGACTGAAGTGTATTTTATTATACTCTAAAATATTAGCACTGTTAGGTGACCTCTGAGCAAACCAGTATAACCCAAGATATTTCTTGCCATTCCTTGTGCCAGCAGCCTTAGATCTTTCTACTTATGCCTCTGTAACAGCTCCCTTGTGCAATATTGAAACAATGGTATAGTGTAACCTATTGATAAAATACTGCTGTGAAGACAAACACGCACACATAACACACAGTAATTCTGTAAACGTTGTGTGTGCAGGATCAGGGCCTGTGCTGTAACCTAGTCTGCTCCTTGAAGGTAGAAGGGATTTCTAGGCTTAGGTTTTGACATCCTTCTTTTTGGTTAGGGTAGATCCTTAACCCTCAGCCTCTTTTTAAGCTCCAGGTACAGCTAGTGTACATTTGAAAACCTTTCCTACTTGATAATACGAAGACATAAAGCACAGAAACAATGCATCCGTGGTTAAGTTGTCTGGCATACTTAGTTATTTATTCTAGACTTATTTTACCTTGCAAGTGTAGTAGGCTGTACCAATATTGGATGTGTAAGACAGAGCAGAGTGCAGCACAGTTTTCATTTCTACACAATTGCACATATGGATCTTTGGATTATGGACTAGAATTTCTATGACTGTATCCATTAGAGAGAAGGCCAACATACTTACAGTCTTATTTTCAGGCTGGCTTGATATTCAAACTTTAAAACAGTGTATTGACTTTTTATGATTCAAAATTAAAGTGCAGCACTGGTTCTCAGCTGCCATGTTAATTAAGTCATGTCCCTTTTTTGTCCTTAAACACTCAAGTAGCAATAAAATAAAATTCAAAAATAATATAAACATGTAGGTATGCATAGTACTGTTTTTAAAGGGTTTGATCCTAATAATCATGAGCACCATTTCTCCTCCCATGGAATAATAATAATAATAATAATAATAATAATAATAATAATAATAATAATAATACCATGCCCATCTGGCTAGGTTTCCCCAGCCACTCTGGGCAGTTCCCAACAGAACATTAAACACACGACAAAAGATCAAACATTTAAAACTTCCCTAACCAGGACTAAACTAGGCTTCCTAACTTCTCTCTTACTCTGTATTTTTAAAAAAGCTCATATTGACCGCCAGGTTGTGGGCTCACAGGAAAGTTGTGGGGTATGGCTGCAAGATTGCAGGTGATAGTGAAATCATTGGAAAGTGTGGGTTCCCCTTGCTTAAGCAGAAGCACCTTTTTGCTTGTGCTAGATGTTGTTGGATCCCAGCCATATTCTTATCAATGTTCTGTAGGGTTCTGCTTTGTGCTTTCTGCATAAATTTATAAAACCAGTTCAGCTTGAAACATTCGCTATAAAGACATCTCTTGTAATGCAGCTTGACAAATCAAAAGCACATTCTCACAGTGGAAAAAGAAACCATTAATAGCAATAGAATTGAAAACTCAAAAAAAGGAATGTATGCATTTCTTGGCTTTAATATTAACTACTGTGCGCTACATGGTCTGGAAGAATAGGCCGTACTTGGCTTTTAAAGAATTCATGTGATGGTTCACTCACCTTGGGCCGATATGGCCTATCATAAGAAAAGTAAGACTTTTCCTTTCCCACTCACTGAGACCTGCCTGAAATTATGTCCAGCATTTCCTTCCTTATATATTTATTCTTGTTTACTCATTTAGTCGTGTCTGACTCTTTGTGACCCCATGGACCAGAGCACGCCAGGCACTCCTGTCTTCCACTGCTTCCCACGGCTTGGTCAAACTCATGCTGGTAGCTTCGAGAACACTGTTCAACCATCTCGTCCTCTGTCGTCCCCTTCTCCTTGTGCCCGCAATCTGTTCCAACATCAGGGTCTTTTCCAAGGAGTCTTCTCTTCTCATGAGGTGGCCAAAGTATTGGAGCCTCAACTCCAGGATCTGTCCTTCCAGTGAGCACTCAGGGCCTATTTCCTTAAGAATGGATAGGTTTGATCTTCTTGCAGTCCGTGGGACTCTCAGAGTCTCCTCCAGCGACATAATTCAAAAGCATCCATTCTTCGGCGATCAGCCTTCTTTATGGTCCAGCTCTCACTTCCATACATCACTACTGGGAAAACCATAGCTTTAACTATACAGACCTTTATTGGCAAGGTGATGTCTCTGCTTTTTAAGATGCTATCTAGGTTTGTCATTGCTTTTCTCCAAAGAAGCAGGCGTCTTTTAATTTCGTGACTGCTGTCACCATCTGCAGTGATCATGGAGCCCAAGAAAGTAAAATCTCTCACTGCCTCCATTTCTTCCCCTTCTATTTGCCAGGAGGT